>NW_027186473.1:38919220-38925849 GCF_028583685.1 Petaurus breviceps papuanus
TGAACCAACAGAAAGGCTCCCAGACCCCTGCAACAACAGCACTGTCCCTCACCAGTGGACAGTATTCACTCTGTCTGCAGGACAGTCTCCAGACCCCTGCAACAACAGCACTGTCCTTCACCAGTGGACAGTATTCACTCTCTGTCTGCAGGACAGCCTCAGGGCTTCTTAGTGAACAGCCACGTTCCAGGACTTCTTCAACAAAAGGACTGTCTTTTACCAGTGGACAAATCTGGCAAAATAACATCAAAACAGACAGACAAAGTACCAGCAAAACAGCCATGTCTCCTCAGTCCTTGGCAACTCAGGGGGCAGGTCTCAAAAGTCCAGGGCAATTCAAAGCGGCCACCAGCAATTCTCTTAGTCTCTCTCTCTCCACGAGGTGCTGCTTCCAAAAAGATCTTCCGCCTCTCTCTTGTCTCTCCAAATCTATGTCACCAGCTCCTCCCAGTTCAGGACTTTCTTTTCACATCAAAAAGTCCATCCCACAGGTGGGATTAACAAGCTCTGGGTTTTAACACAATCAATTTGAAAACCAAGCCAATACAGGGGAATCTTTAATTGCCATTACTATCACAAGCTCCCAAGTAAATAAATTTCAAATTTGTTTCTAGTTATTTTATATGATACTTTGGTTTTCTGTAATTCTTCATCTCACATTTCTGTTTCTTTCTTTTTATCGTATTGATATTCTACTGGAACCTCTTTAATTTATGCTTGCTAATATTCTCTGAAAGAAATGACCAGGTATAAGCCTGTCCACAATTACTCAGAAAAAAAAAAATAGCTCTTTGGTGACATAGACTAATAATTGTGAACTTCATAAATAAGAATCATTAGTATAGAAAACCTTGATTTTATTTTATGGCTTTAAATCCTATCAGATTTATCTAGCAATGTAGATGAGTTTCTTGGTTTTAATTGCAGGGAATATTGCAATTATATATTCATCTTCATTACAGCTATTGTTGCCTTCTCTCATAAAGTAGAGGCATTTGACAGCATAGTAGAAAGAGCACTGGGACAGATGACCTGTGTGACTATGCCACCAACAAGGTATGTGACATTGGGCAAACCATTCTACTTCTCAGGGCCTCAATTTTCTCATCTATGAAATGAGTGGGATAATAGGCAATTTCTAAAAAGCCCATTTAATCTGATTCTATGAAAGTGACAAAATAATTTGCTTAGTAATGTTTCATTTTACATTCAACAAGCATTTGCTCAGTATTTAGTTTATTTCAATTCATATTGGAGCCTACAACCATGCTTAATTATGCATTCAATGTCATCCTTGACTATACAATTTTCTTTTTTTTAATTACACATCAATTAAATTCAGGAACTATGTATTATACACTTACTATGTAAGGGGCTCTGTGATATGTTTCCACGTCCATGTACATATCCATTTTATCTGTAGTTGATCAAATTCCAAAATGAGATAATTCCTTTTCTCTACATGCTTACATTGTAGAAGGGGATGCAAATACACATAAGTAAATATATATTATATAAAAGTGAAAATATTGGAATGTGTGTGTATGAGAGAGACAAAGAAAGAGAAAAGAGGGAGAGGAAGTAGAAGAAATTAATGAAGAGAGGGAAGGAGCAAGAGAGGGAAAGAGCAAGGGAAATTTAGCAAAGGAAAGGAGGATAACTGGAGGAATCAAGAAAAGCCTTTTGTAGGAGCTTTGTTTTGGATTACCTGAACTGTTTATTGAAAAAACTGTATATTCTATATATACAAGGGGAGATTGAGGAGGGAGAGTCTTCCATATATGGAATGACATGGCAACTATGCAATGGCAGAGAAATGGTAGATGAAATGTGATGCATGGGGAATAACCAGTAGTTCATTTGACTAGAATAGAGACCACGCAAAGGGGGGGAAAATTACAAAAAATAGACAAATAGGTAGACAGAGAATAAATAGAAATCTGAATAACAGGCTGAGGATTTTTAATTATGGGATCTTGGCCTCATAGATCCAGATCTAGAAGGTTCCTCAGAGTACAGCTAGCCTAATACACTAATTTTACAGATAAGTAAACTGAAACCCTTGGAAGTTAGGTGACTTGCTCAAGGACACAAAGGTAAGGAGGAAAAGAGGTGGCATTTCAGCCACATTGACTCAAGAGCCATTGAACATTCCCTTCTCTCTGACCTAGAGGCAATAGAGAACCATTGAATATAATGGAATGAGGGAGTGACATGCTCAGACCTGCATTTTAAGAATATCAGTTTTGCAACTGAATGAAGAATGAATTGAAGATGAGGTGAGCATGGAAGTAGGGAGAAAAAAAGTACCTACTAGATGTAAACATATGAGCAAAGAAAGGGGCAAGATGAGAATAGGGTTGGGAGAGATGTTGTGAAATATAATTGACAAAATTTGTCAACTGAAAGGATATTGGGGAGGGAGAGAAAGGAGTTTCAGGTAAGGATAACTCTGGAATTTCAAAACTAGATGACTGAAAGTAATACCCTAAATGGAAATATATGATTTTGGAATTTGGAGTTAGGTTGTGTTGGGGAGGGAAAATATGATGAGTTCTGTTTTGAATATTCTTTGAGGTTGCTTTGGGACATAAGATAGAGGTTTTTATTAGGCAACTGGAATCATTAGGTTGTTCTTGTGGATGAGACCTCTGTGCCTTAGCTCTAGCTGACATGGACTTCTGTGGTTACTGTTATCAACCACTATATCAACCAAAGCATTCATGAAGAATTTATAGTCCAGACTTACATAGTGCCCTATATAAGCAAACAATGAATGCTATTAAATATTAGAGTTGATTTTTGAAAAATAATCTATAATTTCATAAGTTATTCTTATCTTGAATTTTGTATCTTTAACTGCAAGAGGTTAAATTTTCATCTCTAGAATAATGTGACGATGCAGGTCTTTTTTTTCAAAGGTGTGCTATTTTCTGTTCAAATTACACTTTAAAATGATTAATAGGAAAAGCATCCTTGCTATCATGCTAAGAGCATTGGGTTTTAAGTTAAAAGACCCAGATTCAAACTTAGTTGAGCTACTTAGGACCCATGGGTTAGTTGAGCTTTCTGCACCCCAGTTTCCTCATCTGTAGAATAAGCAGATTAGATTAGATGATCTTTAATGAATATTTCAGATCTAAAGCCTGTGATCCTAAAAGTCAAGAATCTTTTTTTATGAAGAGACATTCAGGGAGTGAATAGCTACTAGTCTAATTAATAGATAATCTTGAGTAATTAAATGCTCTTTTAGTCAAATATCAAGAGGAAAGAGTAATGAGTGGTCCTAGCTCATGTAGTTGCTCATTTAAACTCTTCCTAATTAGAGGAGAAACAGTCACTGCAATTCATAAAACTTCAGGGTTAGAAGGGGCCAAATAATTTTTTAGATGAGAATCTTATCTATAACATATTTTGCAAGTAGCTATCTGGTATTTCCTTGAAGAACTCCAGTTAAGGAAAACTTATCCTTTTTAGGCAGTTTGTCCCACTTTTATATTATTTTAATTATTAGGAAGTTGTTCCTTCTTCACATCAATCTTAACTGTGTCTCTTTGTCCTTCTGCACAGTGATTTTAGTTTTCTTCTTTGATGGGGGATTATTTCATATGTTTGATTCCATGTAGTGTTTTCTCTTTCCTGAACACAGGGATTGATGAATCAGAGTCAAGGTATATCTTCCCTAGTGAGAATGGTGCTGAGACCTCAGGTCTCTGAGACAAGTAGAATAAAAAATAAGTGAAATTTTCACTGAGGGACTTGTGAAAGCCTCTGCAATGAGGGCAATAATAGTTAGTGAGATTTGGGCCCCACCAATAAGAAAAAAATGTATGTCATCAAAGGGGTCTCAATTGGTATAGCAGTAATAGGCAGCTGTAAAGAAACGATTACCAGTAAATTAAGTACACCAATAGATTAAATGTTAAAACCTGATGACAGTTGAAGCCAAGAGAGTTGGCTCTATGGGAGTTAAAGGCAACAGATTGCTTAATGTCATATCTTCAATAATCTTATAAACTAGACCTTACCTGTGAGTCCCAGTACTTTTCCCTTCTTTATATGATTGTTATATGTCTCCTTTTTTCACAACAATAAGAATGAGATGTGGCAAAAAGTTCTTGATTTGGTGTCAGTTAACCTCTTTGAATTCAACTCTGCTTATTAACCCTCTGTAATACTGAGTAACCTTTCTGGGTCTATGATTCCTCATTTTCAAACTATGGTCTTTTAAACTAGATAAACTTCATGAGGTACTTTCCAGCTTTAAATTCACGATACTTCAAACAATGATAATATCATCGTCATCATCATCATCATCATCATCATCATCATCATCTACATCAACATAATTATCATTGTAAGCTCCTTGAGTTTAGGGACTACATTTTGCTTCTTTTTGTAGCTCCAGCACTTACCAGAGTGCCTAGCACATAGTAGGTGCTTAAAAAATACTTATTGATTGATCTTCATCATGATCATTAATAGTATTTATACAGTGCTAGCCTTTATATAGTGCTTTAAGGTTTGCAAAGCCCATTACAAACATTATCTCATTTAATCCTCACAATTCATGGAGAGTAGAACTTTTGTTAGTTATATTTTATAGATAAAGAAACTGAAAGAAAAAAGTTAAGTTGTCTAAGATCATATAAGTAGTTTCTGAAGCCAAATCTGAGGTCAGATCTTCCAGAACCCAGGTCCAGCATTCTATCAACTGCACTATTCAACCGCCTCAAAGCCAGGGATAATTCTCCATATTTTTTTTTATCACAAACTATAAAGTTTCATAATACTTAGAGCAAAAATAAATCCAACTTAATCTCCTGATTTGTATTTTTATTCTTAATCAGTTTTATAGGAAAACATTTGAATCCTGAGAAATTGACTCATATATATATAGTAGAAAAGAAACAAATTCATCAAGTAATTTACTTTTGATTTTTAATTTTCATTAAAATTTTGATGCTGATAATATTGTTGAGAACTTACTTTAAGGTTTATAAACTATTTTACAGGTAATCTTATTTGGGCTTCACAGCAACCCTGTCAAGGAGTTGTTATTATTATTCCCATTTTACATATGAGAAAATGTATAAATAATAGTCATTTTGTGGTGAAATGGATACAGCAATAACTTTGTAGTCAGAAGATCTGGCTGGAATACTGACTTTCCCATTTATTTCTTGTATGACAAGTAATTCATTTCCCCTCCCTAGCCTTCAGTTTCCTTCACCAAAAAATGAGGGGTTTGGAATTTGAAAGTTCCCTTCCAGATCAAAAATTTTGACACTAGATGAATCCTTTATTCCCCCAATTTTGCAATTGATTATAATTATTAAATACAGTTTCAATTCCCTTGAACTTCGCACTATTATTTCTTCTCTTAGATTCCTTAGAATGATACAGTAACCACTCTATTTGGGGTACTTTCATAGAGAGAGGATTATTCTGTGTATTATTTGATAATTCTTAGGGACCATTTTCTTTTTTTTTTAATGTATTTATCAACAATGATTTTGTGAAGAGAATGAGGTGTGGACTCAATAGATTTATAGGGAAATTTACCAAATCTTGGCAAAAGACAGCTAAGAGAAAGCCAGTTTGAAAGTTAAGAACATCATGATGCCAAACCATAACTAATAATTAATGGTTTCTCAGGCCAAAGCCACTATCCAGGCACTCTGATTCAGAAGCATGAAGAGGATTATCCTTCCCAACCTTCTCCTGACGTAGAATTAAACTGTCATGTTGGCTGTCTTGCTGCATGGACTTGTGTTAAAGATGAATTCAGATTTGGGTCGAGTTCATTATTTCTCCATCTGTTACAATATATATTCTACTTTTCCAAATACAAGAACTGGAGGGGGGATGCATAAGAAGAAACATTAAGTACTTAGTCACTGCTAGAAAATACATTGAAATTCTCTCTAGCATGGGTATCTACCAAAAATGTGCTTCTGTTCAAAATGGAGGTTTCCCTTGTTTTTTTTTTATTTTTAGCTATTTTAAAAATATGCTTCGTGTATTTGAATGTTGTCTATGTTTCTTATATCTGTATAATATATTACCTGATGTGATATGATCTATGCTATGATATGACATGATATATAATATACTGTGCATAATATATTCTTTGCCATGATATAAATGATATAGAATAACATGTTATATAAAATAATGTAAAATACATAAAATGTAACTATATTCATGAAATAATCTATCATATGATAAATATGACATATAACACATTTCAAATACAACTGGAATGAGGAAAGTCATCTTATGCTATTTGACCTGGAATTTGTTTATATGAAGGTGTATATATTTTGACCAAATTGAATGATTTTATATTCCTAATTCATATCAGTCTTATTTCTTCTCCCATACCTTTGCACATACTATCTTTCATGTCTCCAGTGTTCTCCCTATCTTCCTATTCACCTTAACCTCTTGGAATCCTTAGCTTTCTCACCTTTCAGTTGAGAGGTGCACTACTACCTGAGGCTTTCCGTGATATCACCAGTTGCTAGTGGTCTCCTTCTGCCATGGTCTATTCTGTCTATCTATCTATCTATCTATCTATCTATCTATCTATCTATCTATCTATCTATCTATCTATCTATCTATCT
>NW_027186473.1:38925859-39003829 GCF_028583685.1 Petaurus breviceps papuanus
TTCTTTCTTTCTTTCTTTCTTTCTTTCTTTCTTTCTTTCTTTCTTTCCATCTATCTACCTATCTGTCTATGCTTATTTGTTTATTCATTCATTCATTCTTTCATCTATTTATCTACCTATATGTATTTATTCATTATTGAGTGTTTATTATGCTTGTTTTATTCATCCTAATAAAATGTTAGCTTCTAGAGAGCAAGGATTATTTCTGTTTTTCTTTAAATCTATAATACCTAGAACAGGGGCATGGATTAGTGGATATTTATTGAATTGAACCTGAACGTAAAAATCTGTGTCATAAATGTTCACCTCCATAGTGTGCCTAGAAGTTCTTTTTCCATGTACCTTTGTTTAGTCGTCAGAACTCTTCTGCTCTCTATGATTTTTCTTTCCTTCTACTTATTGAGTATTGCAGACTAACTGATCTTTCATCAAATTTTTAGAGTTTTGTAAGGGAAATGAGAAAACTACCATAATTATATATTAATGAAGTTACTTGACATTTACAACTCTTCCATGGAATGTATGGAGAAGTAGCAATTTTCTTATGGTAGCAAAAAAAAAAGACTAGAAAAAAATTGGGGGTTTACTGACTGGCTAGATGGGTTGCACATATAAATGCAATGGAATACATGAAAAACTAGTATGAACTAAAAACAACTAATGGCAGTAATAATAGTATTTGTGTATTGCTTTAAGATTTTCATAGTGCTTTACAAATATTATCTCATTGTACTCTCACAGTAACCTGAAAACATATTTGAATACATGTCTTCCTGACATACTGCTTTGTTTGCTACTCTTATTCTATCATACAGTGTAGGTAAGTCAAACGTGGAGAACTATATGCACAATGAATATACTCATGTCAATTAAAGCTACTCTAAAAACAGTTTAACCAAGATTAAGTGCAATAATGACTCTTGACCTTGGAGAAAAAATAATGAAACATTTCATTTTTCAAAGTTGAAGGAAGGAAACTCTAAGAGGACAGCTTGCGTTAACTGTTCATCATGGCCATTTTATTCCAAGGCTTTGATCAACTCTTTCCCCTTGTTTCGAGGAATGGTCCTCTTAAGGCTGGAGATAAAGAGGGAGTGGCATGACATTGCAGAAATAACTAGTATTAAAAATAAAATGCATCAATAAATCTTAAAAAAAATGAAATAATAGTTTGCACCCTTGGATTTGTCCCTAAATAATTACACTGAATGCCTGGAAACTTCTACTTTTAAATGGGATATTTCCTTCTGATTTCAGTTTCACTTATAAATGACTTTAATCATCTTCAAATAAATACTTTTTTTTTAAGCAATTGGGGTTAACTTGCCCAAGGTTGAAGGGCCAGTTATTTTGTGTGGGTGTTAAGTATCTGAGGCCTGAACCGATCCCAGGTCCTCCTGACTCTGGGGCCTGCGCTCTTACTCACTGCACCACCTAACCACCCCAAATAAATACTTTTTTTCTTACCCTGAAGTGATGAATGAATTTTCATCCACAAATTCTCTTTAGATAAATTTTAGTGAGTTTAATATCTAGTAAAAATCATATATTCTAGGCCATAAAGATTTATTGTATAAGTTTAATATCTGGTAAATATCATGGAACCATATATTTAGAGCTGGAAGGGACCTTGGAGGCCATACAATTTTGCTATCTCATTTTACAGATGAGAAAATTGAGACCAACGGTTCTTAAATGATTTGCTCAAGGTCACACAAGTAATAAGCATTAGACATGGAATTTTAAACGAGGTCCTATAACACCAGTGTGGGCACTCTTTCTATGATACTATATAAGACAATTTAGATAATATTGATCTAGATTCTTCCCTATCTATAATATATTCATATCACCTGTATCTAAAAATTATGAGATATTTTTTTCAGATCTCATTTGATATTCCTTGCCTGAGTTCCTATAGTGGGTTAAACACACACACATACACACACACTTTCACACACATATACACACACAATCCTGTAGTTGGCTACTCTAAAATTTCCCTCCAAATCTCTGAAGGACACACACACACATACACATGCACACACATATATACACACACAAACCCTTGTAAAATTTAGTAGTTCTAAGAGTCAACTCTGATGATTCTATTAGTGAACAAATAAGGCAACTTGCATTTACTAAGTGCCAGATACTATACTAAGTGCTGGGGAGACAAAAAGCATTGAAGGACAGTTCTTACTTTATTTTTTTTCTCCATTTTTCAAATGCTTTATTAACTTCTGATTTACATCACTCATTTCCCCCAGATTTTGAGTTAAAGATTTTCTCCCCATTTCCCCCTACCCACCAACCCAAAATGGCAGTCCGACAGGATATCCCCTCTTCCAATCTGCTGTCTCCCATATTTTCTCCCATGCCCCTTTTGACTTTTCCAGTGGGGCATGGTGGATCTCTATGTCCCAGTGCCTGTATATCTTATTTCTCAATTACATGTAAAAGAGTATTAATAATAATTATATATAATTAAACATTTGATTTTAAAACTTTGAGTTCAAGATTCGTTCCCTTCCTCCCTTGCACCCACCATTACTGGGAAAATAAGCAGTTCAGTATAGGATATACATGTGTAGCTAATGCAAAACAATAACATAGTAGATATATCATAAAAGAATGACTATATTTCCCTCCCTCCTATCCCACCTCCCACTAGTTCTATTCTCTACTTTGATCCTGTCCCTTTTCAAAAGTGGGTGCTTCCCTCCACACCCAGCCTGCCCTCCCTTCCATCATGCCCCTCTCATCCCCTTCCCCCCTACACTCCTATAGGGTGAAATACCTTATTTAGTGTGTTTTTCATTCCCTCCCCAAGCCAAATTCAATGAGAATAAGGTTGAGCCATCACCTTTTGTGCTCCTATTCTTCCCCTCCATTGTAACCATTTTCCCTTGCCTCTTCTATATATCTACCCCATTCTGTCTCTCTCCATCTCCTCTCATTATATTCATCTCCCACCTCTTAATTTCACCTTTTAAGTATCATTCCTTCCTATTAAATTGGTCCTGTGCCCTCTAGGTATACCTGTAAACATATATAAACACATTCACATATGTATTCATATGGCCATATACCCTCATATATAGACATACATATTCCTATTCCCTTCAACTATTTTCACACTGAGAAAAGTTTCATCAAATACAATTATTGTTTTTCCATGTAGGGATGTAAATAGTTCAACTTTGATAAGTTCCTTATGATTTCTTTTCCCTGTTTAGCTTCTCATGCTTCTCTTGCTTATTGTATCTGAATGTCAAATTTTCTATTCAACTCTGGTTTTTTCAGCAAGAATACTTGAAAATCCTTGAAAATCCACTGAATGACCATATTTTACCCTGAAAAAATGATACTCAGTTTTGCTGGGTAGGTGACTCTTGGGTTTAATCCCAGCTCCTTAGACCTCCAGAATATCATATTCTAAGCCCTTTGATCCCTCATTGTAGAAGCTGCCAGATCCTGGGTTATCCTGATTGTGTTTCCACAATATTCAAATTGTTTCTTCCTGACTGCTTGTAATATTCTCTCCTTAATCTGGGAATTCAGGAACTTGGCTATAATATTCCTAGGAGTTTTCTTTTGGGGATCTTTTTCAGGAGGTGATTGGTGGATTCTTTCAACCTCTATTTTGCCCTCTGGTTCTAAAACATCAGGGCAGTTTTCTTTGAGAATTTGCTGGAGGATGATTTCTAGGTTCTTACTTTGATCATGGCTTTCAGGTAGTCCAATAATTTTTAAATTATCTCTCCTGGATCTATTTTCCAGGTCAATGGTTTTTCCCATGACATATTTCACATTTCCTTCTATTCTTTCATTTGTTTGGATCTGTTTAACAGCATCTTGATTTTGCAAAAAGTCATTAGCTTCCATTTTCTCCTATTCAATTCTGAAGCAATGATTCTCCTCAGTGAGCTTTTGCGATTCTTTTTCCATGTGGCAAATTTGGCTTTTTAAGGCATTCTTCTCCTGGTTGACTTTTTGAGCCTCTTTTGCCATTTGAGTTAGTCTGTTTTTTAAGGTGTTATTTTCCTCAGTTAGGCTGTTGGCTCTCATTTTGTAATTTTCTTGTATTGTTCTCATTTCTCTTCCCAATTTTTCCTCCACTTCTCTTATCTGCCTCTGAATGTCCTCCATGGTCTGTAACCAGCTTGTATTTTCCTTTGAAGGTGCAGGAATTCTGACTTCACTGTCTTCCTCCTGTTCCATGCTTTGCTCCTTTTTATCCCCAAAATAGGAGTCTAATGTTGGAATCTTCTGTATGCTTTGTTTCCTTTGCCTGGTCATGTTGCCTTGACCCACGGGCTTTTTGCCACAGTCAGACTTTGCCACCAGACAGGGGAGCTTTGGTCCCAAATGCTGGGGTTTTCTCCGGTGCCAGAGGCATTAGATGGGTGCCCTCTCTGAGGCCTCCACACACTCTGGTAAACTGGACACACTCCCCAGGACCTCCACCCTGGACTGCAATCCAGACCGAAGCATGTTAAAGCAAGAAAGTTGCTTGGTCCCCTTACACTCTGCATGCCAGGAGCTGAAGTTGCCATGTGGTACTGGCTGGCTGTGCCGGGCATCTCAGTGGCTTCTTGCCCCAAGGGCAAAAGCCGACATACTCCCACTTACTGGGTTCCAAAGTCCAGACTACACTGATCTCTCACTTTGTCCTTCGCATCTATGTGTTGATAATTCTGGAAATGGACACATCTGCTGCTTATCTGGAGTCCCTCCTGCCCTGGGGCTAAAACCTCTGCCTCACAAGGGCCTGGTCTTGGCTCCCAGAGTGCTGTGCTGGCTGATATCTGCTGGCCTGCCATTCTGTCCTCAGCGGGAGGTTACCTTCTCTCTGTGCTTTTGTGGGTTCTGCAGCTCCAAAGTTTGTTCAGAGTCCCCTTTTTACATTGATTGGGGAAGGTGGAAGCTGGAGCCACTCAGAGTTCCTGCCTCTACTCCGTCATCTTGACTCCGCCCCCCCCCCCAGTCCTTACTTTCAAGGAGCTCAGTCAAATGGTGGAGACAAAATGCAAATAATTTTGTGGAAGTGAGGTATATACAGGATCAATTGGACATGCTCAACTCAGGGAAAACATTAGCACTGGGGACAATTAGGAAAGGCTTCTTTTCGGGAAGGGGAATTGGGACACTAAGGTGTGAAGATGAGGAAGGTTAGAATTTCAGATATGGGAGACAAAAAGGAAAGCTGTGCATAGTTGGGAGATAGAGTGACTTGTATAACATAGTGACCTGCAGGAGCACAGTGGTTATGAGAAAAGTTATTGTGGCTCCACATATGTTTGGTGAGGGGTGTGGGGGAACATGAAGGGGAGGACTATCTTTCTATTATCATATAGATGGACAGAGGGTATAGCATACTCTTTAATATGTTGGTGAAAAGAGAGAATCAGGCTAGCAATTTGATATTTATTTTTAATCCTCAAGATTAATAATCCATTTTTTTTTTTTTACAATTCAAGCCTCTATTTTTTTCTCTATGTCCTTGAATATTCTTCACTTTCAGTTAGCAGATAGAATGAGAAGTTCTTGGACATACTTAAAGTCCATTTATGCAATGAGGATTAGATGTCCTTGAGAATCCTTTGGCTTCCATTTCTTCAGTAAGGATGAGATGTTCTTCACGCAAGGACATTTGATTAGGATATTTTACACAAGATATTGGAACCTCACTGTTTTTTGGATGCACACTGTCAAATGAGGTTCCTTTCCATCTAATTAAAACAAATGTAGATTAAGACAGGTTCAGAAACTAGTTTCATAGTTCCTCATGAGCATCTTATTAAGACCCACCCCAGGTTCAGTTGTGTGTGTGTGGGTGTTAATAGAAAGAAGGAGAAGAAAGTTTTCTGGTAACTTTCCTTAAAATGTGAGGAATTGCATTTAGATCAGGAAGACAGTTTCAAAACATGTTTCTGCTCTTTTTAGTATCTAGTGTTTCAGGCGCCAATAAGTGTTTTATCAAAATGCTACCCCAAAATTGGGAGAAAGCCGGCAAATGCAACACGGCACAATCTTCTTGGCTCCTGTTGTAACTTCATGTTAGCTTAGCAACGACACTGACAGAATACAAAATCAGTTGCTTTCGTACTATATTCCGTGGTATATTTCAGAAAAATGAAAGAACTTGCCACCAAATTAAATATTTTCCTAGAAATCTAATATAATTGGTATGTAAAGCCCCTAAATGAAAATGCACATCCTGTTCCTTTGATAAAACCCAAATTACTTAGAAGTTTCAATACAAAATTTACATACTTCCCTTGCTTAGATATTTTTTTTTTTTTTTTGCTTTTTGGAGGGCAATTGGGGTTAAGTAACTTGCCCAAGGTCACATGGCTAGTTTTTGTGTCTTCTGAGGCCGGATTTTGTGTCTGAGGCCGGATCAGAACCAGGTCCTCCTGACTCCAGGGCCGGCGCTCTACTCACTGCACCACCTAGCCACCCCATTTTTTTTTTAAAAGCAATCAGGGCTAAGTAACTTTCTCAAGGTTACATGGCCAGTTATTTTGTGTGGGTGCCAAGTATCTAAGGCTGGAACCGATCCCAGATCTCCCAATGCTGGGCCTGGTGCTCTTACTCACTGCGCCACCTGGCTCCTCCTCCCTCCCACCCTTGCCAGTGTTACTGTTGCCGACTAGTATCTCAGCAACAAGGTACACATCATAGTGAAGGCAGATTCTTTTGGTGATAGCCAAACTCTAAAAATGAGGAGTCACTACCATTTTTTAAATATTAGATCCTTGTGTTATTTCAGTTGTGTTCCTCCTTCTCATGGGTTAACTCTTTGAGCTTGTAACTGTCATGACTACCAGAGAATGCAATAAGCAAATTTGCTATCATATCTTGGCTAATTATGTGGGTTTTAATTAAAACAAAAATAAATTACAATTTATGACAGAGGGGGGAGGGTAGCATTTGCCAGGAAGTAAATAATTTCTGCCAGTATTTGTTAATTTCTTTTTCTCTGGATGACAATTCACATCCTCCTCTTAGTCCAGTCTCCAAAAACACAGTTATTTTTTTAAAAGATCATTTATAATAGTTATATTTGACTCCACATGCCTTACATGGTACAGTATTTAAAGCCATTCTACTAAGTGTGATGAGCAATTCAGGATGTCCTTGATATATCTGTGGGCTTGATGAAATCATATGGCAGTGTGAAAAAAAATAGCAGGAATTATTATTGTGAAGCATGATATTCATCAGTGATAGTCAATGTTATTATGTTTTTATTTAGGGTGTGGCATATTTAGATGATTAAAAAAAACTTTCAAAGACTTTACCATTAGTTCAAGAATATGAAAAAATGTCTGTGCTGGCATTTCTGGAATCCTGAGATTATGTATTTTAAAAATGATGAACAGCAAGTTATTTTTCTTTTTCCTGTCTTTATATATTATACACACTGAAAGTCAGGTATGTATAGCCTATACACACACACACACAAGTTTTCTCATCCACTTCAAGGGAGACTCCTATAAATAAGCTTGAGTATAGAGAGTCCTCATTTGAGTTGAAAGTAATTAGAACCTCTGAAAACTGCAAACCTTCTAGAGCTAAATTATGTAGATGTGAATGTGTGAGTGTGTGTGTGGGTGTGTGTGTATGTGAGAGAGAGAAAGAGAGAAAGAGAGAGAGAGAGAGAGAGAGAGAGAGAGAGAGAGAGAGAGAGAGAGAGAGAGAGAAATTGGTTGACTATTAGTGATTTAATAGTTAAAAATAATTTCCCTCAAATGAGTATTTTCCTTCCCAGATACTGTGGTTTGAGAGGATTTAGACGACAACACCCCTAACAACCACTAATATTTGCATGCTGCTTTATGGTTTACAAAACAACATTACACATGTAGAAAGTAGGATTGGCACAGTGGATAGAGTGAAGGAAGGTATGGCTTCAAACCCCCTCCTTAAAGTCTCAAGTGTCCAAGGAAAGTTTTCTAAGACTACAGAAGAGCCATTTTTTTGTCAGCAGGGGCAAGTTTGTATGAAGGGAGCAGTCTTCACTGATAAAAATCATAGATGCATGCAAAAAAAAATCCTATAGAAATATATCATTAAAATATTCACCAGTGATGACAGTGTAGAAGAGAATCTAAGATAAATATGTGTGTGCTTTAAGCATTCAAGATTTATTTGGTGTTATAATCAAAAGTCTTTATTTGCAAGGGTGAGACTAAAGTTCAGTATTTGTGACAAAATTTTTAGCAAGTACTTAGCTGTTCTAATTGCCTGAAAGTCATTTTCATACTGTACCTCACATGGTTCTCATTAGTATAATAACAATCCTGCAATTATAAATATGTACATTCTAGAGATGGTTTTCTTCACTAAAGCTTCCCTTTACCTTATTGTGATGAAAAACCCAATTGGCAAGAACATTTAATTTAAGCAATTTCCAACATTAGCTTGGCATGCTCTTCTCCCATTGGCACTCTTTAAATATGCCTTAGCTACAGCGCCAGCACTGACAGGATGTACTTGGCAGGAACAGGCCTTAGGTGTCAAGTAGTAGAATGATTTTTTCCCCTTTCTTTTTTAAATTGATGAGTCTTTCAAAAGTCCTACTTTATCCCATACTTAGTGGTAAAAACTTAACTTCAGAGATACATGTCACAGATGTTTCTAGGATTGAATTTCAGCATTATATTTCTCTGGTAGAGCTTGCTTCTTTACCCACACAGGTCTTATTAAGTCCACCTTTGTCTTCTGTTCTTTCCAAACCATGAAGTTTAATCTTGTCTAAAATAGCACCTAAAACTAGAATACCCCTCATGCCTCAGATCAACAAGCTATTGTTGCTCAGTCAATCCATTCATGCAACAAACATATAAGGTCATAAGGTCATAGGTTTGGCTCTAGAAGGTCATTGGAGGTCATTATATGTAAACCCCTCAATTTACATATGAAGTCCTGGGGCCTGCAGGGACAAAGAGGCATGCTTAGGTTTCTACTGGTAATGGCAGATTCAGAATTCAGAAGGGGATCCAGTGACTTCAAACCCCGCATTTTTTTCATTCTGCTTGTTCTTCAATTTAGGTATTTGCTTTCAAAATTATTATTTTAAATATTCTTTTCTCTTTAAATTTTGAACTACAATTCTCTCCTTCTCTCCTGCTCCCTCCTCCATCCACTGAGAAGCAAGCAATATGATATCCATTGTAATGTAAAGTCATGCAAAACATATTTCCACATTAGCCACATTTTTTTTTAAAGCAAGAAAAATAAAGTAAGAAAATTATACTTCAGTTTGCATGTAAAGTTCTTATCAGTTCTCTCTCCGGAGACAGCATTTTTTTTTTCATCATGAGTCCTTTGGAATTGTCTTGAATCAGTTACCTTTTTATTAAGGTCTCACTATGTACCTTGTCTAAGCACTGAGATATAAAGACAGAAACAACAACTAACTTTTCCCTCAAGGAGATTATGTTTTCCTGGGAGAAGCAGTATTTACAATCAAGCCCATAAAAAAGCAACAAATGGGAGGCCTCCAGCATCTGATAGTAATCACACTTGACTTACCATAGGATTTAAATCCTGAAGTGAGTCTTGATGGAAGCTAGGGAATCTAACAGGCAAAATCAGGAGGAATGCACTGTAGGAATGCAGACCAGTTTGTGCAAATCGAGGGATTCAGGAATATTGTATATGAGAACAACGAGAGAGCAAATCATTAAATGACATCTGCGATCCCATATCCTTTAGGAAACTTTTACAACTTGATCAAGAAGAACTGGAGGTTGTTTTTTTTTTTCATTGTCCTACCAAATCTAATTTGGAACTTTGCTTATTTTATCTGTCTCTGTCTCTCTCTCTCTCTGTCTCTCTCTCTCTGTCTCTCTCTCTCATATTATAAAGTATCAACTGCAAATAGTTTTTACAAATATAAATGTGTGTGTGTGTGTGTGTGTGTGTGTGCAATTGGAGTTAAGTGACTTGTCCAGGGCCACACAGCTAGTAAGTGTCTGAGACCAGATGTGAGCTGAAGTCTTCCTGACTCCAAGGCTGGTATTGAATCTATCTGTAAAGTATGTATCTCTCTCTCTATTCTATTCTGTCTATATTCATATGTTGATAGATATGTTTATCTACATTTAAAAAATTTCCCCCCTTTTTTGGAAGGCAGTCTTGGGGTTAAGTGACTTGCCCAAAGTCACGTAGATAAGTGTGCTAAGTACCTGAGGTCGAATTTGAACTCAGGTCCTCCTGACTTCAGGGCTGGTGCTCTATTCACTGTGCCAACTAGCCGCCCCTGTAAAATACTTAAAAAAAATTTAACTTCACATTATTTTCTTGCCTTAGAACATGAATACATTGGTAATATATTACAGAGGGCTTTTTTTTAATAGAGTCACAAAAAAGAAACAAAAGTCCATTACATTAACACCAATGTTCTTTCTATTGATGTTGTAAGACTGTGAGTCATAAAATACTGCTGTCTCCGAAGAACTGCAGATGAAGGACTCTCAAAGGGTAATGGAGGGGCATATGGTTGGGAGTGAGCACATTACAAATGGGGAATTATGCAAGAGAAGTTATGTAAAGATAGCCATCAAGGAAATGTACAATTCAAAAGAAAGATAGGCTGGACACATCACAAGGAGACCAGTCTACATGGTCCATTGGTATATCCTTGGTGTTGAATATATAGGAGGAGGGCCTTGTAGCACGTTAAAGTTAAAGGTCAAATAACAATGAAAAGAGTCCTTCTGCTTTGCATCATCTGTTTGTCACACTCTAAAATTTATAACTGCCATCAATCATCAATCAATTAATTAGTCATTTTTCCCACTGGAAATTAAGTAGACTAAAGGCCATTTATATTATTGTTCATAAAACAGCAGTAAAGGGGAATATTTTGAAATCCTGTTTAATAGCAATTATCTATAATTATAATTTTATCCATATTATTTACCATTATATATTATATACACAAATATACATGTATATATGTATTTGTGCATATATAAACACATATATACAAGCATATACATATGTGTTTATATATGTGTCTATATGTAGGTATGTGTATGTCTATACCTATACATACATACATACATACATATATATATATATATATATATATATATATACACACACACCTGGCCTGAGTTAGCCTATTCACATATCTCTTTGAGATCCCTTGTTTTCCCAGGTACCAGGAAGTAGAAGTAAGTAGGGAGGATGTTCTCATGGGAGGGGAGGAGAATGTCTATAAATGAAGAACAACAGATGGCAGTCATTTAACACTTTAGGGTTTGCAAAACCTTTTGCATACATTGTCTATTTGTTCTCTATAAAAACCTTGTGAGTTAAGTACATTATTATTATCCTCAGCAATAAAAGAAAAGTATGCCACTTGTTGCTTCCTGGTTCAAATAAACCCATATAGACTTTCATAACTGATGAGAATTAGAACTGACAGTAATTAAAATCAACAGTAAAAATATTCCTGTGTGACTATAAGATGAGAATATTCAGTTCATTACACTTTGTTAAGTGTTTACTATGTGCCACAGACTGTGTAAAATGCTGGAGACAGAAAGCAATGCAAAAACAAACTGATCAATTAATATCCAGATTGAATCAGAGGTAAGACTTGAACCAGGTCGATATGTGAAAACTATGAATGTAAAAATCATGACTAGAATATAGAAGAAACCAAGGACAGTTCATGGAAACTGGGCAGTGGGCCTTAAAATGACAAAATATTCACACACACACACACATGCATGTGTGTGTCACATCTCACCATCAATTGAAGTCAAGGTAGGAAAAATCAACATGTTATTCCAAATAATTAGCCTTATTCATTATTTTAAAAATTGACTCAAATGAGTTTTTTTTTCAAAGTTGGAAATACTTCAATTATTTAAACCCCTTGGATTTCACTGGTCTAAATACTCTCTTCAGTAATACTGATAAAAAAAAAAAAAACTTTCTGGGGTGGCGCAGCGAATAGAGCACCAGCCCTGGAGTCAGGAGAAACTGAGTTCAAATGCAGCCTCAGACACTTAACACAAAAACTAGCTGTGTGACCTTGGGCAAGTCATTTAACCCTGATTGCCCTCCAAAAAGCAAAAAAAAAAAAAAAAACAACCCCCCCTCCCCCAAAAAACAACCAAAAAAAAAACCAAACCTTTCTGCAACTTTGCAGGTATTTTTGTAGATTTGCTATGACTGAAAAACAATATTTTTTGTTCAACTCAGGAATGAGTCTTTATACTTTAGGAACTTAGTCACAAGACTTAGATACCAGACATATAGTGTGTTAATAAGCCTGTTTTTGAAACTTCCTCAGTTTGGTAAAAGCTACCAGACCTTATATTTATTGAAATGGCCTTCAGGAACCCAAGATCATTCCTATATTATAATGAGGTATCAGATGAGACTTTAGTGGAGAAGTAACATATTGGCAACATAAATAAGTCCAAAATATTTTTCCCCCTTAGTTGTCAAGCATCTGTATTTTTGCAGACATTATTAGAGCATATGTGCTCTAATCAAATACTTGTGTTCACAATCAATGATCAGGGAGGAGGAGGAAGTGTGAATTGCTTTCTGGTAGCGAAACTGTGTGTTGGTGGTAAGAAATTTGCATAAAGAATGTGTTCAGATGCCAAACACACATAAACATGACAAAGAGTGACACCTTAAGAAACTAGGAGGACTAAAGTAATTTCTCTTAGAATACTAGCAATCAACACTAATTTATTAAGCTGTTATTAAGGCATTAAGCTAAGCATTAAGCTAAGCAATGAGGATAAAAAAAATTAAAGCAAAAATAATCCCTTTCCTCAAGGATCTTCCATTCTAAGGGGGAGGGGGAGTATCATATGCATCATTTAGTATGCACAAGATAAATGCTGAGTAGATGGAAGAAAGCCTTAATAAAAGAAATTGGTGGGGGCCGCTAGGTGGCACAGTGAGTAGAGAGCTAGCGCTAGAGTCAGGAGGAACTGAGTTCGGATCAAGCCTCAGACACTTAAACACACACACACACACACACACACACACACACACAACTATGTGTGTGACCTTGGGCAAGTTACTTAACCCCAATTGCCCTCCAAAAAGAAAAAAGAAAAAAAAAAAGAAGTTGCTATGTATGACCTACACATTTGAAAACACAAAACTCTAGCTTCCTTCCATTTTCCAACAGGACTAATCATTCTATCAATCACAAGTATTTATTATCTAATATGTGTCAGACACTCTGGAGACTTCATACGTCATGGCTTTATTATAAGATTTTGTTATTTCTATTGGACCACTGCTTTTTCTACACCAACCCTTTCAACACCTGCCAAGATCATGGTCATAAGGAATCTGATATATATCAATGTCACTCTTTCAAAGAATTAAAAATCAACTGTCTTGTTTAGGTAAAGATGAATAATACAAGTCATTCTTGACTTACTTATAGCAATTTGCATTTCTTCTGTACTAGATTAAATTTCTTTCGTGTGCATACATCATTTATTGGTGCAAAAGATAACCCTTTCAGGTCTCTTCATCCTCTGTGATTTTTCCCCATATCATAGGATCATAGACATAGAACTTTATGAGTCTCTAGACATCATTGAGACTAACCCTCTCATTTTACAGATGAAGAAACTGAGACACAGATAGGTCAAGGCTCATAATCTCAGAGCTAGCAAGTGTCTCAGTGAGGATTTAAAATCATATCTTCCTGGCTCCACATCCAATGCCCTAACCATCATAGAGAATTCACCCAATGTACTAGAGGCCTTATTGCACAACATTTATTTTTGGAGGATACAACCATAAGATAACACTACCAAGGACTTTGGAATTCCTTTAGCCAACTTTGATCAATTTAGAGAAAAACAAACCTTAGTCCACAAATGGTCTTCTTTCCTTAAGGGCACATAGTCGGTTAGTGGAAGAGCTTATTAGCTGTGTGACTTGAGGCAAGTCATTTAGCTTCTTGGTGTCTTAGCTTCCTCATCTATAAAATGTGGACAATAATAACATTTGATTCTTGAAGTTTTTATGAGGATCAATTGAGATAGGGTAAGTAAAATACTTTGCCAACCTTAAAGTGAAATATGAAGGTTCATTATTGTTATTCCTAATAGTAATGATAATTAGAGTAGGATGTATATTTCTCACCAAGTTTCAAAGTAATATATTATTACCTGGTATGCATTGAACAGACTAACAATTTCAATTTAGTTTGATAATCATTTATTGAAACCCCTACTATGCACCAGAAACTGTTCTAGGTACTGAAACACAATTGTCCTTATTCTCAGGGACTATATACTCTAACAGTATAATCAATATATACATAGATAAATAAATATAAATGTCTATGCTTGACAGAGGGAGTAGTAGTAGTATTAGCAGTAGTAGTAGTAGCAGCAGTAGCAGCAGCAGTAGTAGTAATAGTAGTAGAAGTAGTAATGACAGCAACAAAAAATAGTCTTGGATCACTTTCCCTCAAAATTATCACATAGTTTTGATCACTCCAAATCTCATTAAAGCCACTAATTAAAATTTTCTCAAACATTTCTGAGAGTTTCTTTGAATTCTAAGACCTTGATGTTCCCACCTTTTGATATGTTATAATAAGAATATTGTCAGAATTATAAATATAATAAGAATACTGCAATGTCAGCATAATGGCTGAAGAACTAGCCTAACAATCAGGAAGACTTGGATTAAAGTCCTGTTTCTGATGCAAGTCACTTTGCTATTTAGAGCCTCAGGCAATTCTCTAATAATTTACAGGAGATGTGAACCTTGGCCAGTGGAGGGAAAATCCATAATGGAAGTTTCCCCATATGAATTAAACTAGATGTCTGAAATTAATCCCGATCCAACACCTACATACCTACACACACACACACACACAAAAGAACATCCTACATACAACTAATTAAGAGGAGTTGATGACCAATAAGATCCCTTCAAGTTTGAAATCTATTATCCTATATAGAACTCAAGGTTGTCCTTTTTGATTGATATTCTCTATATAACCTATTAAATATGTGTATAAATCCTGTATAACATGATATATACATATGCATACATACATGTTTATGTACATCTACACATATGTATGAATATGGATATATGTATGTAATATACATATACATAAAGAGTATCTTAAAATGTATAAAGAACATCAATATAAAGGAATGGGATATATAACCCTATTTTTACTTATGCATATATAATAAACTAAATATAATATAAAAGCAACAGTATAAAATATTTAATTAGAAAGAATCACTCATCAATTAAGCATTGATTAAGAATTATTATGCATTTATTGCGTGTTAAGCCCTCTAAATCATAAATCTATATCTGGGGACTTTCTATGTCACCTAATCTAACTTTTTCATTTTACAAATGAGGAAAATCAACATAGAGAGGTGGTACTAATCCCACAGGGAATAAGCAAAATACATACTTATGTTCTGTGACTCCAAGTTCTGTACTCCAAACTCAGTTTGTGTTCTTTCAACTATACCAGTCTGAGTCCTATCACATATGACTAAATAATATGGTGTCTGATGGCATTTATTTTTTAAAAAATGACACTGAAGCTTCAGAAAGGATTCTTCTCCTATATTTTAACTTTTTCTGTAATAAAAATGTTATTTTTGTTGAGAGATATGAAAAGTCCTTTCAAGTACTTGAAGGACTGCCTTGTCCTTCAGGGTGGAAAGATGCCTAGTCCTAACAGGTTTAGCCTTGTTCTTCTTGGCCCCAGAGTGCAGAACTACAAGTCTTGGGAGATCAGTACAAAAGTGACTTCATGTCATACTTCCTAACACTTAGATCCATTAAAAAGAGGACTGGTCTCCCTCAGGAGATAGTGCCTTCTGGTCACTAAGAGACCTTCCAATGGAAGCTGAATAATCTGAATGGTCTGAGAGAATTTTTATTCAGCTCTAATTTGAACCAGTTGGCCTCCAAGGTTCCTCCCACACTGAGATTATGTGATACTGTGAGAAAATCCAACTCAATTTACATCATTTTGACTTTTCAGTGCCTTTTCCAGGTACATAATCTGCCGTGAAGACAAGGGTTGCCTGCACAAGTGCAGTGAGCCATATTTTAAATTTTCATTAAAATGCTTCCTTGCCCTCAGAATGATTTCCTTTATTCACAGCCCAATTTCAAGGTAAACCCTATGCCTGGGAAGGCAGGATAATTTGCCTACTTGGAACCCAAGGATTCTCTGTGAGTACCTTAATTAAAAGTGTTTATACCTAGAGGTGTTACAGCTTGTGGTGTGAGGAATCATGGGGCTCCACCGTGTGTATATCCTTTAGTTGTGGAAACAGGGCCCCAGGTACTTTCTTGGCTCCACTCGCACATCATATGGTTAATTTCAATAGATCTTTCCTCAAAGGGCCTTCAAAGTGACAATGTGCCATATGATTGTTCACCACAGGTAGAGATAGCTCAAACTCTAAATAGAAGAGTGAATTCAGTTCCTAAAACAGCATGCCTAGGTGATTCAAACAGTAATTTTTCTCAAGAAAACCTTTTTTTTTCTTTTCTTTACAGAGTCACCTATGTAGAGCTGGAAGGGACCTCAGAAATCATCTAATCCTCCCACTTGTTTTTAAACATGAGGAAATTTGGCACAGAGAAATAAAATGACTTGTCCAAGGTCACATTCTTTAGTGTAGTTCAGTTGTTTCAGTTGTGTCCAACACTTCATGAACTCGTTTGGGCAAAGAAATTGGAGTGGTTTGCCATCTTCTTCTCCAGCTCATTTTACAGATGGGGAAACTGAGGCAAACAGGGTTAAGTGACTTGCCCAGGTTCACATAACTTGTAAGTGTCTGAGGCCATATTTGAACTCAAGGTCTTCCTGACTCCAGCCTTGTTTCTCTATCACCTGCCATTACATCACCGAGCTTCCATAAGGTCACAATATTAATGCCAAATCACTGTGAAAACTAAAGACTAATTTCTTGGGAAGTAGTAGAGTGTAAAGCAAATGAAATTGTATTTAGGAGGTTTGGTTTATAACCCTACCTCTGACATTTTTCTGTAATTATGGAGGAGTAATATAACTTCTCAAAAGCTCAGTTTCCTCCTTTGCAAAATGGAGATACTCATGCCTATACTATCTATTTGACCATACTTCTCCAACCTTGCATCGCTTTACAACTGGGAGCTTTCTTTTTTAAAAATATCCTCAAGTCATTTCCTTTCAACTTCTCCCAATCCCCACCCTTCCCAGTAGCCTGTATCAGGGCAATACAGTGGTTTGGGGAGCTCTCTTAGAAGGTACGCAGTTTTGATTGTTAAGTGTTAGAGGATGCTTTTATAGGGAGCCCATAACTCTTCAACTGTCTTTCTCCTGGATTAATATCTATACCTTGAGGCCATCTCTATTCCATGGTCACAAAAAATGCCTGGAGCATGATGGACGAATTTATGTTGACCTTCCTGACAATCGATCAGAGAAGGGCTCCACAGAGATGACCATTCCTCATTAGCAGTCTAATTGACAAACCTGCTCTGCTCTCTTATAGCATTTTGGATGGGTATTTGTGTTTTTAAATTTTAAATGGATTCCTCTGTGGTGAACTTATGGTAATATATCACGAAAGCTATAAAAGGCATAGATTATGCTTTGAATCATTGGATGGAACATGCACCTCTGTGGCAGCACAAACCCTTGGCCATCAGGGGATTTTTGGTGATGAATGGGTTAATACTTACATTGATGAAGGAAGCATCCATTGATCCATGTTGTTCCGTTGTTTTTCAGCTCTATCTAACTCTTCTTAACCCCATTTGGGGTTTTCTTGGCAAAGATACTGGAGTGGCTTATTATTCCTTCTCCAGCTCATTTTAAAGACAAGGAAATTAAGACAAACAGGGTTGAGTGACTTGCCCAGGGTCACATAGCTATTAAGTGTCTAAGGCCATATTTAAATTCAGAAAGATGAGTCTTCCTGATTTCAGGCCTGATACTCTATCTACTGTGCCACCTAGCTTCCCTTCACTGATACACAGAAGAAGTAAAATTCTTTTTTATTTTTTTTTAATTCTGAGTGTAAAACAGACATTGGCTAAGGGCCTCCCATTAAGCATTCTGCAAGTCAGAACAATAATGCCACTCATTAATTAATTAGAGATAACAATAAAGAATCCTGGGAATAATGAATATGTTCTTTAGTAAAACTCCTTGCCTATAAATGCTATGATGAGATTAGGTGATTTTCAAAATGAACTATCCTTACCTCAAAACAGAAATCCCATGTATGGCTATTTTGAATGGTTTTGATTTTTTCATAATGAGTTTTCCCCAGCTAGAGATTACCCCACTCCCCCCAGCCCCTGCTTTTTTATACAGCTAAAAGTCTTTAATAAGAAAAAAAGAGTAAGATTCATTATCTATCACTTTCATAAGATGGCAATGTCGGCAATGAAGTTCTCCCTGTGAACTAAATGAAGGCTAGAACATTGGATCAATACTCATTTAATAGGGAAAAAAAAGCCTGGCATCCTATTTCCATGATAACTACTGACATCATTTGTCACTTGACATCTGGGGGCCTGGTGAGGTGCTGTGTTTGTATTCGATTGTCTCTAGGTTACCAGCAATTTAGATTTATTCACCAGAATAATCTTCTGAGACCTTATGATGGCCGTATTAGTTAATACACTAGTATTTACTCAAAAATACCAATGCTGAAAATCTACACAGTTGCTGCTAGGTTTGTTAATATTACTGACTTGATAAAGCAGGATGACTAGGTAGATCTAAAAATTCTTAGATTCTGTTTAAATCTGAAGTTGAGATTGACTATCTGTTCATATCCCTCCAAAAGCCTCTCCCTGCTCCTTCCCACCATTAATGGCTTTTTTTTTTTATTATTTTGGCTTTATTTTTTTGTTAGGTTTTGTCTTATCCTATGATTTCACCAGTACATGGAGCTCCCCATGGGTGCAGATTTTCTTCACCAATGCAAGCAGCAAGTCCTCCAGAATTTATCCTTAGGGAGATGCTTAGGGATCAGGGGAAGAACTAAGATAAGTCGCTTCATAGGATCATAGATTTATAGCCAGAAGGGACCTCAGAAGCCATCTTAGTCCCATCCCTCCTTTTTAGGAAACTGAGACCTTCAAAAGTTGAGGATATTGCCCAAGATTATACAAGCAGCGCCAGAGAGTGGATTTGAGCCCATATCCTCTACCTTCCAATCTAGCATTCTTTCTGCTGTGCCAAATTGCAATGTTATGGTCATGTACTAAATATATATTAGAATTAGGATATAGATCTAGCCTTCCTGACTTCACTGTCTACCCTCTGTACATAACGCCACACTGCCTCTTACTGAAGCCTTATAA
Organism: Petaurus breviceps papuanus; assembly: GCF_028583685.1. NCBI lineage: Eukaryota > Metazoa > Chordata > Mammalia > Diprotodontia > Petauridae > Petaurus > Petaurus breviceps. The sequence goes on from NW_027186473.1 coordinate 38,945,237, forward strand.
TCTGGAATAAACCAAGCTCTAATAAGCTCTGGTGTCCTAAACCTATCAGTTATCTTTCCTATTTTCTCACAGGACTTTTTAACATTGAGCAAATGACAGACCTGGCTCTGGGCATTGGCACAGGATAGCACTCATTTATAAATCATGAAAGGCTACCATGGTATCTGGGAAACAGCCTTTGTACTCAATAACTTACAAGAGCAACATTCTGTATTTTGCTTATACCCTTTCTTCAGAGGACTCACCTAGATAATTATCAAGAATTTTAAAGTGATTATGAATAAATTGGCATCATTTTGCTGTCTTCTCCTTTGCAAAGTGAAGGAAGTAAGTCAAATTATGGGGAAATGCCTTTCCCTAGGTCACTCTGTGCATCAGTGCCAGTGCCAGTGCCAGTAATATAAAGCAGATACTATCATTCCCAGCACAGCAGGGAAACAGAGGTCAAGCAACCTTACCATTGATTACCATCTCTGTTTCTCCACACACTTAGCAGTTCATGCAAACCTTTTTATCTGACCTTAGCAAAATACCTAAAACATTTTTAATGTAAATATATGAACAGGATGGAATCTGTATAACACTCCATATACAGCGGTCTATGTTTCAGCTTTTTTTTTTTAATCCCTCTTCCTTAAAATAAATTTCTCCATAGAAAGCCTGATTTTGCAGAACAAAATCAGCTCAACTGATTTCTGTCACTGATCTGATGAACAGATCACTTGTTCTCTCCATGCCTCAGTTTCCTCCCCTGCCAGTTGACCCAATTGGATCTGACGATGTGATCTAAGATCCTTCTTGATCTCACATTCTGTGATTTTAACATGAGCTACTTAAAAATAGGACTTGGTTTTCATAGCATCTATTTGCATAGAGTGATGGCTAATCTGTATTATGTAATGCTAAAAACAGAGAAATGCCTCAAGTGTTAGGCAGCCATGCATGAATATGGTCTGAAAAAATAAAAGAAACATAAGTAGCACACAGTGAAAGATTAGACATTTATCAATAGTATGGGAGGAACTCTTCTCATACCACTTCAGTTAAAGGACGCTTTATCCAGCCAGCCAAAGAGCTATGCTGCCACCTACTGGAACAACGAATAACATGCAAGCAATTGAAGGCAGCTTTTAAAACTAAACCTACCATTAGCTTTGCTATGTCGGTTTCCCCGAAAGGTGGTCCCTGCTTTGAATACTGCACACAATTTAGCAATGTTTTGATACAAATATATAATGACTTTTTCATTTTTATAAACTAACATTTTTTTTAGCTTGAGGGAGCATTGTCTAGTTACGTGATCACATGTCCATTTTTTCAGATGATGGATATTTTCATCAATATTCTGCTTTATTTTTGTTATCAACAACAACAACCACCATCACAGCAACAGGTCTCACTTAGGCTTCCAATTCAGAAGGGAATTATAATTTTAGAGTCCACATCACCAACTTCTTCTACAAATGGAAAATCCTAGGTATTGATACTATTCTAAATGAAAGACAGAAAGTCGCCTTATAATGACTAGCTACATAGACAGTGAATCATGTAAGCAGGGATGTTTCCTTGACCTTTTCAAATGTTACTAGCCTAAAAATAGCAGCACCAATGAGGAGAGTTAAACTTAAAAGTATTCCCAACTAAGCAACTTTCAGTGATGCCAAGAAATTAACTATTTGTTCATCTGTAACTTCTACTTTCCTCAGAGGGATCTTGCATGTGCAGCTTTGATTCTTATTATCCTTTTTATAGAACACTGACAAAGAATGACAGTGAAGGGATTGTATTGCGTTATGCACTGTTTTTTTTTTCTTTTTTCCTATTTGTCTGATAATACAATTCTTTGACAGGATACTTATTCTATGGAAACCTACCACAGGCAAAAGCAACTATCCAGTTTTTTAAAAAATAGGAAGATTTCAGTCTGTCAATGGAAAACAGTAAATCATCCATTTTGTAATTTTTAGGCTAGTATATTCTAATCTGCACCTTCCCTCTATCCCCCCAAAGAAAAAGGAAAATTTAAAAATAAAGGATAAAATAGAGCTTGGTATAGGTTTCCTGACTTTCATTCAACACAATAAATACACAGATTGGATAAGGAAAGAGTCAATCAAATGATTTCCCCTTTTTTTTCACCCAGAGAAGGGCTGTTCTGTGATATTCTTAGGACTTTGAACAATCTTGCTTTAATGTTATGATTAGTGAAGCCATATTCAAATAGATCACCTCATCACAGAGATTCCTGGAACAGAGATCCTGATTTTTTGTCTTTCTTTACCAAGGTGAATGATTCCATTTTGCCCGATATTTTTTTTTTCCATTTTGACAATTGCATTCCTTATAAGTTCTCTCTCTCTCTCTCTCTCTCTCTGTCTGACTCTGTCTCTCCGTCTGTCTCTCAATGCACATACAGAACTCCCTATTTCTCTATACATTTAGATAGAAAAGTATGTGATACATAGGTATATACACAATGTGTCTATAACACATATATACATGCACATATACACATACACATGTATACATACATACACATGTGTATATACATATATGTGTGTATACATATATATGTGAGAGGAAAGAAAAAATAGGCATTATTAGTCATATGTTAGTGGATCTTATGATCACAAATTAAAAGATGAAAACAGACCCTTCATGGTCATTTAGCACACACCTCTCATTTTATAAATGATGAAACAGGCTCAGAGACTTGCCCATAAACATACAACTAAGTGTCAGAATTTGGATTTAAACCCAGATCTTGCCAATGGGCTCGTGTCCAACACTCCTTTCACTATGGTACTATGCTGTCTCTCAAATAGATTGACTAACCTCAGTGATATTAAATCTATACTTTTTTTGACTCATAAAATTTAGCTTGTGAAAATACAGTTTCTACAAGAAGATTTTCAAAGCGTCTTTTTTACCTGACACACTATGAGACACCTATTGTGAGTCCCTAGGCTTTAGAAAGAAGATGAATATAGATTAACAGATAAAAGTGAGCTCTCAACTACAATTCCATGGATTTTAGCTTTCTAACCCTTACTGAAGGCCCTCTAATTTGATGGGGGCAGAAGATCTGACTGTTTATAAGAACTGTTGAAATTATCTTTGCCAAGAACGTTTCAGGATAAGATATATACATATATATGTAAGAGAGGGATTCTATTTCCTACTACCTGGGGAAACAGGGAAATAGATTCAGTGAGTTTCCTCTGAAATACCTCGAGTCAGCTAGGTGGTATAGTAAATAGTGGATGTGCAGCCAGGAAGACCAGAATTCAAAGCCTGAGCCAGGTATTTACTACCTATGAGACCCTGGGCAAGTGACTTCATATAAGTACTCTTTGTGCCTCAATTTCCTCATTTGTAAAATGGGGATAATAATAGCACCTTTACTGATGTGCTGGGTATCAATGAGGTAGTATTTTTGAAACTCACTATACAAATCTCAAATCATTATGTTTATTACCTTTTAGCCCTGATATTTCATGTCGGTGTTTAGAGCAGTAAGTTTGTGATGGAGAATTTTAGAAATGAAGAAAGGTATTTGAAGAGTTTCAATTCAATTCAACAAATATTTATTCCTCTTCCTCTTTCCTCAAACTCTCTCCCAACCAAGATGTTTCATAAAATTAATTAAAGAATAAATGTTTTAGTATTATTTTAGAATGATTCAGAAGAGAGTAAAAGTCTAAGCAATTCCACTAATATATGCCAACCTGCTTTAATCATGGCCATGCCAAAATGGCCAGCAGGAAATTGTTTTACAGACATAACTGAACCTCAGATTATGATAAGGTTTTGAGGAAGAAAAGGAAAGAATTCCCAAGTTTCTTGACTCCACAGAGAATAAATAAGAAAGAATCAGAACAGGGATTTTTATACATGGGTAATGAGGAAGAAAATAAAATTCAAATAATATAGTCTGTAATAGTTAGGCAATAGGCCTAATTGGATTTTAGAGATAATGTGGCATATAAAGAACATGGGATATTGAGTCAGCAGCTCTGGGTTCTAATTCTGGCTCTGGAATTTACTCTGTGTGACTTCATTTTCTGAGTCTCAGTTCCCTCCTAATGTTTCTGCACTTTGTACTTTTTTCTTAGATGGAAAACAAAACAAAACAAAACATACATCTTAGCTTTAAAATAGATCACTATAGACTTTGTAACTTCCTCTTTTCCTTGAAAAGGTAGGGAGATAGGAGTGTATAATATTACATACTCTGTCAAAGTTGATCTTTGTGTCCATTGATTTTGCTTGATCACATTTCTTCACAAGAGAAGTATCACTGGCGGCAGGGGTGGGGGAGGTTATGTTGGCCTAGGGGCATTTTCAGGAAATGGTTATCTTGCAAAAATTATGAAAATCAATACACCTTAAATACATTGAAATAAAATTGTTTTTGAAAAATCTACAATCAGCATCACTACTAAAACTAAAATTTCAGATTTTCTTTGAGATGTAACAGGATGTAAATAGCTTCTTGGGTTTCAATTTTCATATACATACTTATGTATCATAGGAAGAATATGGAGATGTTGCTGAGATTCTTAATCATCATTTAGAATGAGTGACACAATCTACAGTGAACCACCCTAGGAGGAGGCAGATGCAATATTCATTTTTTTTTTATTAAGTATGCCTACCTCAGCATTGTTTCAAATTCTTTTTGTTACAAGCTATTCAGCATATCATGTTTATGCAGGCAGTGGCTTTGTGAGATTCCTCAATGACCAACCCTGTAAAATAACCTCTCTCACTCTCCTTCTGCTGAACTTTAGTCCCACATCACCAATTGCCTCTTGGACATCTCAAATTGGAGATCCCACATGCATCCTTTGTTCCACATAAACAAAAAAGAACTCATTTTCTGTCTTCTAATTCTTCCTCTTTCCAAATTTTCTAATGGTATCTAAGATACCACCATCTTCTCATTATCTCAGTAATACAACCTTGCTGATACAATCCATACCTATATAATCTGTTGTCAACTATTGGCTCTACTTTCACAACATCTCTCTTATTTGTCTTCTTTTCACTTACTTTTATGCTGGTACAAGCCGTCATCAGTTGATATTTTTACTATTGCAACAGCTTTCTGTTTGGTATCTGCTTTAAATCTGTACCCACTCCAAACCATTATTTACTTAGCTGCCTAAGTGCCAAAGTTTACTTTCCTAAAGCATAGATATGACCATTTTCCTTCCTGACTCCTTGGCCCCCTTAATAAATTCCAATGACTCCCTATTACATCTTGAATCAAAATGAAAAGATATTTTTGGCACTTAAAGTCCTTCACAAACAGGCTAAATTGATCTATTCCATTTCCTGACTGTATCTTTTCACTAGTTATCCCCCATGTCTGGAATGCTCTCTCTCATCATCTCTGTCTACGGGATTCCTTCAAGATTCAGCTTAAATACTATCATCTTCATGAAGCATGAGGCTTTCTTAGTCCACCTTGATACTAGTGTTTTCTCCTTGAGATTTCCTTCCATCTACTCTCTCTCTCTCCTCATTATATATGTATATATATATATATATACATATATATATATTCAAGAAGTTCATTGACTGGAGCATGGTCATACAACTTGTAAGTGTCATAAATGAGATCTAGTGGGGCTCATCTTATTCTTCTAAGAGAGAGGAGACATATAACAATAAAATCACATATATACGTAATATATGTATATGATGTAATATATTATCATATGTTACAATAGTATGTATATATATGTGTGTGTGTGTTTATTTGTATATTGTTTCTTACATTAAAATATGAAGACATGGGTCATGTTTTTGCCTTTCTCTGTGTGTTTGGCATAGTACTGATAAGTACTTACCAAAACATTAACTAACTATTCTATCCATCATTAAAAAAAAAAAAAAAAAAATAGTATTTTTTTTTTTTTGAGAGTCCAGCTTTTACAGTAACGAAGACTGACTCTAGCTTCTGTACTAATATCCAACTCTAGGTTGTTACTTAATACTTCAGTTATTAAAAGATTTGCAATTTTATTACTGTAGGTGTCTTCTCTCTTACTGAAGTGATGTTATAGAAAAAGAGACGATCCCTGTTGGAATCTCATTTATGACACTTAATTGTCCTATGACCATGGATAAGTGATTGCATCTGTTGAATGGGAGTTTCCTTATCTGTCAAGTGTGGATAATAGTAACTATAGAAACTACCTCCAAGTGTTGTTGTAAAGCTAAAGTAATAAAATTAATGAAGAGTTTTCAATATAAAACTATATTTTCTATATAAAACCTCTTTTCTTCATCATCATTTTCATTTTCAATATCATTATTGTTACAGTGAGATGGTTTTTGGAACTATTGTGGCAGAAAAATTCATCAGACTTCTATTTACATTTTGATGATGTACTTTAAATTTAGCTGGGCTAGGCTGATTCTTAAACTATAGATGTATAGTTCATCACCAGGTATATACTATAAGTATATCCAGCTTTATAGGATTCACCAGAGCTCAGCCTCTCCAGACATAGTCTATAATTTCGGATTTAATTCTAAGCTACAATGAGATATCAGATTCACAGCTAAGGTGAGTTACCATCTTTAGTAGATGAGTTTTTCCTTATTAAGGAAAAGAAAGAAGAAAAGAGAACATTACCTTTTGTTTCAAGAATATGAGGGGGAGGGGTGGCTAGGTGGCACAGTGAGTAAAAGTGCCAGCCATGGAGTCAGGAGGACCGGAGTTTGGTTCTGGCCTCAGACACTTAACACCCATGCACTCATCAACCCCCCCCCCCCCCCCCCCCACCCCCCCCCCCCCCCACACACACACACCTCCCCCTCAAAACTAGCCATGTAACCTTGGGCAAGTTACTTAACCTCAATTGCCCTCAAAAACCCCCAAAAACAGGCAAAAAAAAAGAATATGAGGGAGAATCATAGAATAAGAATGCTATAACCAGAGCAAGTTTCAGGGATCTAGTACTGTGTGTATGTATATGTATATATCTATATCTATATCATCTATATCTACATCTGTATCTGTATCCTTATCCATATCTGTGCATCTCATCTTTCCATATAGGAATGTAAAGATTTTAACTTTTATTGTGTTCCTTATGATTAATCTTTCATGCTTATCTTTTCATGCTAACCTTGAGTCTCCTGTTTAAATGTCACTCAACTTTGGTCTTTTCAACAGGAATGCTTGAAAGGTGTAAATTTCACTAAATATCCATTTTCCACTGAAGGATTATACTCAGTTTTGTAGAAGTTATTTTTGTTTATAGCCCTAACTCCTTTACTCTCTAAAATATTATATTCCAAGCTGTCTGCTGCTTTATAGAGTATAAGCTGCTAAATCTTGTGTGATCCTCCATGTATCTCCACATTTGACTTATTTCTTTCTGGTTTCTTCCAATATTTCCTCCTTGACCTGGCCCTTACTTAGAAAGAACCCTGAACCCTTGTGATTAAAATACATTTTGCTCCTTAGGATCCCTGCTCCCTTGGAACCAGAAATAATACTGTGCTTCAGAACCCCTGCTTTCTCTTGCCTGAAAGTGATGTGTTTCTCTCTGCCCTTTAACTATGACCCAAAAGTTGTTTAGGGAATGGTATTGCCAAACAGGTTCCAGTCATATGACTTTTCTTAATGCATTGGTCTCCTATAATCATTTTCTGACCAGTTACCAGGTCCTCGATCATCTGTTTTAAGAGCTTCCAAAGCTGTTGCTACTTCTGTTGCCACCACCTACCAACCCTCATCACTAGTGTTTCATCAATGTAGGCTCTGGGACAGCCTTCACTCTGTGTCACAGATCTCTACTTTCAAACCTTCTAAGTTGTCTTGTGCTGGAAGAATGTTTCACCCTAATCTTTTTGGTTTGTCTTTTTTTTTCTCTGCCACTTCAAAATTCTATTGAGGAATAATTTTTTTTTTGGTCTTTTTGGAGGGGGAAGGCAGGGCAATTGGGGTTAAATGACTTGCCCAAGGTCACACAATTAGTAAGTGTTAAGTGTCTGATTGGTTTTGAACCCAGGTCCTCCTGACTCCAGTGCCAGTGCTCTATTCATTGTGCCACCTAGCTGCCTATTGAGGAATTATTTTAAGGTTATTTGGAGGGGAAAGTTCAGGGCGGCCAGTTGAGGGCTTCCTCTACTCTGCCATTTTGATACCATCCCCAGAAGACTTATTGTCACAATCCTTTCCTCCCTTATATTTCCCAAACCATCTTTCCTATCCTCAAGTTAGCTACATTGTTCCTCCCTCCTGTCTCTCAGGGAAGACCCTCAACACATACTTCATGAAGAAAAATGAGATCATTTGTTATAACCTTTACTTCTCCCCTGAAAAACTAGAATAAACTTTTTATTGACCTCACTGCTTCTAATCTCTTTCATTCTTCCACCTATCCTTTATTATCAAAAGTGTCAAACTTATAGATGCAGGTTGCAAGTGGCCCAACAATAAGAAAAAAAAAATCCTCAGTACTGCCTAAACAAGATTAACTTTTAATTGGGAAATATTTTTAAAAATTATACAAAATATAGTACAATTGTAGATAATGTTAACTTGTGGTTTTCTCTTTGAGTTTGACACAACTGCTCTATGTGTTTAACCTATTGATATTCCTAAAATATTGGTCTGACCATATCACAACTCTATGTAGTTTCCAAGTGGCTTCATAAAAAAAAAATCAAACTTCTCTGTTGAGTATTTAAATCTTATCAAAGTCTATCTCTAGCTTATCTTTCTAGCCATATTTCATACTTTTCCCCCTCACAAATGCTATAATCTAATTAAACTAGCCACTTTCTATTCCCCACACATGATATTCCATATGGAGTATTTGCTTTAGTCCCATGCCTGAAATACTCTCTTCACATCCACCTCTTGTAATCTTTGGATCACTTCAAGTCTCAGCTCACATGCCACCTGCTACACAAATTCTTTCCTAATATCCACAATTACTAGGCTTCCTCCCCTACTCCCCAACTATGTTACTTTGTATTTGATTTTTCTGAGATGTGACATGGAGTAGTGGATATTCAGATTCTGAATCAGAAGGTCTTTGGTTAGATTCCTCCCTTTGACATATCTTACTTCTTTGAGTCAATTCTGATCAGAATAAAGTTTGCTCATTCTCCCTGAACTCCCCCTTCTTCCCTTCCACTGTTAAAGTTATTTCTTGTCTCTTTTATGCTAGATAATATACCCTATTCTACCTCACCCTGTCTCCTTTGCCCAGTACATCCCTCTCTCAGCCCTTAATTTTATTTTATTTTTTAGATTCTCATTCCTTTATATTGTACTGACACCTGTACACTTTGTTCACATAAACTACTTCTAACTACTCTAATAATGAGAAAATTCTTATGAGTTACAAATATCATCTTCACAGATGGGAATTCAAAAACCTTAAACTTATTAAGTCCTTTATGATTTCGCTTTCCAGTTTACTTTTTTGTGCTTGTCAAGTCTTGTATTTGAAAGTCTAATTTCTATTCAACTCTGGTCTTTCCATCAGAAATGCTTGAAAGTCTTCTATCTCATTGAATATCTATTTTTCCCCTTAAAGAATTATACTCAGTTTTTCTGAGTAAGTGACTCTTGCTTGTAATCCTAGCTCCTTTGCCCTCTTGAATATCGTATTCCAAAGCTTTAAATACTTTAATGTAGAAGCTGCTAAATCTTGTATTATCCATACAGTGGCTCCACAACAGTTGAATAGTTTCTTTCTGGCTCCTTGCAATATTTTCTCCTTGACCTGGGAACTCTGGATTTAGGCTGTAATATTCCTGGCAGTTTTCACTTTGGGATCTCTTTCAGGAAGTGATTGGTGGATTCTTTCAATTTCTATTTCATCCTCTGGTTGTAGAAACTCAGAGAAGTTTTTTTATATATATATAATTTATTGAATGATGGTGTATAGACTCTTTTTTTTTTTTTGATTAAGGCTTTCAATTAGTTTAATAATTTTAAAATCATTTTTCCTGGATCTATTTTCCTGGTAAGTTGTTTTAACAATGATATATTCCACATTGTCTTCAATTTTTAATACTCTTTTTGGTTTTGTTTTATTGTTTCTTGATTTCTCATGAAGCTATTAGCTTTCACTTGTTCCATTCTACATTTTTTAAGGAATTATTTTTCTTTTTTCTTTCTTTTTTTTTTTTTTAAGCAATCAGGGTTAAGTAACCTGCTCAAGGTTACACGGCCAGTTATTTCTGGGTGTGGTGCTGAGTGTCTGAGCCCGGGATTCGATCTCCAGGTCGTCCCAACACTGGAGCCGGTACTCTTACTCGCTGAGCCACCTGGCTGCCCCTAAGCAATTGGGGTCAAGTAACTTGCTCAAGGTTACACGGCCAGGTGTTTCTGGGTGGGTAGCAAGTGCCTGAGCCCGGGATTCGATCTCCAGGTCTTCTCAACACTGGAGCCGGTGCTCCCACTCGCTGTGCTACCTGGCCGCCCCAGGAATTATTTTTCTTCAGTGAGTTTTTGGACCTCTATTTGATCAATTCTGTTTTTAAAGGTATTCTTCTCATTGGCTTTTTGGACCTCTTTTGTTATTTGGTCTAGTCTGTTTTTAAGGAAATATTTTCTTTAGTATTTGTGTGTGTGTGTCTCCTTTACCATGCTGTTGACTCTTTTCTTATTATTTTCATTCATCACACTCATTTCTCTTCCCAATTTTTTCCCCTACTTGTCATACTTGATTTAAAAAAAAATTTGGTCTTTATTAATTCATTTACTTTTAATATACAAGATTCATTTCCACAATTTCTTGAGTTTCAAATTTTCTCTACCCCCCCCCCCCAGGGTGGCATACAATCAAGTATAGTATCTGCAAATACTTTCATATTAGACATTATTCAAGTTATAAAGAAGGATTGTATCAGATGGAATGAACAATGGGAAACAGGAAACAGAATCAAACAAGAAAAAGAAAAAGAGAAGGTAGTTTGCTTCAATCTGGGTTAAAACACAGTTCTTTCTTTGGATGTAGACATCTCTCTCCATCATGAGTCTTTTGGGGTTGAATTATGACTCTGGATTGCTGAGAAGAGTCCAGTCTTTCAAAGTTGGTAATCACACATAAGTTGTGTCTATAATTGTGTACAGATTTCTCCAGGCTCTACTCTTCTCACTCAGCATCAGTTTGTATAAGCCTTTCCAGGTAAATATGAAGTCCATCTGCTCCTCATTTCTTATAGAGCAATAGTATTCCATAACATGCATATACCATAACTTGTTCAGCCATTCCCCAATTGATGGGTACCCCCTTAATTTCAAATACTTTGCCACCACAAAAAGATCTGCTATAAATAGTTTTGTACATATGGGTCTTCCTCCCACTTCTATGATCTCTTAGGTATACAGCCCAAGAAGTGGTATTTCTGGGTCAAAGGGTATGAAATTATTTATAGCCTTTTGGGCATAATTCCAGATTACTTTCGAGAATGGTTGGATCAGTTCACAATTCTACCAGGAGTGCTCCAATTTGTCCACATCCTCTTCAGCATTTGTAATTTTCCTGTTTTGTCATCTTAGCCAATTTGACTGGTGAGATGTGGTATCTCTGAGTGGTTTTGATTTGCATTTCTCTAATCAATAGTAATTTAGAGCATTTTTTTCATATGCTTATAAATATCTTTAATTTCTTCCTCTGAAAACGGCCTGTTCATATCCTTTGACCATTTATGAATTGGGGAATGACTTGTATTCTTATAGATTTGACTCAATTCTCTGTATATTTTAGAAATGAGTCCTTTATCAGTGACATAGGTTGCAAAAATTCTTTCCCAATTTTCCACTTCCTTCCTAATTCTGGTTACATTGGTTTTGTTTGTACAGAAGCTTTTCAATTTAATGTAATAAAAATTATCCATTTTGCATTTTATAATGCTCTTTAATTCTTGTTTGGTCATAAAGTCTTCCTCTCTCCACAAATCTGACAGGTAAACTATTCCTTGCTTTCCCAGATTGCTTACAGTATCAGCCTTTATACCTAGATCATGCACCCATTTAGACTTGATTTTTGTATATGGTATTAGATAATGGTCTATGCCCAGCTGCCATACTATATTCCAGTTTTCCCAGCAGTTTTTTTTTTTATCAAATAGTGAGTTCTTATCCCAAAAGCTGGCTCTTTGGTTTATCAAACAGTAGATTACTATAGTCACTGAGTGCTGAGTCTCATGGACCCAATCTATTCAATTGATCCACTATTCCTCAGCCAGTACCAAATAGTTTTGAGGACTGCTTAAAAGTTTCAACAATATTCAAATTGTTTCTTCCTGGGTGCTTGTAATATTTTCTCCTTGATCTGGGAATTTTGGAAACCGGCTGTAATATCCCTAGAAAATTTCTTTTTGGGATCTTTTTCACGAGGTGATCAGTGGATTCTTTCAACCTCTATTTTGCCCTCTGGTTCTAAAACATCAGGGCAGTTTTCCTTGAGAATTTCTTGGAGGATGATTTCTAGGTTCTTTCTTTGATCATGGCTTTCAGGTAGTCCAATAATTTTTAAGTTCTCTCTCCTGTATCTATTTTCCAGGTCAGTGGTTTTTCCCATGAGATATTTCACATTGCCTTCTATTCTTTCGTTTGGATCTGTTTAATAGAATCTTGATTTCTCATAAAGTCATTATCTTCCATTTGCCCCTATCTAATTCTGAAGAAATGATTCTCCTCATTGAGCTTTTGAGATTCTTTTTCCATCTGGCAAATTTGGCTTTTTAAGACATTCTTCTCCTCATTGCCTTTTTGAGCCTCATTTGACATTTGAGTTATTCTGTTTTTTAAGGTGTTATTTTCCTCAGTCAAGCTGTTGACTCTCATAATTTTCTTGCATCATTCTCATTTCTCTTCCCAATTTTTCCTCCACTTCTCTTATCTGATTCTTAAGGTCCTCTATGGCTTTTAACCAGCTCATAATTTCCTTTGAAGATTTTGGTGCAGGAGTTCTGACTTCACTGTCTTACTCCTTTTCCATGCTTTGCTCCTTTTTGTCTCCAAGATAGGAGTCTAATGTTGGGTTCTTCTGTTTGTTTGCTTTCTTTCCTTTGCCTGGCCATATTGCCACTCAATTACTTGACTTTTGGGCTTTTTGCCACAGTAGGACTCTGCCACCAGACAGGGCAGCTTTTGTCCTAAAAGCTGGGATTTTCTCAGCTGCTGGAAATATTAGATGGGTGCCCTCTCTGACACCTCCATATGCTCTGGCAAACTGGACACACACCCCAAGACCTCCACCCTAGACTGCAATCCAGATCCATGAAGGTTAAAACAAGTGTGATTACCCCAGAGACTGGTTGCTATGAAACTTCCCCAAGAACTTCTTTTACTGCATCCTACAAATTTTGGTATGTTGTCTCATATGTTATTTCTTCTTCACACCAAGAGTGACAGGAACAAATCACATGTGAAACTCCTCTCCCTCCCCTCTTTCCCTCTAATATGATATGTTTTGTGTCTCTTTACCATAGAGTCCTATGCTTACCTGGTTGTGTTATTTCCCCCTTGCACCATAACCAAATGAAGGAAAAGCTCAAATAATACTCATCCCCCTCCCTTCTTTCCCTCTGTTATATTGTTTGTATGACTCTTTGTGTGTCATAATTTACCTTTTTCCACTTCATTCATTCCATTTCTTTTGCAGTCCCTTTGTAGCCCTTAATAAGATTTTTTAATAGTAATTTTGTGTAATTTACACTCATACCCTCTACTTGTCTATAAACAGTTTGCTCTTATTAAGTAACAGGGTGTGTGTGTGTGTGTGTGTGTGTGTTTTCCTTGTTTACCTTTCTATGTCTCATAATTGGAGGTTCAATTTTCCATTGACCTCTGGCTTTTTCATCAGGAAGGTCTGGAAATCTGTTATATTGTTGAATGACCATCTTTTTGCCTGGAAGTATATGCTCAGCCTCTGTGGGTAGGTGATCCTTGGTTGTAACCTGAGCTCTTTTGCCTTGCAAAAAAATTTATTCCACTGCCTCTCATCTTTCAGGGTAGAGGCTGCAAATCCTGTGCTATCCTCACTGTGGTTCCTTGATATTTGAATTGTTTCTTTCTGGACGTTTGAAGTGTTTTCTTTTTGACCTGGTAGTTCTGGAGTTTGGCCACAACATTTCAGTTTGGGATCTCTTTCAGGAGGCGTCTGGTGGATTCTCTTGATTTCTGTTTTACCCTCAGGTTCTAGTACCTCAGGCCAGTTTTCCTTGATGAGCTCTTGGAGGATGTTGTCCAGGCTCATTTTTCCATTGTGATTTTCTGGTAGGCCTATGACTCTCAGATTTTCTCCCCTGGATCTGTTTTCCAGGTCAGTTATTTTTCCATTGAGATGTTTTACCTCTTTTTCTAATTTTTCATTCTTATTTTTTTTTGACTGATTCTTGGTTGCTTAGAGAGTAATTTGGTTCAATTTGGTTGATTCCAGTTTTTAGCAAATGATTTTCCTCAGTTAGTTTTTGGAGCTCCTTTTCCATATCACACACTTTTCTTTTCAAGGAGTTGTTTTCTTCATTATAATGATTTTCCAATTTTGCAATTTTGATTTTAAAAGAAATCTTCATTTTGTCTTCTATCTCTCTCATTTGGTTTTCAAACTTCCTTTTCAGCTCATCTAGGAAATCTTTCTGTGCTTGGGACCCATTCCCTGTTGATGCTTCAGCTGTGGGTGTTGAGTCAACATTGTCTCCCTCTGAAATTGGTTCCTCCCTCTGAGGATAGTAGGTATTTATTTTTGCAGTTTGCTTTCTACTTATTTTGAGGCAGGGCTCTGGCCACGCCTTCCCCTAGGTTTCCCAAGGCTTTACTGTTTAGGGTTTTGCCCTGGGGCAATAATTGCTATGTTTTCAGGGTGGGGGGGTGTTGAAGCAGTTGGGGTTCACTCTGCCATCCTGTTCCTTGGAGATCCTGATAGGAGCTTTTTAAATTTCTGGACTATGGATTGGTAGTCCCAGGAATATTTGCTGTCCCTGACAAGGGCCCTGCATTTGATTCTTGCCTTGCTCTTTCCAGTCCCAGCACTTTGGTGATAGGCCTGGTAGTGGCCTTTGTAGTTGGTGGGACAACTTGCACCCCTCATTGATCAGGTCTCATCCTGGCCTGCCTCTGTCAGTGTGCCGCACCATCAGCATCCTGGTCTGCCTCCTGTACTTGATTTTCAAAATGTGTTTGGAGCTCTTCCATTGCCTGAGACCAATTAATTTTTTTTTTGGAAGCTCTCAATGTAGGAGATTTGACTTTGTTGTCTTTGTCTGTGTGTGTGTTTTGAACTTTCTTGCCATTTTAATAACTTTCTATAGTCAGAGGGTTTTCTTTTTTATTACTTGCTCATTTCCCCCCACTTATTACTTTACTTTAAATGTTTGTTAAAGTAGGGCTCTGCTTCCAGGGTGTAAGGCACACTGTCCCAAGCTTCAGAGGTTTTGTACAGCTGTTTTCAAAGATGCTTATAGGAACATGCAAGTTTTTTTTTTCCAGTACTTCCAAGGTGTTATGATTTAGGAGAGGTGAGTCCTAGTCTCCTGACCTGTGTCCTCATCTGTAAGAAACCACAAGGGTTCTTTTCTGCCATGGAACTGTGATGAGGGTTCACCCATTCCACTGCTGCTGAACATTTTCCTAGGCTAGTGCTCCTCCTCATCCCAGGACTGTCCCCTAGGACTGCAACCCAGATCAAAGTATGGGCAAAGCAACAGAGTCTTGCCCCAGTGTTAGCAAAAAGACCCCTGTAATTTCCTTCTGACCTATTGTTCAAGCCCCTTTCTGTCTGTGGGCTGAGAGCTATGGAATCAGCCACTGCTGCTGCAGCTGCTGATTCAGTGACTCCCAAGCCTGATCCTGCATTGCTGTGGCTGGGGATATACTGGCACAGTCTGTACTAGACTGCACTCTACTCTCACCCAGGTGCAGCAGATCTTTCCTGTTGACCTTCTAAATTGTCTTTAGCACCTGTGAACTAAGAGGTCTGGAAACTACCACTGCTTCTAATGATTCAGTCTCCCTGAAACTTACTCTGTATTTGCTGGGACTGGTCTTTTGCCTGTGCTGCCTGTGCTAAACCATACTTATATCTCATTCTATGTGCAACAGACCTTTTCTAAGTATCTTCCAATTTTTCTTGACCTGGAAATTTGTTTCACTCTGTCTTTTTGTGGTTTCTGCTATTCTAGAATTTGTTTGGATTCATTTTTTTTTAAGTGCTTGAGGGGGTTTGGGAGAGAGCTCAGGAAAGTTTTTTTTCACATACTGCACCATTTTGGGTCCACTGAATTTAGGTTTCCTATGCCTTGGGGAAGGACAGAGATTGAGTCAAATGTTCCTCCATGTTTGACCTGTGTGTCACTTGTCTGCATTTTCATGGTCAGGGCATTAGCTAACTTTGTGAACCAACTTATGATCTCCATTCAGAATATACTTACAGGAAAATTAAGTCATGTAGCCTCCATTTTTTTAAACATAAGCCTCTCCATGGATCCCATAAAATCATAGTCTTTATGAAGAGATTAAGTATGACTTTTATTTCTTTTATATCCTATGGTGCTTATTTAACACAATGTACAGATAAATGCACCTAATGACCAGATCAAAAAGCATTTATTGAGAGATTAATGTGTGTCAAGTATTGTGCCAACCTCTGTGGATACCAAAAAAAAAATCAAAATATTCCCTACTCTCAAGGTGTTTGGGTAAGGCAATACTCATAGAAGGTTTCAGCTGCAAATCCATTAGAAAGGTCTGGTGGTCCTTGTGGTATTGTGGTAAGACAGATGGTAATGCCTCTTCTTTAACATTTCTTCTAGTGTTACAATTAGGTCAGTTTTTGATATTGAAATAATTTAGAGTACTGAGAACCCTGGAGTTGAGTACTTTTCTCCACCCCCCCCTCACTTCCTGAGGTGTTCAGAATCTGTGACTGCTAAGAAGGAAGGGACTGTAGCTTCTGCAGAAGTAGCTTACAAGTCTCATATCTACAAGAATAACTGCAATGGATGATGGCTATGGTGTCTAAGATGGAAGCATGGTTGATAATCTCAAGGGAAGGACTGTGTTTCTGGAACTTTTAAAAATTAGTGTGAATCAGTTTCAAAGAACAGATTAATATTCTCAACAGTATTCATAGACATAGAAATTAAAATGATTTCTATGTATTGAACTCAGCAAAGGCAAAATAAAGTGGAGAGATGAGAAATCATTCAACATAAACAGTTAAAGGAAATGGAAATTTATCTTAGAAAAGAGAAGACTTACAGAAGAGCTGACATGATAACTGTCTTCAAGTATTTTAAGGCTGTCAAAAATGTTTATACTTATTGCATAGCAATATAGAATGCAATATAAAGATTAATTAATTGTGATTATTGAGAATGAAATTTGGATTTAATATAAGAATTCCCTAATATAAGTATAATTTTAGTAAAATGACAAATACCAACTTAGAAATATGTATACTTCTTTATATTCCCATTTAATAGCTCTTTATAGTCTGTGATATTTAATTTCTCTAAAATTTTATTCAGTCTCAAGTTCTTTCTCTTTATTTTTTTAAGGGTGGGTTAGATTTATCTATGGCTAATAATTTCATTGATGTTCCCTACAATTATAATTTTACTATTTCTCTCTGTAAGTCCTTTAATTTTTCTTTAAGAATTTAAAGATGATGCCATTTGATTCACATACATTTAATATTGACATTTATTCTTCATAGTACCTGTCATTAAAATGTAGCTTTCCTGTTTATTTCTATTGTCTTTTTTTTCTTTTACCTTGTTTGAGTCATCAGCTAAATATAATAAATTTTGGTGAAGGCCCACATGTTTACTCACTGCAAGGATTTATGTTTCATAAATATTTATAAGCTTTATAAATAACATATTGTTTAAACTTGCATTCTAATCCATTCTGCTATCCTCTTTACCTTTAAGAGTGAATTCCTCCCTTTCATATTCACAGTTATGATCATTGAGTATTTCTCTACATCCGTTGTCTTATTCTTTTCTCTCTCTTTCCTGTATTCACTTTATACAGATGAAGAGTGGTGAACCATAAGAAACAAATCATCTCCATTTTTCTAGTTTTGATGTGATCTATCTTTGCTCACCTATTCTTCTTCTCTTTCCTTGTCTAAAAGTCAATCACAGCATCTTTTCCCTTCTTTCTTTTTTGTTATAATTCCTGTTTGTGATTCACTATCTGTGGATAGAGGTTGCTTTATTTAATGAATAATCTCAAGTGAACATGCTTCCCTTTTTTTTTGGGGGGGGGGTATGGTATTCTATTTGTACAACCCAAACATGTCAGAAAATTTCCTCTATTCATCTTTCCCCCACACACCAATATATTCCTTTTGATTCCCCTCCTTGTTTTAAGCTTTCTTTAATGTACTATCTTTTTCCATTAGAATATAAAGTGCTTGAGGCTTGAGAGCAGGAACTTTCTTTCTGCTTTCATTCTTATTTTGAGTGCTTACATACTGTGCCAACCTCTACTAAGTGCTTGATAAATATATGTTTATGTGTCTAGATCTCCCTTCCTTTTCCTCTTCTAAAATCTTCAAACATAACAAAACCACTTCCAGGTTATTTTCTTATTACAATCCCTCTATAACACCTAATAATAATAGGATTCTAAGGGAATATATTCATCTTCTCAGCACATTATGATGTAAACAGCTCATCTTTGTTAATCCCTCATGACTGCTCTCTCATATTTATTTCTTTATATTTCAGTTGACTTTTTTCTTTTAATTAATCAGATTTTTTTCAAAGTTCCTTTCCACAAAATTCTGAGTTTCAAATATTCTTCCCATCTCTTCCCTCCCAC
Organism: Petaurus breviceps papuanus; assembly: GCF_028583685.1. NCBI lineage: Eukaryota > Metazoa > Chordata > Mammalia > Diprotodontia > Petauridae > Petaurus > Petaurus breviceps. The sequence continues at coordinate 38,964,060 of NW_027186473.1, forward strand.
AACCCCAGCATGGTAGGCATTCTGATTATGTCTTCACCCAATCTACCCTCCTACCATGTCCCTACCTTCTCTTATCCCCTACCCTTCTATTTTCCTGTAGGGAAAGATAGATTTATATATCCCATTGCCTCTATATACTATTGTAGTAACCCCCCATTTTGTGAACATCTCCCTTCTCTCCCCATCATAGGAGAACTACCTAGGAAACCTGCCCAAAGCTCAACAAAGCAGGAAACCTACCAATTAAGCCTTCCCAGACCTGCTACCTGAAGCCCACAATCTCTTCCACCCCTGCCTTCTGTTCAGTTCTCAAAATAGATTTGGGAACTATCCAGGTCCAGACAGTATCCAGTCAGCAAATTGATCGCTAGACAACAATTGTTAAGCAACACTATCCTTTGGCTTCTATATTTTTCCCTGCTTGCTCCCCTGGGTGACATTTATGTTGTGACTTTGGTCTATATAAACCCTGAAATGTATATGCTCAGGGCTGCCTGATCTGGGTGCATGACCCCTAGCAGTCCCTTGGTTAATTATGCTCCACAATAAAATCCATTTAAAAGGATTAATGGTCTCACTTGCTGTCTTTCCTTTGCAACACTATTTCTCATTGCATGTAAAAACAAATTTTAACACTTCCTTTTAAAACTTTGAGTTTCAAATTCTCTCTCTTCCTCCACCCCCACTCTAATTGAGAAGACAAGCAATTTGATACATGTGTAGTTATGCAAAACACTTCCATAACAGTCATGTTGTGGAAGACTAACTACATTTCTCTCCATCCTATTCCACCCCCCATTTATTCTATTCTCTCCTTTGTGTCCCTCCTCAAGTGTTTGATTTTTATTATCCCCTCCCCCAATATAACCTCCCTTCTATCACCTCCCCCTTATTCCCTTCACCCCTACTTTCCTGTATGATAAGATAGATTTCCATACATAATTGAGTGTGTATGTTATTCCCTCCTTAAGACAAATCAGATGAGACTAAGGTTCACTTATTTTCTCTTATATCCCATCTCTTCCCCTCCAATGTAAAAGCTTTTTTTTGGTCCTTTATGAGAGATAATTTACCCCTTTCTCCTTCTCCCAGTACATTCCTCTCTCTCCTTAATTTTATTTTTTCGATATCATCCCTTCATATTCAACTTACCCTGTGCCCTCTGTGCCCTACTCACTTCATCCTCTTATACACACACATCTATATCTATCTATATCTGTCTCTCTCTCTTCCAACTACCCTAATACTAAGTAATTTTTCATGAGTTATAAATATCATATTTCCATGTAGGAATGTAAAGAGTGCAAATTTTAAAAAAAGCACTTTATGATTTCTCATTCCTGTTTACCTTTTCATGCTTCCTTTGAGTCTTTTATTTGAAAGTCAAAATTTTTTATTGAGCTCTGGTCTTTTCAACAAGAGTGCTTGAAAATCCTCTATTTAATTGAATATTCATTTTCCCTTATAAGTATTGTAATGGTAATGGTAATTCAAAGATCTTCCCTGCCCCTTGTATTGACAAGCTAATAGGTACTTAGCACTTAGCTTCAAGTTCATAATTGTGTCAAGTATTAAGTCACAGAACTTGTGAATCCCACAGTGAGGTAGACTTGTTGATGTAACAAGAAGGGGAAGAACAGCGAGGAACTAATAGCTTATATAAGAAAAAGCGCAAGCTGAGAGAGGCCAGAACTTCTGGGAACAAGCATCTGGAGGTTGGGCTGCAACTACTGGAGAGAAAGAAGATAACTTAGGGCTGAACTGAGAAGAGAAATGAGAACTGAGGCCTGAACTGTGAATTAAGAAGAACTGAGAAATGAGAAGAAAGGAGAACTGGGAGGAGGCATGTCTGTGGTGTCAGTACTTTGGCTGTTTTAATGTTACTTTGTCAGATTTGTCTGCTGATAGAGAATGGTGCTGTTGTTACAGAAATGCTGGAGCCTTGCTGCTGGTTCAGAATCTCTGAAAGAAGATTTTCTTATATGTTTACAGAAATCCTGGAGGAGGCTTTTGCTGATGTTTTCAGAGGCCCAGGGACTATACTGATGATTTGTGATGATTCCTCTGACATTATTGTTGGATCTATGATGATTTCACAGGCAGGAAGTGAATTGATGAGGGTGCCGGCAATGTGTTATTGTGGTTTTGTTAAGCTTTGTCTTCCAAGGAACAAAAACTGTGAAGGACTTGAGGTGGATCAGATACTGTGACCTTCAATATAGAACAGCAACTGTACAAGAAGCTGAACAAAGAACTGAGAGCTATCTGCCTTTGAACCCAGGTGGCAGTTGGATAGATTTGAGCAGGAGTTGGGACTATGGAAGAGGAACCATGGAAGCTGAGAGCCTCCCTCGAGTCAAGATGAAAAGCCCTCTCCTTGGGCATTTAATGTAAACTGAGAAAATCATGACTTACTGTGGCCTAGGGGTGGAGAACTCTGAGCTTTATAGTTAGATGATTGAATTAAGGACTTCTCCAATTAAGAAGAAAGAGGAATTTTTGATTGACAAGATTAAGACAATATGACCTACTGGTGGAGAACTTTGACCTTGGTACTTTTTATCAATTAAGGAAGCTTGCCTCCTTAAGTATGATTGAATTAAGGACTTACTAAATGATTGTGTTACTAAATAAATGTTATCTTTTGCTTAAAACTATGTGACCATTTTGGTGAAAACTATGTGGCCACTTTAGTGATAAGTTGTTAAGCTATAACATTGTGATTGCTGTATTTTAATTTCTGTGAGTGTTTTGCCTTAATGTGTTACTGAACAAATAGAGTTCACTATACTGAGTAATCAGAACCTTGAAGCTGTTCATAGCAGCAGTCCCCTGGAAAGCTGCTGGTGCTTGGCTTTATAAGGATTGTACTCAGTTTTCCTGGGTAGATGATTCTTTGTTTTTATCCTAGCTCCATTGCATCCAGAATATTATATTCCAAGCCTTTTGATCCCTTGATATAGAAGCTACTAAATCTTGTGTCACCCTGACTATAGTTCCACAACATTTAAATTGTTTCTTTCTGGTTGCTTGCAACATTTTCTCCTTGACCTGGAACTCTAGAATTTGGCTGCAATATTCCTAGGAGTTTTCATTTTTGGATCTCTTTCAGGAGGTGATTGGTGGATTCTTTTAATTTCTAATTTACCCTCTGGATCTAGACTTTCAGGTCAGCTTTCCTTAATAATTTCTGGAAAGATGATGTTGAGGTTCTTTTTTTGATCATGGCTTTTAGGTAGTCCAATAATTTTTAATTCTCTCTCTTGGATTATTTTCCAGGTCAGTCATTTTTACCAATGAGATATTTCACCTTATTTCCTTTTTCCATTCTTTTGGTTTTGTTTTCTAATTTCTTCATTTCTCATAGAATCCATAGTTTCCATTTGCTCCATTCCAATTTTTAAGGAATTATTTTCTACAGTAAACTTTAAGACCTCTTTTTCCATCTTGCCAATTCTGTTTTTTAAGACAGTTTTCTCTTCATTGGATTTTTGGACCTTTTTGCCATCTGGATAATTTATATTTTAATATGTTATTTTCTTCACTATTTTTGGGGGTGTCTACCATATCATGGTGTTGATTCATTTTTCATTATCACAATACATCATTTCTCTTCCCAGTTTTCTCCCTACTTTTTAAAATTTGATTTTAAAATATTTTGAGCTCTTCTATGGCCTGTGACAAATTCATATTTTTCTTAGTGGCTTTGGAAGCTTTGACTTCACTCTCTTTTTTTTGTTGCATGTTTTTGTCTTTCTTGTCACCAAAATAAGATTCTATAGTCTCATTTTTTGCACTGTTTGCTCATTTCCCTAGTTCATTACTTGTCTTTTTAACTCTTTGTTAAGGTAAGACTCTGTTTCCAGTGTGGATGGTGCACTGTTCCAAGCTTTAGAAATTTTGTGCAGCTGTTTTCAAAGATCCTTCCAGGACTTGTAAATTTTCAGTCCTTCCAAGGTGTTATGAACAAATGAGAGGTATGCACTCCTCTCTTGGCCTGTGCTCTGGTCTGCGAGTGACCACAAGCACTCTTTTCTGCCCTGGAACTATGAGGAGCATTCCCTCTCCACCATTGGCACAGGCTCCTTCATGCTAACTCTCCTCCTTGTCCCAGGCTTGTTACCTACAACTGTACAGATCCAAGCATAGGCAAAGTAAGAGAATCCTACCACAGTGCCAGCAACAGATCCCTGCAATATTCCTCTAATCACTCACTTCCTCCCTCTCCCCTGCCCCGACCCTACCCCCTCACCATCTGTGAGTGAAGAACTCTGGAAACAGACACTGCTGCTGACACTCCAGAATTAGATCTTGACCACACTCCTCTCTCCCCCAGGTTTGACAGACCTTTCCTACTGATATTCTAAGCTGTCTTTGGTGTTTGTGGGTTGATAAGTCTGGAAACTGTGACAGCTGCCAATGATTTAGTCCCCTGAGTCCTGCTCTGGGTTTTCTAGTACCCTTTCTGTGCTGGTGTGACCAGAATTGGTCTGTACTTCTCTCTTAGAGAGGTGCAACAGAACTTTCCTGTCAACCTCCCAGATGTCTTGGACTGGAAATTTGTTTCACTCTGTCATTTTATGGGTTCTGCACTGCTAGAATTTGTTTAGAGTAATTTTTCCAGATATTTTGAGGGGCTTGGGGATTTGAGGGACTCAACCAAGTCCTTGCTTTTATTCCACCATTTTGAATCTGCTCCTCTGTTTACTTTCATGCTTGTATTTCAGTTTCTATTTAGTATTTTTTTTCCTTTTTACCATAACGCTTAGAAGTTTTTTATTTGATTAAAGAGTACCTTTTTCCCTCTAGAATATTTTTTTTTCAGTTTTACTGGGGAAATTGTTCTTGATTGTATGCCTATATTTTGTGCTTTTGGGGATATCAATTTAAATCTTTCTGCTCCTTTTTTTTTGGTGGCTGCTAAATCTTGAGTTATTCTGAATGTGATTTCTTTGACTTTGGACTATTGTTTACACTACTGTTTTTTTTCCTTTAGCCTGGAAGCTCTGGATTTTGCCTATTATATTCCTCTGAGGAAGAATACAATCGATTCTTTGGATTTTCAATTTATTTTATAATTATTCAAAATATGGACACATATCTACTATTTTCCTAAGTCTTTTGACTTTATTTCATTTTTATTGTCCTATGGAGTCATTGGTTTCTAATATATCTATTTTAATAATTGTGAAATCTATTCATTACATAAATCAGGTACCTTTTTACTAAGTTTTTAATTTTCTTTCTGATTCTTTTTCTATGTTTCTCTTTTCTTTTCCCAGTATTTCCTATAGCTCTTTCATTTTATTTACACAAAAAATTCAACACATTAAAAACAACAAGAACAATAATTCTTTTTTTATACTTAATCTAAAGAAAAAAGGGTGCATGGAATCCACCTTTCATTTTCTTCTACATTATTCTTTTAAAAATGTTTTATTATATTATTTATTTTAAACATTCTTTTTTGCATTCTGAGTTCTAAATTCTCCCCCTACCTCCTATCACTTTGCCTACCCACAGAGAAGGCAAGTAATATAATAACCATTATATGTGTGCAGTTATTCAGAATACATTTGAACATTAGCCACACTTAAAAATAAGAAAAGAAAGAAGTAAGAATATCACACCTCAGTTTGCACTCTAAGTTCATCAATACTCTCTGGAAATGGATAGATTTTTTTTCATCATGACTTCTTTGGAAATGATCATTTTATTGATTGGAATAGCTAAGACTTTCATGGTAGATTTTCATTACAAAAGTGTTGTTACTGTGCACAACAATGATCTTCTGGTCCTTCTCACTTCACTTTGCAACAGTTTATATAAATATTGCTATGATTTTCCCCCCTCTGAAATTGTCCTTCTGATAATTTCTTGTAATGTGATAGTATTCCACCACAATAATATTCCACAACCTGCTGAGTCAATTCCAATTTAATGAATATCCTCTAAAATTTCCAAACCCTTGCCACCACCAAAAATCTTCTATAAATAGTTCTGTACAAATAGATTCTTTTCCTTTTCCTTTGATCTCTTTGAAATATAGGTCTAGTAGTGGTATTTCTGGGACAAACAGTTTTATGGCCCTTTGGGCATAGTTTAAAATTGATTTTCATAATGGTTAGACCAGTTTACTACTCCACCAAGAGCTCATTAGTTTAGCTATTTTTGTCATTCCATCCAAATTGGTCATTTTTTATAGATATGAGGTGGTACCTCACAGTCCTTTTGATTTAACTTTCTCTAATTAATGGTGACTTAGAACATTTTTTTTCATATGACTATAGAGAGTTTTGATTTGTTCCTCTGAAAATTGTCTGTTTATATCCTTGGTCCATTTATCAATTGACTCTTTCCCCCATAATTTTGACAGTTCTATACTTAGTATATATTTTGAAAAAATGAGGCTTTTATCAGAGAAACTTGCTATATTTTTTAATGTTACTTCATTGTCTGTATTTGTTGTTGTTCAGTCATTTTTCAGTCATGTCCAACTCTTCATGAATTCATTTGGATTTTTCCTAAGAAAGCTATTGGAATGGCTTGCCATTTCCTTCTCTAGCTGATTTTGCAGATGAAAAACTAAGACAAACAAGATTAAATACCTTGCCCAGGGTTACACAGCTAGTAAGTATCTGATTCCAAATTTGAATTCAGGAAGATCATTCTTCCTACTCCAGGCCCTTTACTGTGCTACATAGTTGTGTTTGTCTATGATACCTTTTAGCATAATGCAGTTTCCTGAATCTTTTCTTTTAATTAGGTCTATTTTTTTTATTTTGCTTTGAGATACATACTTACTTCCTCTTCCTTTTAAACTTCACCTTAAATATAATAAAATCTGCTCCAACCTTTTATTTTAACTATGTATGTCTTTCTGTTTCAAGTATGTCTCATGTAAAAGAACAACAATAACCACAAAATCATTGTTGGATACTTGTTTCTAATACATTCTGCTGTTTCCATTTTATTGTTGAGCTCATCCCATTCCCATTCCCAATATTGACTACTTTATATTTTACATACACATTTAATTTATATATATATATATATATATTCCCCTCCACTCTTGTTTTTCTGTTTTTCTCTCTCTCTTTTCCTTTCTTTCCCTCTTTCTCTCCCTCTCTTGCTTCTTCTTTCTCCTTTTCTTCCCTCTCCTCAAAAATCTATTTTACTTCTGACCACACTTTCCCTTAGTCCACCATCACTTTTATCATCCCCTCCCCACCTTCTCTTATGTTTTTTTTTTTTTTGCTTTTTTTGGAGTCTTATCTTCTTTTGCTCCTATTTCTCTTTTGGGTAAGTTATATTTCTATACACAACTGAGTGTACAAACACACACACAGACACTCTTCTTTGAACCAATTACATTGAGAATAAGATTCCATTTCCCCCTCATTATACAAATTCTTCCTTGTGTACCTCATTTTTGTTAGAAAATATTCCCTATCCTAACTCTCCCTTTCCCCTTCTCACAGGGTATCCTTCTTTCTCATCTGTCCATTTTTTTTTTCATCTTCTATATGAGAAAAAAAAATTCCCTACTCTAACTCTCCCTTCTTCTCACAGTCCATCTTTCTTTCTCATCCATACTTTTTTTAAAACATGATCTCAAAGTAATTGGCTTATTCCTATATCTTCTTTCTATATAGAATCCTTCTAATTGCCCTGATAATTTTAAAGGTCTTAAAAGATATGTCTCATATTTCCATATAGAATGGTAAACAGTTTGTAATTGCTGAATTCCTTATGATTTCTCTTTGATGTTTACCTTTTTTTTATCTTTTTCTTGAGTCTTATATTGAAAAGTCAAATTTCCTGTTCAGCTTTGGTCTTTTCATTAGGAATACTTAAAAGTCCTCGATTTCATTAAATATCCATTTCTCTCTGAAGGGTTACACTCAGTTTTGCTGGGGACATTATTCTTATATACTAGCTCCTTTGCCTTCCAAAATGCCATATCCCAACTCCTCTGATTCTTTAATGTTGAAGTAAGTAAATATTATGTCATTTTAACTGTGGCTCCATGACATATGAAAGGTTTCTTTTTTTGCAACTCAGAGTATCTTCTCCTTGACCTGGGAGCTCTGGATTTTGGGTATAATATTCCTGGGAACATTAATTTTTGGGATCACTTTCAGGAGTTGGTCACTGAATTCTTTCAATGTATGTTTTACCCTTTGGATCTAAGATAATTTGCAGTTTTCCTTGCTGAAAAATCATATCTACCTTCTTTCTTTGATTATGGCTTTCAGTTAGCTCAATAACTTCTAAATTATCTCTCCTTGATCTCTTTTCCAGATCAATTATTTTCCCAACAAGATATTCCCCATTTTCCCCATTTTCTTCTATTTTTACTTTATTTTATAATTTCTTGATGTCTCATGGAATCATTTCTTTCATTTGCCCAATTCTAATCTTTAAGAAGTTCTTCTTCAGGCAAATTTTGTGCTATTTTCTTTATGAAGATATTAATTCTCTTTTCATAATTTTCTTGTATAACTCTTATTTCTTTTCCTTATTTTTTCCTTTACAACTCTTACCACTTTCTTTAACTCTTTCAGAAATTCTTGTTGACTTTGGAACCAAAAATAATTTTTCTTTAACCCTTTTTATGTGATACTTTTCCTGTTGTTGTCCTATGAGTTTATATCTTGGTCTTTCCTGTCATCTTACTAGCTTTTTGTAGTTAAATTACTATTTTTTTACTTACTCATTTTTCCACCTTAGTTCTTGACTTTGAACTTTATATCAAAGTTTGGCTCTCCTCATAAATGGGGAAGCCCTGTGCCAAGTTTCTGGCTTTTTCATGCTGCTATTTTCAGAGTTAAATCTGGTAGTCTGCAAGTTTTTAATGTTTCTAAGTTGATGTGATACTGGAAGAGGTATGGAAAGTGTTCTCCTCATGGGCACTCTTTTCTTTATCCAAGAAAATCCCCAGACACCATGTAGCCCTCTTGCTTTGGAATTGTAAGCAGGGCCACTGCTCCCTTGTGACCATCCACCAGATTCCTCTTCTCCCTGGAACTGTGACCCAGAACTGTGTATGGAGAATAGAGCTGCCAATCAATATCAGCTACAACTGGTGACACCAAAGATTCCCTGTAATCATTTTAGTTGTCCAACACCCTTACTCTTTTCAACTTTCAAATCTGCTGAAGCTGTGGTCACTACTGTTACTGCTGCTTGTGTCGGTTGCTGATATTCTTCCACCCTAATGCCACAGACTTTTTCTGACCTCTTAAGGTTTTTTTTTCTTATTTTCTTAGGCCAGAATAATGTATCACCCCTAACCTTTGTTGACTATGTTTCTACAAAATTGATTTCAGGCATCATTTTAAATAATTTGGAGGGGAATATTGGGAGATTTAAGTTGGATAACTACCCCTCATCTACTATCTTGGTGGTATGAAGATTTCTATATGGTTCTTATTAGAGATTAAAACTAAAACACCAAGGGGCAGCTAGGGGGTGCAGTGAATGGAGCACTCACCCTGGAGTCAGGAGGACCTAAATTCAAATCTGGCCTTAGACATAGCTGTGTGACCTTGGGCAAGTCATTTAACCCCAATTGCCCTATCTTCTCCCCTCAAGCAAAACAAAACAAAACATTAAAATACCATGAACATAACATCTTTTTTCCCCACCTGGAATGGAGGAATTTATAGAACTTTAATTTCATCATTGTAGAATAGTTCTGTTGTGGAAATTCCTTCAACTGTTGCCAATCTATAACTCCTGTCCAATTTATAGTCTTAGAGAATAGCCTGAAGGATCTGGGGAAATGAAAGATTTCCAAAGGGTCACATGACTTAGTTTGTGTGAGAGGTAGTACTGACACCCACAACTGTGTGGCCTGATTTCAAGGCCAGTTCCCTCTTTCACTAAGCCACAAAGATCCTCCAAAAGCACCTATAATCCTACAATACCCTCAATTTTGCCTTTAATATTTTCAACATTTAATATTTTGCATCCTATAAATATTAAGCTATTTAATTAGACCTTCTTTTGTTTCCAAACTGTTTTCATGTTTTAATTTCATGAAAAAACAAAACTATTTCACATAAAATAGAAGAAGAGTTTCTAAATTGAAATTCAGAAATGCTACAAAACAGAAATAGCCATTCACACATTCACAAATGTTATTATCAGTCTGTCACAATCCCTGGTCTTTTCCATCTAAAATTTCTGTTGGGCTTTAAAGTCATCATCCTGATTATGCAGGTGTATTCCCTTACCTCATGTTCTTGAGTTTCTTGTCTATTCCATTATGAAATGAATCAACTGACAAGTCTCCTACTGCTTCTCTTGGGAGGTTCCACTGCATATCCAGCATACTTCACTATTATGAAATTTTATATCCTGATAATTCAAACTCAATTTTACTTCTTAAGTTTCATCTCATTATTTGTAATTATACAATCTTTCTAGGTTTCAGTTACTCTCACCACAATTCTGCTTTAAAAATATGTCCTATGGGAAATTGGTCCTAATTACCTGAAATATGTGTTTATATGTAAACTAATATTTATAAATTATAATATATTTAATATTAAAATAAATCATTATAGATACAAATGTCATATATGCACATTTATGTATATGTATACTCATATATATGTCTATGTATATATTATACATAACTGTATACATACAAATATGTATATTTAAATATTATATAACTGTATCTCTTGGGGAATTGACTCCCTATATTCAAATATATGTTAGTAAAATATGTATATATACATCATTAAATTTTATTTCCTTGAGATTTTGAAAATATATAATTTAATTTAAATATTTTAATAAGGTATCAGAAATTATAGATGCTACCACATATATGGATGTTAAGATAATTGTATATTTAAACATATCATGTTGATCCCTCCATCAATGCATAGAATAACTATCTTCCATTTTCTAGCTCTGAGGAACTCTTGTCTATTCCTTCTCCCCCAAAATTTATTTAGGTAATTCCACCTAAATACTTTCCAAAATTCTTGACCTTGAATAGATAGATATCAAAGGAGTTGAAGCCTTGTCCATTGGTTATGCCATTACAAACATGATTCAGTATCCTGTCCAAATCAAAAGAGGAAATAAAATTTATAGCAGTATCCTATATTTCCTATATAGAATCTGTTCAATGAAAACTCATCTTGCTTTCATTTTCTGGAAATATGATTCAAAGGCATATAATAGCAGCATATTGCCACAATATGGAATAGGAGATCATATCTCTTATCATTCTTATTACCACCATCTATACTCAGAGCCAAATGTTTTGGGGAGGTCTTGTTAATGAGTCTTTATAGCTGACCCCTGCTGTCAAGGGTATTACAACTCCACAGGTTTCCATCACACCATTTTATGAGTATATCGAAAGCATATGTCAGACCAAAAAGGGCAGAGATAAACCTCAGGGATTCTCTAGAGTGACACCTGGATGGAATTCAATTTACCATGAAAGATAGAGTGCTGTGTAAGACAGCAAGAAGCTTGGTTTAGTCTAAAAATGACTCATTTGCTAGAGTATAAAATGAACTCCAAGGACCCTCAGTGACAGTATTCAAACTCAGAGGGAATTCATTGCTGAAATATTTATACCAGTGCAAATTATGTTTTGATTCAAGACAATGAATATGCTTAATTAAACTGGCACTGGAAATGTAAATATTTCAGCTAGTATTGCATTAACAGTAAAACCCTGGGAATTAAATTGTACATTTCTAATCGTTCATAATGATGAAATTCACAATGTTATTGTTATGTTTATAAAGGATCCCCTTTGTTAAGCAGCATATTCATTATGAAACAGTGGCTGCCCATCTAATTCCACAGCAGGGATTGTATTCAAAGCATCTGTATTATTGTACAATATAATAATAATACTATTAAAAATCTCAATAAAATGGAATGAATATTGAATTCTAAAACCTGAACTACAGGAAAAGGAGAGTACAATGCCACACATCAGTATGTATAATTAGGAATATATTCTATTTTAACCTGCACAATAATCTAACTGCCTAGGTAATTGTGTAAACTTTTGGCACTCAAATCCACCAAATTGCCAGCAATAGCCATTTCAGGAGAAATTTACTGTGTCTTGTTTGTAATTCAGCAGCAAGAAAATATTCTCTTGGTTTTCTAGGAGACATACTTCATAAGTGAAAATGAATCCCAGGTGAAAGATCATTTAGGCTTCTCTTATGTATACTACTGATTTTATTTCACAGTCTAGGAGAGGACTTGAAGGGTGAGATCCTCCCCAATCTAGAAAGGCATCACTGTCACATTAGAAAATTCATATGTAAGATTCTCATGTATCTTTGTTATAAAACAAATCACCACTCATTGCTTGCTAACTGTAGTAAGAAATTCTGAATAAATCTTCTGAGATTCAAAAACAATATCAGGAGGTCAGACCATCTACTTCTATTGAAGTTTTAACATTTTTATTTGTAATTTAATATCTCTAAAACTTCAGATATTTCTAAATGTTTTGGTCTCTTTGATTTTTATCCTTTTTTCTACCTCTCATTTATTTCTCCATTCTTCCTGTTTATAATTTCCTCACCTATACGATATCATCTTTGTTCTGTATATGCTACTCAAAACCTGTCTTTTGATGAAACTTTCTTTTATCTTGGTCATTTAGTTTTGATATCCTTTTATCACTATCATGTATCAATAACTTAAGATATTATTTTTAAGCACGTTCATGAATAATTCCTTCTATCGCTACAATTATTCTGTTGATGTCACAATTTTAAAGGGAAAAATGGTCACAGTATACAATATTGACAAAAATCATGTTTTTAAAAAAGTCACAAGCCTTCCCATCAAGAATATTAAATATAATCTTTTAACATTACATTATACATTGGGTCTGCCAAAAGTTCAACCAACAACATTTAGTGCATAATAATAAATGTAAAAGAAAGAAATGAATGGAAAACAATTCTGATCCTTGAAAAATATAATATTTGGGTAGTGGGAAGCTTATCTGCTATGTAGAAGAAATTCACAAGTGAAAGACTCTCTCTCTCTCTCTCTCTCTCTCTCTCTCTCTCTCTTTCTCTCTCTCTCTCTCTCTTTCATTTCTCTCAAGTCAAACTTCGTGGATAAATGCTTAGAAACTTAAACACAAAGCAGAAAGATGACACAATGAATAGAGCACTGGGTTTGGAGTCAGGAAGACCAGAGTTCAAATCAGGCTTACCAGCTACATGACCCAGCACTTATTATTTAACCTCTGTTTGCCTTAGTTTCCTCAACTATAAAATGGGGATTATAGCACTTATCTCTCAGGGCAGTTGTGAGGAACAAGTGGGATAATATTTGTAAATGTTTGTCACTTATGACAGTTTCTGACACATAATTGTCACTTATTATTACCCTAAACTATATACTTGGGACCTGGATAAACATCTTATGGATGGCAAAGCGCTATCAGTTCTGGGAAGATTAGATTTAGGATTAATCTAGTAGACTTCTCTGTTTCCAGATGAATTACAGACTTTGGAAATCACCTTATGTTACAAATAAAAAAAATTGGATAGAATTAAGTTGAGTGACTTACTCAATATAATATGGATAGCATATGACAAAGATGGGTTTAGCATCTAGGTCTTCTGAATGCAGAAGCAGAAGTCTTTCCACTATACTGTTCCTGCATTTTAATAATATTGAGGTCAATTCTAACCCCACAAATATTCAATGAAGCATTAAATAATTTTTCTTCTTTGAAAGTAGAAGATAATAGATGAAAGAACTTAAATTTGCTAACCCATAAGCTCAGCTAGCTTGAATGAGCAACAACAATAATAATTTTATGTAATAGTTTAGCTCAAGAGTAGGAAAAATAATTCAGAATAGTTTATGTTGGGATGCATAAAAAGAGGACAAAATGAATGAACATTTCTTGGACAAAATATATCCTAATTAAATGTTACTTAAGATAAAAATTTGGACTGGGGAAGATGCATTTTAAATCACAGACTTATCAATCTGGGTGAAAGGGAAGGGTCAAAGGTGGGAGTGGATATATAGAAAGAAAGGGATAAAGAGAAGAATATATTGGTAAAATATTGATACATTTAGTAAACTTGATAAGGGAAAGTTAAGCAAGGTTCAACATGAGAAAAAGTCTGGGAATTGAATGTCATCAAAGTAATGTTTAAAATAAATAATCAGGGCCAAATTTTTTTATTTTAAAGAATAAGGTGAAAAAATGAATGGAAAGGATATAAATGGAGGAAGACATAAACCTAGCAATTATTGAATGTAAATGGATTAAACAATCCTTTAAAATACAATAGCAGAATATATAAGAAAAGAACATCTTATAATTTATACCATGCATGCCAATGTAAAGATTGGTTTCATTGAGTATATGGACTTCACTTCAATTACAGTATGTGATAATTTCTGGGTGAAACCAATTGAGACACTATAAAACCAATCATGAGAAGCTCTCCATAGGACTGCTTCTGTGAATCACTTTAAGGTTCTGATCACATAGTATAGGGGTACAAGGTACAATGTAAAAAGTTCTCCCACCCCTAGATCACAGCAAATCATGAACTTTTCAATTGGCACTAAGTATCCAAGGAGAGGTCTTTTATTCTTGGCTGGAGGCTGCCTCCTAAATTCAGTGGTTCTTCTTCCATGGATCCAGTTCCCTGGACCTACCCAACTGTCACCTGGATTTATAGGCAGGCAGCTCTCAGCTCCTCATCTAGCTCCCATTTCATATTGAAGCTCACAGTGTCCAGTCCACCTCAAGTCCTTCACAGTTCCTGTTTTTGGGAAGACAAAGCTTAACAGAGCTACAATAAAACTCATACACATTGCCAGCACCATCACTAAATCACTTTTTGCCTGTGCAATCAACACAGACCAGAAGACAGGGTCTCTGTCTGAAAAATCAACACAAATCATCGGTAAAGTCCCAGGACCTCTGAAAATATCAGTAAAACCCTCCCTCAGTACTTCTGCAAACAGACAACAAGAAAGTCCTCTTTTAGAGCTTCTGAAACAGGAGTAAGGAGTAAGGTCTCAGGGCTTCTGTAACAACAGCAATATACTCTATCAGCAGACACCTGACAAAGTACCATCAGCACAGACAGACAAAGTTCCAGTGCCACAACCATGCTTGCTTCCTACCAGCTCTGTTCTGTCCCAACTTGGGCTTCTCCTTATATGTGGTGATTAGCTCCTCCCTGTCCTGCCCACCTCTTACACCCTTCCTGTTCCTGTCTTTGGCAAGGCCCTCCCACTGTGGGTTTCACAATTCCTGTTTCTCAACAAAGGCTTGATATAATCCTGGGCAAGGTTCAACTGAAACAAGACACTAAGTACTTGTTTGCTTGCTATTACAGGCATATCTCAAACAGTCAAAAACTAAACTAAGTATGAAAATTCTTTAAATTTGCATTGGAGTTACTTTGACAGGATTTCTATTCTGGTTGGAGGAGGGACTTGGTTACATGTTGGGGAACTTCTACCGTGTTTCCCTGATAATAAGACACTGTCTTATTATTTTTTTGGAAAGATAAACACCAGAGGGCTTATTTTCGGGGGAGGGCTTATGTTGTCCTGCCTCAGCTCTCCTCCGCGGCACTGCTCTCAATGGCGCCAGCAAGCAAATCACTGGGGAAGAACAGGATGAAGCGCTCACTGCTGCAGCTCTGATTGGATGCAGCTCAGAGCGCTGCGTGCGTTTCACGGGGGGGGCGGGGGGACAGTGCATACAGAGGGTACCGTAATGTAGCGTGTAGCGCAGGGGATCACCTTCACTACAGTAGCAGTCTCAATAGGGCTTATTTTCGGGGGAGGGCTTATTTTAGAGGAATCTTACACAGTAAGGTGAGGGCTTATTTTCAGGATAGGTCTTATTATCGGGGAAACACGGTATAAAAGAACCAGCTTTGTACCAAAGAGATTAGAGTAAGTAGTGAGCCAGTACAGTATAATTCTGGCTAAATCCCTGAAGGGACACTTCATAAAGGAGGATAGAGTATATTGACCTCGGTCTCCCCCTCCTTCCCCACCCTGGGGAGAATGATCTTGTGAATTTTGGAGTGCCAAAGAATTTGGACTTTCCTATTAACAAGAGAAATGGAAATTGAAACAAATATGAATTTTCACCTCACACCTGACTAACTGGTAAGATAACAAAAGTTCACAATAGTTTATGTTAGAAAGTGTGTAGGAAAATAGACCCACTAATACAATTTTGGTAAAACTTTGACATAGTTCAATGTTTTTAATTTTTGAACCACGATAAGAAAATACCTATATTTATATCTATATTTATATGTAACTATATGTACACACAATTATATGAGCAATTTTATGATAGAATAAAAATAGAAAAAAGGTTTTGATCTTCTGGCATATGGATAAATGTTGTGGACTGTGAATTTGCAATGCTGCATACACTTTCAAATGAAGTTAATGAGTGATTTCATTTCAACGAACTATTTCTTTTGATTTTTCCCCCTTTTATTAACAAGGGAAGAATCACTTGGAAAAATTTGGAGAGGAATAAAATTAATTAGAAACAGCTGTGATGGAACAAAAATGAGCATAAATAGAATTATAAAAATTGAACTATATACCTAGGCTATAATCTCTGCTATTATTTATTCTTCTATAATCTTGGACATTTATCTTACTCTGCTTGAGACTTAGTTCCTTCATCAACACAGAGCTCAAACTTGATATTTAATAAATGTTTACTGAAATATATAAAAAAATAACCCCAGAGTATCTATTAGTGAAGTTACATATGTTATTATCATGAAATAGTAGAAAGACTTCCACTGTGAAAACTGGGTTTAAATCCTACTTCAGTCATTTAAAATCTCTGTGAACTGACTGCATTAGTCACAATTTATTTTTTATGTTTTATTTATTTTAACATTCTTTTAAAAACTGAGTTATAATTTTTCTTCTTCCCTCCAGCCCCTACTCCACTGTAGACAAGTAATATCATATCAATTACATATATGAAGACATACAAATCATATTTCCACTTAAGTCTTATTGCAAAAAAGCCCAAGTATTATATGAACACAATTGTACTTTTTTGCAGTAAAATGGAAAATATAAATAATTTGGAGAAATATTAATTTCTCATGTTTAGGACAAGCAAATATAACAGAAATAACAATTATACGTAAGTGAGTTTACCTATTCAGTGCTGTATCAAATTATGAAAGAATTACTTTATAGAGTTAGAAAAATAATAACATTCATCTGGAGTAATGAAAAGTCAAGAATATTAACACAATAAATGAAAAAAAAACTGTGGAGGAATAAGGCCTAAGTCTCCAAACAATCTGGTACTTGCTTAGAACTAAAATGGTGGATCAATGATAAATGACTGTAGTAATCTATTGTTTGATAAAGCCAAGTTCATTTTTTGACAAAATCTTCTGGTAAAATTAAAAAACAATTTGATTGAAACTAAGCATAAACCACACCTCACACCTTATACCAAGATTAGATAATGATGGATAAATGATTTAGACTGAAAGGGAGATATAATTATTTTAGGGGAGCATAGAAAAATGTACCTGCCAGATCTATGGATAAGGAAAGAGTATATGACTGAACAACATGCACACACACACACACACACACAGTATCACAGGATTTAAAAGTGATAATCTTGACTACATGAAATTAAAAAGGTTTTGGACAAATAATACAAATGCAGCCAAAATTAAAAGGAAAACAGAAAACTGGGGGAAATTTTTATATAAAATTTCTCTGATTAAAGGCCTTATTTAAAAAAAATATGTACAGAACTGAGCCAAATTTATAAAATAATAGCCATTCCCCAGTTGATAAATTGTCAAAGGATATGAACTGTTTTCCGAATAATAAACTTAAGCTATTAATAGTCTCATAAAACACTGTAAATTATTATTAATTAAAGAAATGAAATGAAAATAATTCTGACATAGCACCTCACACCTATTGTTCACATAACAGAAAAATAAAATGGAAAATTCTGGAGGAAATTTAGAAAAACTGGAACTTTAAAGCACTGTTGGTGGAGTTGGGGACTTGTCCAACCATTCTGGAGAAGTATTAGGAACTAAAACTGTATGTATCATTTGACCCAGAAATTCTTTTACTAGGTCTATATTAAAGAGAGATCAAAGGAAAGGGAAAAGACTCATATGTACAAAAATATTGACAATAGCTCTTTTGTTAGGGTGGCACAGAATTGGAAATCAAGGGGATGCCAATCAATTGAGGAATGACTAAACAAGTTATGGTACATGATTGTGGTGGAATACTATTGTGCTATGCAAAATGATGAACAAGATGGTTTCAGAAAACTGTGGGAAGACTTTTATGAATCCATGTGAAGGGAAGTGAACAAAACCAGGAGAACATTGTACATAGTAATAGAAATAAGATAGGGATTATCAACTGTGGAAGCCTTAGGTACTCTGATCAATACAATGATACAGAACAATTCCATGCATCTCATGATGAAAAAATATTGCCTGCCTTCAAAGAGAGAAAACTGATGAATTCTGAATGCAAACTGAGGCATACTTAAAAAAAAGCAAACTATTTTTTTTGTTTTATTTTGTTTTTGTTTTCTTTTGAAAATGACTAATATGGTGTAACAATAATGAAATATTCACAACACCCATGGTGGTTATGAATATGCTGGTATAGTTGTGAATCACAAAATGTAACAGACTCTCCATATGCAAAGCCTTTATTCAAATACCAGAAAACAAGTCCCAGAACCAGAATGCCAAAGTCATTAGAGTAACCACAAAGTTGGCACACATGGTTAATGCAGTAAACACCCACATTCCCAAGCTTTCACAACAGAACAGGTTCCCTCAAGCAGGGAACCTCCTCACTCACTCACAGTAGCTCCTCAGTCTTGTTCTTGGAAGCTCTCAGCACAAAGTTCCCAGAAGAAAAGTCCCAGCAAAAGTTCCATTCTCAAAATCAAAATCACTTTCTCCAGCCATAATGTGGCTTGTTCCAAGAAGTTCTTCAAGAAGTTCCGCAAGAAGTTCTGACTGTCCAGCTTGTGCTCTTCCTTATATATGGTATTATATTATATATAGCCATATATTATATATGACTCCTCCCTGTTCCACCCCTTCCTGTTACATCAGCAATAGGGGTTCATACTGGGGCGGCTAGGTGGCACAGTGAATAGAACACCAGCTCTGGAGTCAGGAAGACCTGAGTTCAAAGTCAGCTTCAGACATTTAACACTTACTAGCCCTGTGACCTTGGGCAAGTCACTTAACCCCATTTGCCCCTATGAAAAGCAAAAAACGAAACAAACCAGGGGTTCATACCTTCTGTTTCTTTAACAGAGGCTTGATATAATTAACTTGAAACTAAGTGCTAAGTATATGTTTACTTGACAATGAAGGACATGGAAGATCTTCAAATCCCATTAACATTACATATGGAAATATGTTTTTGTAAGACTTCACTTCTGTATTCAATATCAAATTGCTTGTCTTCACAAGGCATGGAAAAAAGGGAGAGAATGTGAAACTGGAGAATTTTTTTTTTAAAATGACTTAATTTTTTTGCCTGTAATTTTTACCTGAAGTATTTAGTGAAATAAAACTAATTTCAAAATTATCTAGACTATTTTTATTTGATGATAAATTTGATTTCTTCTGAAAACTATCCATTTATGTCCCTTCACCATTTATCAATTGGGGAATAACTCTTTTTTTTTTTTTAAATAAATTTGACTCAGTTCCCTATGTATTTGGGAAAGAAACCTCCATAGAGGGGTGGGGGAGGATCACGTTGTAATCCCCTCCCTCTCAGTTTCCTGCTATCCTTTCAATTTTGACGGCATTTGGTTTGTCTGAAATCTCTTTATTTGTTTATGTCTCAGTTTTCTAAGTAGTAAAATGAAGTAATTGGGCAAGATGGGTCCTCAGAATCTTAGGAGGCAGTTAGTGGTACAGTGGAGAGAATGCATGGATCTGGAGTCAGGAAGAACTAAGCTCAAATCTCACGTTAGGTATTTACTGTGTGACACACTGGGAAAACCACTTAATATGTTTGCCTCCTTAGTCTCCTCAACTATAAAAGGGGGATAAAGATAGCACCTACCTCACAGAGTTGTGAGGATCAAATGAGATATTTGTAAATGTGCTTAGGACTGTTCCTGGCACATAGGCAACACTATATAAATATTTATTTTCTTCCCTTAGACCTCTTTTCTGGTTCTAACTCTATTATTCTATAATTATCAGTAATCAATCAACACACATTTACCAAGCACTCACTATGATATAGGTACTGTATTAGGCTAGGAAGAAAGAAACAATAAACAGTCCTTGCCTTCAAAGAGGGTATCTTCAACAAATATAATTGTTAAGAATTCTGGAATTAATTTTAAAGTAATATATATTTCATGTGGTGATTATATGGAAAGCTAAATAAATTTTATTTCTGCCTTAATATAATTTATCCCTAAGAATGTTTTAAGTCACTAATGCCTGTATACCACTGAATTGAATTTTTTTTGCATCTTTGTAAGCCCCTCTAAATTACTTTGTGCTTATAAGTAAATTGCAATTACTATGTACAAGTTATATCCTCCCAGAAGGAGGTGATCTTCCTGAAAGCAGAGACTGTTCTTTTTTAAAAAAATTTGTAACTCTATATGTTAGAACAGCATTTGGCACATGGTAAATTCTTAATGTATGTTTATAGCCTAGCCTAGCCTAGCCTAGCATACTATAGATTTTGAAAAAAAAAGATAAATCAGTACCTAAGGACATAGACATTTACAATGCTTTAGTCATAGTTGGGACTTAATAAATCCTTGCTGAATAGATGTGTTTAATTTAGTCTTGTTTTATTAGTCTTATATTTGCTATAGAAAGTTTCATTGAAATAATGGTTGACATGATTATGAGATGAAATATTGAGAAAAAGTAGTTAGCTTCTCTAATTTTCATATTTAATAACTGTGGGGTTGTCCTAAAGATAGCAATTATTTGAGGTGAAATATTGTGATATTCATGGAGATATTTCCAGATATTACTGTGCACATTGAAATGAAATAAATGGATATTAAGCATAATAAAACTAGAACCCACACAGCATGTATTCTAGGCTCCTGAAAATTGAATGATTCAATTTCTATTAATCACAATTTTTTTAACTTGGATCTTTTACTTAGTTTACAATCCTCCATTCCCCTTCCCAAGCACCAATAACTAAACCTCACAATTTGCTTGCTGCTTGTATCATTTGGCATTTTATATTAAAGGCTCTTAAAATCCAGGTTTGTGTAGTCATATACAGTGTCTTTCACATAGTAGGTGCTTCATGAAGTCTTGCTGAATATGACTGAATCTTGAATTTGCCATTATTATACATTTAGGTTTATCTAAACTAAATTTTAATTAATTTAGACTAAAAATAATTAAATTTACATGGAATATTTAAAATTGAAAACGAATTAGAGGGCAGACAGGTGGCTCAGCGAGTAAGAGCACCGGCTCAAATCAAATCTGGGCTTGGATACTCAGCACCATACCCAGAAATAACTGGCCATGTAACCTTGAGCAAGTTATTTAACCCCTATTGCTTTTAAAAAAAAAACTAATTAGAACAACCTCAACTTGATTCATATTAAACTTCCATTTAGGTGCAACATTTCAGGTTTTAGGGATCTTAGAGATTATGTAATCTATAATCCTTCCCTGCTGTTTTTCCTTGACAAATTGTACATTTATCTCATCTTGAGTAGTCACTGCCCTGCTGTTGGGGTCCAGGTGGTATCAGATGGAGTTAACAGGATGAGCTGTTCTCTTGACCTTTAAGAAGGAGTTCTGACAGAGAAGTCATAGGCACACTAACCATTAAGCGTTCAGTACCAGGCATGGTGTTAAGCATGAGAAATAAAAATTCAAGCAAATAAGAACCCCTAGCCTAAAAGAACTTTACTTCAAGTGGAAAAATAAATGATAACATATAAAAGGACTAGAAAAAGAGAAGGGTAAAAGATAACTACTTTGTGTCAAATTAGACAATTAAAAGATTCAGAATTGGAGAGAAGAAAAAAATGAGCACATGTGCCCAGGTTCTCTATGAGATGGTAGTCTAAGGCAGGAGGGCAGAACAATTGGAAGAAGGAACTGTGGGGACAGAGACACATGAAGAGTGAAATGGCTGTTGGAAAGGATATGGAAAAGACTGAGGAGTCAGCAAAGTACTATAAGCAGAATTTTAACTCAGTTCCTTGGAATGTGACTCATAAGTATGATCAATGTTACTATAGAAATAGAATAAACTTGGGGGCTCACTTTGAGAAGTGTTCTATGATTTGATCAGATGAGACTCTGGGAAGCTGTTGTTGAGACCCCCCCCCACTTTGAAAAACCCAGATGTTGACAAAACCCAGATGTTGGTTTGGTATGGATGTAACGTTTGGAAAGTTTGGAAACTGTCTACTTGATCTGTTTCTCTGTCTTGATAATTCTGTCTGTATATTCTGAAGTTCAGGGTGCTGACCTTTTCCCCCTGATCTAGTTGTGGTAGCTGTGACTCTGTGGAGCAATGGACCAGGAGAGAAGAATGGCCTGCATGCAGACTTCGTTGAGCTGAGAGCAGGAATGGTGAGCTGCCTGCATCTGGACCTGGGCAGAAGCCAGGAGTGGCTGCCTCCTGTAGGAGGAGAAGGAACCCAGGAGTTCGGAATTCAGCCACAGGAAAAGATAAGAACTGAGCAGCAAAGCAGGGGCACTGAATGTGTTTCCTTGCTTCATCCCACAGTTTGGAACCCAGGGGGAAGATGGACTTGTCACTATGGTGGGTGGAAAGAAGTTCCTTGGACCCCCAAGGACCCCACCTTGTTGGTTTTGTTGCCCAGCCCCTCTCTGTACTTGGAAGCAGGGGCTAGAGCTGTGTGAGGGGAAGGACACCCCCCTCCTCCAAAGAGAACTTTATTTGGACTCTTGCTTTGAATTGAGGTGATAATGCAATGTTCTTTGTGTTTGTTTAAGGCCCAGTGGCCACTTTGGTAACTGTAGTTCTATATCTTGAAAATGTGACCTAAGAGATGTTTAGTGCTAATTCAAAAGTAAATTGACTATGCTAAGGGCATGAAAGATCTTGGGGCTGAATGTAATGGGAATGTAAATTTTTAAGATCTTCCCTGCCCCTAGGCTAAAGTGCACCTGGAGGCTGGGGTGGGAGTCTTGTTTTTCAGTAGATACTTTTTGATTGGCCAGTGGGTCCAGAAGGTTGTTACATTCTCTGAGCCAGGAGAAGTCTATATAAACCCTAATTTGAGGCTTTGTTTTGGGGCTCACTTTGAGAAGTGTTCTGTGATTTGATCAGATGAGACTATGGGAAGCCATTGTTGAGAACCCCCCGGCTTTGAAAAACCAAGAAGCCGTTGTTGAGAGCCCCCCGGATGTAATGGTTGGACAGTTTGGAAATCTATCTACTTCATCTGTTTCTCTGTCTTGATAATTCTGTCTGTATACTCTGGAGTTTGGGGTACTGACCTTTTTCCCCTGAACTAGGTAAATGATACATATTTGACTGACTAAAGTTAACTTGTTAACACCCTCCCCCCCCCTCAAAAAAAAAAAGAAATAGAATGAATTGAGTGAAAAGTCACATAGTTGCTTTAGGATATGCGATTACTCAAGAAATATCACTAGAATACATTGTGGAAGTCCATATGCAGTGTATGATGGACTGTCCCACTTCATATGCATTAGGATTGCTTATATAATGCTGGCATTACCATACTTACTTGCCCAGAATTGATTGAACAAGCCTTGGCATTATGCGATAATGTTTGATCATTCCTGGACAAATCTTTGGTCCCATGAACAAATGGATGGGTGTCTGGTGAATCAAGATGTTTTCTTGTACAAAAATTTTGCTGCCATATTCACTGTCACTCTTTCCTGAACCTGGAATGCCATGTAGCATCTAGGTATTTCTTAGGCAACAGAACATTGGGTAATACACACACATCTGCATGAATCAAAATTTTGAACTACTGAAAAAAATAGGAGATCTACAAGCCTACAATCTCATGTTTATATATTTTTATGACAATTTGCTATATGCATACTGAGGATGACCTTTAAGAACATGTGAGATGGGACAACCAAAAATCAAATACCCAGGAAATTTGAGCATAATATTTCAGGGGAGGTGAATGATACATATTCAATGAAATAGGGGATTTCCAAACCATTCTGATATAAAGACCAGAGCTCAAGAGAAAATTTGATCTTCAAATACAAGACTTAAAAGAGGTATAAAATGTAAACAGGAAAGAAAGAAAGAAAAAAAACAAGCCATTCAATAAGAGAAAATTGTTGAAATCTGTATATGGAAAGATGATACTTGTAACTCTTGAGAGCTGTAACTTTCTTATGATATTTAGAAGGTATATACTGTAGTAATCCCCCCCCATTTTGTGAATATTCCCCATCTCTCCTCATCATAAGAGAGCTGCCTAGGAAAGCTTCCTAAAACCCAACAAAGCCCAGCTAGACAGCAAACCTGCCAAGTAAACCTGCCTGAACCTGTTACCTGAAGCCCATAGTCCACCTCCTTCTGTTCAGTTCTTGAAATAGATTTGGGAATTTTCCTGTTGGGCAAGAAACTAACTGCTGGGCAACAATCATTAGGCAATAGACTGATGGCACTACGTTGTGGTTTCCCCCTGGTAATAACTATGTTGTGATTTTTGTCTGTATAAACCCCCAGATGTTTATGCACAGGGCTGCCTGATTTTGGTACATGACTCCTGGCACTCCCTGGGTTAATTATGCTCCACAATTAAAACTCCATTTAAATGATTAATGGTCTCACTTGCTGTCATTTACCTTACAACATTTGGAGGCCCCAGCAAGATAGCCACATTTTGTGTTGCTGTGGAGACCTTGGAACCTCGGACTAGGGAAGGGAAAGAGCTGGCCCAGCCCTAACTCTGAGGGGATCCTGTGCCTGAGGAAAAAGGTACTTTCCCAGGGCCCCTAGGCTTGGGCAAAGCTACCCTCCTTGAGTCCAATTTGTTCCTACATTTGGCCATATGGAGCTATGTATGTGTCCTCTTCTCTAGAGGTGGGTGTCCTGTCTCTACAGGTGAGTGTCCTGTCTCTAGAGGTGAGTTTCTTTTCCTGAGAGTACTCATGTTGAAGTGCCCACCAGAAATTATACACCAAAACCCCCTCCCAGTTGCAACCTGCTAGAAGGGGACCCCTACCAGGGTCCCTAAAAACTGCCTAATAGGCCATAATAGTGAGGGAATGTTTCACCTGTGTTGCTAGAAACATGCCCCAGATTCAGTTCTGTTTATTTTTGTATCCAGGACTTTGCTAGGTAATCAAGGCTTCACTAGAAATGGCATTAATGGCATTACCCTCCCTTGAAACCACACTGTGTTGTTAGCAACATCTTGGTCTATATAAGTTTGCTCTGCAAAGGGCTTGGGGCTGTCTTCCCTATTGGGGAGGCAGTCACCATGGTTAATAAATGATCCTATCAAATTATAATTGGCTTTGCTGTCATGTTCATTTCATTTGTTTATTTCACTTGGAGGTACCACTGAGATAGTCTTTGGCTTTATATTGACAGTTGGACCAGGCTCCCTGGAGGGCCGGGAAAGCAATTCAACACTAGGGGATGGCCATCAAGAGATGTTCCTCAGCCCCAGGCTTGTATTGCTTTCCTGAGCAAACCAGGAACCTGAGTCCTTCCCAAATTCTTTCAGTTCGATCCAACAGTGTTATTTTAGGTGAGTAATCATGGAGTGTAAAAATGCCTAGGGCATGATCACTGAGAGACGTTCCTCAGCCCCAGGTAGAGTAGATGACTAAGCTGGATGTGGTGTTACAGCCCCTATTGGCCTCCAAGTTTGGGATGCTGGCATAGTGCTTTTTATGTATTAACTTTTATTGTCTACTTAAATTGCCTGTTTTTCTTTAGGTTTATGTATTCTGTGTGTTTGTTATTAGATGTCTCTGTAACCTTAATTTTTGTATTTACCTGCTTTTTAAATTAAATGTTGCTGTAATTTTAATTGTTTTTATAGCTTTTACCCTTTCTTTATGTGTCCTGTGTGTCTGTCATTAGGAGTTGTAATTTTAATTGTCCTGTAATTTTAATTTTTTATCTCCATCGCTGGCCAAGTCCAGAAGATACATTTCTTGGCCCCGAGTCTCAGTCCGGGGAGACATTGTCAAAGATGGAAAGCTCAGTCTCCTGCCAGCTCTCGGTCCCTTTACCCAACTACCATGTCAGGGCTCTTCCCCCTCTACCCCCGGGATCTGACCAGCCTACGTGGGACAACTGCCAACAGTTGTTCTGGATGCTTGGTTTCTCCACCTGGTATCCCAAAAGGGAGGGAATGAACTTTCAAAATCCAAAAATCTCAGTGTAAGGGGTCATTGGAGGGACAAAAACACTGGAGAGTATTCTGTGTGGTGTTGTCTTGTGTATATTCTGTCTGTCTTCAACTTTCGTTTTTTCTCTGCCTGCATTTCTTTCAGTCTCTATAACTTTAATATCCTGTCTGTGGAATTGTGTAAAGAAATTTCTAAATCTGCCACCCTGTTAAATTAAAGAAAAAAAGGCAGCCAAAAAACACCCAAGTGGTAAGAAATGCTGTACTTGTGATAGAAAGATTAATAATCTCTTAAGGAAAGGCTGCTGGCAGAGAACCATTTCTCCTTCTACTCCTTTAGACTCCAGCCAAAGTTCTTGAAGTAGAAAGACAAATGGACAGGGAGAAAATGGGAAATTTATCCCTTAAGATCTATTTAAGGTAAAAGGGGTCACTTCAATGATCAAAGAGAAGTAAGTTTCCAAGATGCACATTGAAATAAAACTAACATTTAACCCTTTCCTGGATTACAAAAAGAGAACTGTTCAATATCATTGGGAATATAGATCCAGGTAATTGAATTCATTCTGGTTACTATTTGGCACTACAAAAACTGAAGTTTAAGGTCATCAGCTTGGTTATTCAATTGTTTTATTTCAAAGATCAAAATTAAGAGCATAATTGTTACTGGTAAACAGTTATATTATCTATGTTGTATGAGAAATAGTTTTTCTTAAAATCTTGAAGTAGATCTGAAATTTTAAAGGAATGAACACCTAAGAAAAGTTTACTTGATCAAAAGGTCAAAAGAAATTCACTAAGATTCTCCTCCCTGTAGTCCTACCTCTGACAAGATTAGGGTTACGATGCCTTCTCACTGTGTTCCAGCTCTGACCAGACCAGTGATAAGTTACAACTGCTAAGATTCTCTTCCCTGTGGTCCCAGTTTTTCTTAGCTAGGGCTACAGAGCCCTCCCCTGTCATCCATCTCTGATGGAGCTGAGGAGACAGTAAGAGGTTTGAACCATTAAGATTTTTTTCTCCCTGTTGTCCTGGCTATAACTGAGCTAGGGATGCAGTGAAGTTAATTTGAGTTAATCTCCCGCAAAAAGAAAAAGGGGGGAAAGGTACAGTAGCTACATCGGAGCTACATGGACTTGTCATCTGCTTATCTAAAAGGTTAAAACCCTGGAATACAATATTTTTCTGAATGGCGTGGGAACAGTTAGACAAGGGAAACAAAGCTTGTGAAACAACAGTACAAATACAAGTTAATCATTATCCCATATACTAAGCCTGGGATACATCTGAGCTACTAAGTGTGTATTAGATCTGAGCTATTCAGCCTAAAATTATATTCTTTCCACAGCCTAAATAGTTTAGTAAAAGGGTACTTGGCCTAGCTCCCAGTAGCAGAGCCTAAAGTTTCTACTCCATGTTCCCCAAACCCTCTCCTCAATGCTCCATGCTGCAATCTCCTGGCACCCCCCAGTTGAGCAGTGCCCTTTTTTCTCCCAAATCAACCACCCCATAACCAGGGTCTGCTACTAGGAAGCATTTATAGAGGTTTATTTGGTAGAGCATAGACTGATAATGTGTTTTGAGTGTGATGAGTTTGGAAAAATGGAGGGTTTTCCCCTGAAATATAGAGTTCACGCTGTACCATGAAGCCCCAACTTCAGTACCATCTAAGATGTTTCTCCCTTGCTGCAAATAATTACTTTGCTTGTTCCAGTGCCAAGGAATTGAAAAAAAGTTGCTAAGAACTCCTGGAAAACAATGGAGCAGGGAGAAAACACCCCAGAATATAGAGCAAAAAGAGAAAAACAAGAGAGGTACAGCTAATAGAAAGATGAAAGAGAGAAAATTAGAAAAGTGAGAAAAAGCTTCTCAGTGAGAAACAGTGTGTTCTGAACTCTGCACTGACTGGTTATGTGACCTAGCATAAATCATTTAACCCTGAGTCTCAATTCATCTGTAAAGTGGGGAAATGAGAAAAAGAGAGGAGAAAATGAGGTCAGAAGTCAACTAGCCTCTTTACTTGATAAGATCAATCATTCTTCTATGTAATTTGGAAAATTAATGTCATCTTGAAGTTTATATTATTCTTGTATTTCTACACTGTATATTGTAAAACCTGATTGAGGAGAAAATTGTGTAAGACCAGTAATGTTACTTAATTTACAGTAATTACTTACAGTAATGTTACTAAATTTGCTATTTAGAAAAACTTGTAAAACTATTAATTAAGCTATTTTGGGCTACTATTTTAATGCTAAAACCTATAACTGTTAATTGATTACTGTATGTGGAAAGGAGGAAACTAACTGGATGAAAACTTGTCTGACTAGTTCTGCCCATTCAGAGCAGACTCTCCTGCTTACAATTCATATAAATTTTCCTTATGTTGTAAGACTGTCAAATCCCATAGAAACTATCTCCAGGCAAAGCCATTCAGCCTGAGAAAGGACATGTAGTTTTTAAATGAACCTAACTTGCTAAGAAGTTGCAAAGATTAAAAAGGATTTATATAAATTGACTTTTATATTTTAGAAGGATGGTAAAAGGAATTCCTTACATTATAAGATCTGATGCATTTTTATTGCATATTGCAGCCCCATAAGAATAGAAGTAATTATAATTGGCTCTGAGCTGTAATTTTTGAAGCTTGTTGTTTAAGGTAAAAAGCACTTGGGACCATAACTAAATTTATCTTGAGTCTGAATTTGGGTATAGTTGTCTGCATTAAATCAGTGTCTGAGAGAAAATGCCACTAGCTACTCAGAAGAATGTGATCCTGTTCTGTCAACAGGTGGAAGTCTATATTTGGTAAAGGCCAAAGGGACAATCTTAGCCTCTTCCTGGGATGGGATCCCTCCTGACTCAGTTTACCCATGAGTTCCTTTGAAAAAGGAATGTTCCCCACCTATTCCTGAGTCTAACTATGTGATGGTACAGATGCTGCCAGTTTGGATATCTGTAACTCTACCTGAATTTACACAGAGCCAAGGATGTTTTCTCCTGGCATATTTGGAACGTCATATGTGCCTGCTTTTTTCCCTCTATAACAGGTTTCTCTCAGAGCAAGTAATCAGTAAAAGATATGAGCCTTTTTCATGTTAGCTTATTCGAAGACCTAACATTATTTTTCATATAGAATTAAAATATGTACAGAAAGTTATGCAAACTGCTTAAGATCATTTTAAAAGTTTTCAATTAACTTTCTTCACAAAAGTTTAGTGATCATTTATAATCTTGAAACTGTTTTGAATAAGGAAAATACTTTTAGAAAAAAATTTTTAAAATTTTGAGTGTGATTTTAAGAGACCCACTAAGACCACCACTTGCCACATTGATGTAACAAGTTGTAAAGCAGATGAGAACTTGCTATTTTGATCAATTATTTAAGCAAGTGTTAATATTTGTAACTGAACACATGTGTAAAATTCATTCCCCTTTTTGAAATTCTGTCCAGCACCCCACCTTCTATTGTATTTTGGGTGGCAATTGCTGTTATGTATGACTGTTAATGATTTACTTCAGAAGTCCCTCCAAGCTCTCTGAAACATCCAGGACACAGTCTGAGTGGTATACCAGACCACTCTGCTGTCAATGTGGCCAGAAGAAAAGCCTGGATCTACCCCTCATACATCAAGGTCACGGCTCCTCCCAACCCGCCAGATCTGTGGGTAACAGAGCCAACTGGTGACTTACAACTGAAGATAAGAGACTGTCCTGATGCTCCTTTTCCTGGCTTTCCTGACTTTGGCCAGTTCCAACTCCTATGCTCCCACCTTGTACTCTTGGACTCTTACTAACACAATTGAGGGGACTCTAATTGCAAAAATGTGACTCATGGCCAACCCACCTTTTCCTTTTATCATTGTGCCCTGCTCGATGATGGTGCTGCTTGTGGAGATGTGAGCAGAAAAGCAGCCTTTGGTCAACCTACTCATATGTCTGCCCTGAGGATGGGTCCCCCAAGTGTGGGGGACAGGGAAATACCACTGTGCCAATTGGGATTGTGTAACCATTGCTGATTGGGTCATCGCATTTCATTTCATTGTAATACCCTTAAGTAATGTAATCCAGTTGTCATCAGTGTTTTGGATTGGACCAAACAGGATTGGAAAACTGGGACTCCTTGGGGAGTCAGGTTTTATGTCACAGGAAGGGACCCTGGGGCCTTGTTCACTATTCAACGCACTCTGGTGCCAAGGGATCTTACTCCCACCAGTCCCAACCCAGTCCTCAACCCACGGCCTGGTGGTGATTGAACCCCAGATGCCCCCCACCCAATTTACCATCACCTCTGCAGACTTGGGCAGTACTCTGGTACACCCCAAGTTCCTCAGACAGGAGCTTAACTTCTGACTGCTTGTGTAAAGGAACACCTTTTTGCTGGCAGCCCCCAGAGAACAGTCCCCTGGACTCAGTTGAGTCCAAGTTTCAACTATGAACAAGAAAAAGGGAGAAGTGAAGTGACCATCAGAAATTATACACCAAAGCCCACTCCCAGTTGTAACCTGCTAGAAGGGGACTCCTACCAGGGTCCCTGGAAACCACCGAATAGGCCATAATAGTGAGGGAACATTTCACCTGTGTTGCTAGAAACATGCCCCAAATTCAGGTCTGTTTATGTTTGTATTCAGGATTTTGCTAGGTAATCAAGGCTTCACCAGAAATGGCATTAATGGTATTATCCTGCCCCCCCCCTCCCACCTTGAAACCACACTTTGTTGTTAGCAACATCTCTGTCTATATACATTTGCTCTGCAAAGGGCTTGGGGCTGTCTTCCCTATTGGTGAGTCAGTCACCGCAGTTAAAAAACACTCTTATCAAATTATAATTGGCTTTGCTGTCACGTTCATTTCATTTGTCCATTTCAATGTAAGTGGGGATTGAAAGGCAGCTGAATGCAGTAAAATGCACTCACCTTTGGTTCCTCTATTGAGATGTGAAAGAGAGCCCCTGGGGTAAGACATCATTTCTGTTTTGTGCCTGTCCCATCTAAGGTGCCTTGACCACTCTGTTTCTTCCTGTCTTTCTGTGTTATGCTGTCTGTCTTGTGTCATTTATGTGCCTTGAACATTCTGTGTCCATCTGTCTTATATCTTGTCTGTATGATTATGTAAAGAAACCCTTGAATCTGCCACCTTGTAAGATTCAAAAGCAGCCAGGCAGTAAGAAACACTGTACCTGGGCTAGAAATATTGATAGTCTCTTAAAGAAAGGTTGTTGCCAGAAAAACAAAAATTTCTCTTTCCACTCCCTTGGACTCCAGTCAAGTTTTTGATTGAATTACAGAAGAGTTCCTAGTCTAAGAGAGCCTTTCTGACTTCACGTGGGAGGAAATCCTTGTTTCCAAAGTTCTCCTTTGTCTCCCAGTCTTCTGGCTGCCCCCCCCTCCCTTGCTTCTGACCCTTCTCCTAAGTGCCCCATTCCCTGTAAAAGAGATCACTTACCTGATCAAAGAGAGGCAAGTTTCAAAGCTGCATTTTGGAATAACACTAGCACTTAACCCTTTCCTGAGCCACAGCCCATTTTTCCCTAAGGCTACAGTGCCTTCCCCTTGTCATCCTGACTCTGACCAAGCTGAGGATACAGTGATAAGTTACAGTGCCTTCTCTGTCATCCTGGCTCTGACTGAGCAAATGATACAATGAAAGGTTAGAAACATTAAGATCCTTCAACCTGTAGTCCTGGCTCTGATTGAGAAAAGGATACAGTGAAAAGTTAGAAGAATAGTAGGGAATTTGAGTTAACCTCCCCCACCTGGTGAAAAGCTACATCAGAGCCCCACTAGCAACAGCCCCAAATCCCTGGGTACCCTGAAGCCCACCCCTCTAGGTAAGCAGATGAACCTCCCCTCTAACCTGGAGTTTCTGTTTTAAGTTCCCGCCCCCCCTCCCCAATGCTCCTGGCTAGAACCTCCTGGCCCTCCCCAGTTCTTACTCCCTGCCACACAAAGAGCAATGCTCTCTTTCTCCTTCCTTCTCAAATCAACCCACCCCCAAAAACAGGGTCTGCTACTGGAGAGGTGAGAAAAGGAGAGGAGAAAATGAGTTCAGAAGTCAACCAGATTCTATACTTGGTAAGATCAATAATTTTTATATGTGATTTGAAAAAGCAATTAATGTCATCTCATTGTTTGTATTATTGTATTTCTACAGTGTATGTTGTAAAACTTGCGTGATCATTGTGAGCCAGAAATGATGTTAGACAAAGCAACTTTTTGTCTACATTTAGTTAAATCTAAGACAGTGAAAAAATTTGTTTAACCCTAGTTATGTTATTTTGTTAAGTCCTGCTAATCCTGTTTTAAAGCTAAACAAGTTGTCTCTCACTTATAAAACATTGTAAGATTGCCAAATAAGTTATTTAGAATCATTGTTTTAATGTTAAAACCTAAAGCTGATCCCCTATCAGCTCACAGACAAAGTACGTGGTTTTCATCAGTCCAGAAGAATATCGTAGGGTGGACAAGAAGATCAGTCCCCTCTTTGGGGTCACTATTGTTTTCTCCTTATTTGTAAACTTGCCAGATCCCCTAGAAGCCACCTAGTGGGCAAGGTCATCAGCCCCAGGAGAAAACTAAAAGTTTATTTGAGTTATGGAGTTCCCAAACGACAAACTTAGCTTACGGAGAAATGAAACATCTTATGTATGTAAGTTATGATAAACTTTTATTGCTTATTTTAGTTCCATCAGAGTAACAAAAGCAATTGTATTAAGACCTAAGCTGTGATTGGTGAGACTTGCCATTTGAGATAAAAACCATTGGAACTGCAACCAGTTTTATTTTGAGTTTGAATTAAGATATTCTGCATTAAATCAGTATAAATGCCACAAGCTACTCAGAGGGAATGTGATCCTGCCACAGGTGAAAGTTTACTTTTGGGAAACAATTTTAGCCTCCATCTAAAATGAGAAACTTCTCGCTCAGCTTCCCCATTGTCTCCTTTGAAAAGGAATGTTTTCCACCTGGCTATTCCTGATTTTTGGTTATGAGATGAAATTAAAGTGACTCTTATCTGAATTCACACATCTAAGCATATTTTATTCTGTCATATCTAGCATGTCCCTGCTTTTTCCTTTTATAACAAATTTCTCTAATTAGAGCAAGTGGTCAATAAAAGACAGTAAAAGCACAATGTAGGTATGTGAAACTTTTGCCTTCTCAATGTGAATGTACAGTGATTCCATATTCCAAACAACTGGGTGAATTAACGCATGAGCTTGTCATCTGCCTGTCTGCATAGTCAAGTGAAAGGTTAAATCCCCAGAATAGAACATTTTTTTTTTCTGAATGATATGGGAACAACTAGACAAAGGGCAAAGAAGCCTATAAAACAAAGGTACAAACACAAGTTGAGAGTTATCCCATATACTAAGGCTGGGGTACATCTGAGCTACTAAAGTGTGTGTTAGATCTTAGCTATTCATCCTAGAATTAATTTCTTTTCCACAGACTAAATAGTTTAGTAAAAAGGTACTTGAGCTAGTCAACTGCCTGTTACTAGATATATCTGTCTTTTTCATCATATCTTGGACTCTGCATTTTGAACTTGCCTATCAGATTTGTGTCTCTCAGATTATAGGCTAATTTACCTACAGTTGGCACTAAGCAATGGATACCTATAATCCCCTAAATGTGATCAGTTAACTTCCTCCTCAGAATCCACTGAGACTGGGACAGCTCTACTACCCTCTTTCAGCCTGAAGAAACCACAGAAGATGAGACATTCATCCCTTCTCCCAAATGAATTTGGGTCCCAATTCTTTGAGGGGGAGGATGATGGAATCCTAATGAAGCTTCCCTCAGCCCCAATATCAAACCTCCATTTGGCTCCCCTCCCTTCCTCCCTTGTATGGACCTTTTTCCAGTACCTCCTTCAACCCATTCACACTCAGATGATTCCTTTGCTAAACAAAAAAGAAGTGGGGAGGGAGTGGGTCAAGCATCTCCATCAAATCACTCATTTGGCAGCCAGAAAATGAGCTTACTCCTGAGAGACAGGTATTTCATTTCCAAACTCGATAACATTCTGTTAAGTACTGTCACAAGGTGCTAGTGGTAGTTAAGAAAATTCTGAACAAACTCCTTCCCTGGTTTGGCCTTCTGTTTGGGCTGGGCTCTGATAATGGGCCAGCTTTTGTGCCTACCAACTGCAGAGCCCAGGCCAAGTGAAATGTACCAACTAGACCATGAAGGAATTCCTCACCAAATTAGTCTTAGAAACAAAGGAAAACTGGATCCCAGGTGCATTCCCCCAACGAAATTGGTCTTTCCCCCTTTAAAATTATATATGGGTAACCTCCACCCATCCTCCAAGTGATAAGAGAAGAATTATGAGCTGAGGCTACTAATTTTTCTTTAATTAAGTTCCTACAGGGATTTCATGCAATTTGAGACATCTTGCCTACATCATATCCTGTATCCTTACTACACCCACAGCAGTCAAAGTGAACTCTATCCCTGCCTGGCTCCACTACTCTCCTGTGAAGTTAGCTGCCCCTGACAAATGGAAGGTGGATCCAGGACCAGATTTTCCCAAGTGAAGATTTTCCCGTGTTTCCTCATAATGTTATTGTACCCTTTCTCCATGTCAAACCCCCATGCTCCTAAGGGTAAAACCACCCAGATTATTAAAAAGATGGACCAAGTACTCTGGACATTCCAGGCAGAGAGCTCATGGATGAGTCTGCCCTCTGACTTGGTTTTTCCACAGGTGCATTTCTACGGTCCTGCATCAATGACCTAAGGAAAGGTCAGGGAGGAACCTTGATACTGCAAGGTCAAAATTGGTTTTGGTCACCTCCAAGCCTGACCTTGGCCTAACTGTTGGCTTTGCCTGAATGCCCATCCCCCCTATTATGTTGGTCTAGTCCTTCCTGAGGAAGTCTCCCAGGCATCCAGTTTTGCTATTTCTTGGCCTGGCCCCCACTATAGGCCACTATGACAATGTCTCCATCACCCCACTACCAGGCACCAATTGTGAGTCAAGGGTTCGACTGTGAGTCAAAGGGTTGAAGTGGGAATTGTAGTAATTTCCCATTTTGTCAACATCCCCAATCTCTCCCCATCATAGGAGAGCTGCCTAGGAAAGCTTCCCAAAACCCAACAAAGCCCAGCTAAGCAGCAAACCTGCCAAGTAAACCTGCCTGAACCTGTGACCTGAAGACCATAACTGCCCCCTCTTCAGTTCTTGAAATAGATTTGGGAACTTTCCAGTTGGGCAAAAACTAACTGCTGGGCAACAATCGTTAGGTAATGAACTTTTGGCACTAAGTTGTGGTTTCCCCCTTGTAACAACTATGTTGTGATTTTTGTCTATATAAACCCCAAGATATATATACTCAATGCTACCTAACTTGGGTACGTGAACCAGGAAGTGCTTGGGTTAATTATCCTCCACAATTAAAACTCCATTTAAACAATTAATGGTCTCACTTGCTGTCATTTCCCTTACAACACCATAGACAGAGCACATGGGTGGGTACAAGTTGACTTTGATGTGATGATAAAAAATCTACTGAAATGGTGAAAAAGTATTGTACTGGAGAAGAGGAAAAGAGTAGGCAGAAAAGGGTAAATTATATCACATGAAGAGGTGCAAATACTTATTATAGTAGAGGGAAAGAAGGGAGAGAAATGATCATTGTTTGAATCTTATTCTCATCTGCAATAGTAAAGAAGTACTTTGCACCTTGTTTTAGCTATTTAATTATTTAGCACTTTGTTTCAGTTCAAGTTGCTTTTGAGCCTTGCCCATGATTATATCAAGTCTTTGTCATGAAACAGAACTTGTGAACCTCACAGTGGGAGGAAATTGCTGATGCAACAGGAAGGGGCAGTAAAGGAAGGAGCTAATTGTCATATATAAGGAGAATCCCAAGCTGGGAAAGAGGAGAATTCAGGAGATATTTGTGGTGGCCAGGCAAACTGTTTGTTTGTTCTGATTGTGTTGATTTTTGTTTGTGATACTTTGTACAGAAGCCTTTACTGGAAGTCATGAAAGAGGATTTTCTGTTTTTCTGTTTATACAAGCCCTGGAGGAGGGATTTGGCAGTCCTGGGAATATACTGTTGATTTGTGTTGAGTTCACAGACTTGTATGTGGATCTGTGTCGATTTCACAGGCAGATAGTGAATTGATGATGGTTCGGGCAATGTGGATGAGTGTTGTTTTGGCTCTGTTAAGCTTTGTCTTCCCATAAACCAAAAGTGTGGAGGACTTGAGGTGGACTGGACATGGTGAGCTTCAATATGGAATGAGAACTGGACAAGGAACTGGACAAGGAGCTGGATAAAGAGCTGGATGAGGAACTGAATGCTGCCTACCTTTGAATTCAGGTGACAGTTGGGTAGATTAAGGCAGGAGCTGGAATCATGGAAGAAGAACCATAGAATCTGAGAGCCAGCCTTGAGTCAAGAAGAAAAGACCTCATCTTGGGTACTTAATGCTGACTGAGAAGATCATAATTTACTGTGACCTAGGGGTTGAGAACTTTGACCTTTGTACTTTATGTCCCTTAAGGAGGCTTGTTCCTTAGGAATGATTGAGTTAAGAACTTACTGAATGGCTTTTTTTGCTGGGCGTCTGGTGTGAAGTAGGGCCTGCTGGTCTCTCTCCGTGCAATCTGGATCCATCCTTCTTCTTGGAGAGATCCAGCAAAGTCTCGTCATCATGACTGAACAGATGACCCTTTGGGTTACCCTTAAAGGCCACAATGGCTGGGTGACCCAGATTGCCACAAGTCCCCAGTTCTCCGATAGGATCCTGTCAGCCTCCTGAGATAAGACCATTATCATGTGGAAGCTTACCAGAGATAAGACAAACTATGGGATCTCCCAGCGGGCCCTCAGGGTCACTCAAATTTTCTTAGTGATGTGGTCATTTCCTCTGATGGCCAGTTTACACACTCAGGCTCCTGGGATGGCACACTAAGACTGTGGGATATTACAACTGGCACCACCACCAGACGCTTTGTTGGTCACACCAAGGATGTGCTGAGTGTAGCCTTCTCTTCAGACAACCGTCAGATTGACTCTGGTTCCTGGGATAAGACTATCAAGCTGTGGAACACCCTGGGTGTCTGTAAATACACTGTGCAGGATAAGAACCAATCAGAGTGGGTGTCCTGTCTCCATTTTTCACCCAATAGCAGCAACCCCATCATTGTCTCCTGTGGCTGGGACAAGCTGGTCAAAGTCTGGAACTTGGCCAACTGCAAACTGAAGACAAACCACATTGGCCACACAGGCTACCTAAACACAGTTACAGTTTCTCTTGATGGCTCTCTTTGTGCCTCTGGAGGCAAGGATGGTCAGGCCATGCTGTGGGACCTCAACGAGGGTAAGCACCTCTATACTCTGGATGGTGGTGACATAATTAATGCCCTCTGCTTCAGCCCCAATCGCTACTGGCTCTGTGCTGCCACTGAGCCCAGCATCAAGATCTGGGACCTAGAGGGCAAAATCATTGTGGATGAGCTTAAGCAAAAAGTGATTAGCACCAGCAGCAAGGCTGAGCCTCCCCAGTGTACTTCTTTGGCCTGGTCTGCTGATGGCCAGACTCTTTTTGCTGGATACACAGACAACTTGGTACGGGTGTGGCAGGTGACCATTGGCACTCGGTAAAGGGACCCCTTAAACCATAACAGATTTTGAAATAAAGACCTTAATTGCTGCCTTTTGAAAAATAAAAAGAGCTTACTGAATGATATCTTCTAAACTATTAAACTATGTTGCCACTTTGGTGAAAACTATGTGGCCACTTTAGGGATGAGTTGCTATTTTATAACATTTTGAATTCTGTACTTTGTTTTCTGTGAATGTTTTGCTTTAATTTGCTTCTGAATAATTAGAGAGTTCACTGTACTGTATGATCAGAACCTTAAAGCTGTTCACAGCAGCAATCCTCTGGAAAACTGCTCATGCTTTACTTTACATCATCCAATTTTGCTCAAAGAGGGAATAATATACTCAACAAGGTATAGAAATCTAAATCTTTTGACAAAATACAACACTCTGTAGGAAGTGGAGGGAAAAGGGGAAAGAAATGATAAGGGGTAGGCAAAAGGGATGGGCAAAGTAATAGGAGAAAAGGGAAAGAAAAGGGAGAGACAGAAGAGATGACAGAGTGAGCGAGTTAGTGGTCAAAAGCAAAACTCTAGTGAGGAGGGAAAGAGAGAAAGGAGGGGAAAATGCATAAAAACATTTGAAGCTGAGGGATACACAAAGAGTAAATGTAAGAGGCTGGAGTAGAATATATTTTGCTTCAGTTGAAGTAAAAAAACCATCAGAGATAGCAACCCTTATTTCAAACAAAGCAAAAAGAAAAATAGATATTTTAAAAACAAAAGGAAGGAAAGTATATCCTGCTAAAAGGTACCATAGAGAGTGAAGTAATATAATTACTAAACATAAATGAACTAAATGGTATAGCATCCAAATTCTATGAGAGAGTTACAGGAAGAAATAGAGAGAAAAACTATGCTAATGGGAGCCTCAACCTCACCCTTTCAGAATTAGATAAATATAACCACAATATAACAAAGAAAAAGGTTAAGGAGGTAAATAGAACTTTAGAAAAGTTAGACAAACGTCTGGAGGAAATTGAATGGGAATGGAAAGGAATAGAACTTTTTCTCAGGGCTACAAGGAACCTTCACAAAAAACTGACCATGTATTAGGGCATAAAAATTCATAATTTAATGCAGAAAGGCAGAAATATTAAATGTATCTTTTTAAGATCATCATTCAATAAAAATTATATGTAATAAAGGGCCATGGAAACATAGACTAAAAATGAATTGGAAATTAAATAACTAATCTTAAAGAATGAGAGGGAAACAATAAATCATAAAAACAAACAATAACTTCATACAAGAGAATGACAATAATGAGAAAACATACCAAAACTTGTGGGATGCAGTGGAAACTGCTCTTAGGGAAAAGTTTATATCTCTAAATGCCTACATGAATAAAATATAGAAAGGAGAAATCATTGAATTGGGGATGTGACTAAAAAAGCTAGAAAAAATGAAAAATTTAAAGTTCCCAATTAAAAATTCTTGAAACCAAAGGAATGATTAATATAATTGAAATTAAGAAAACTACTTAACTAATATATAAAAATAAGAGCTGGTTTTATGGGGGAAAATAGGTACATCTTCAGTCAATTTAATTTAAAAAAAAGAATGGAGAAAACTGAATTAACATTACAAAAGAAGAAAAGAGTGAAATAACCACCAATGAAGAGGAAATTAAAACAATATTAAGGTGCTATTTTGTCCGGTTGTATGCCAAAAAAATTGACAATCTTAGGGAAATGGATGAATATTTACAAAAGTGTATACACACACA
>NW_027186473.1:39004229-39028633 GCF_028583685.1 Petaurus breviceps papuanus
CAAAGCAGAGAAAGTTATGACCCAGTTTCACTACTGAATATAGAAGCAAAAAATTTATATAAATCATTAGCATGGAGATTACAGCAACTTATCATGAGTATAATACACTATGAATAGATGAGATTTATAAAAGGAATGCAGAGGTGGTCCAACATTAGGACAACTAACAGCACAATTGACCAAATCAACAACAAAACTAACAGAAACTATGTGATTATCTCAATAGAATCAGAAAAAAAAAATTTTGACCTAACACAACATCCATTCCTATTAAAACACTAGACAGTAGAGTAATAAAAGAAGTCTTCTTTAAAACAATAAGTGGCATCTTTCTAAAACCATCAGCAACTTTTACATGTAATGGGGATAAAGTAGAAGCATTTCCAATAAGATTGGAAGTGAAGAAAATGGGGGGAGGGGTGGAGTCAAGATGGCTGAGTAGAAGCAGGATCTCCAAGCAAGCTCTGGCTTCCACCTTGCCCAATCAATGTAAACAGGGACTCTGAACAAACTCTGGAGCTGCACAACCCACAAAATGACACAGAGAAGCTAAACTCCCACTAAGGACAGCCTGCCAGGCAGGCAGGAATTGGCCAGCGCAGAGCTCTGGGAGCCGAGCCAAGGCCCCCATGAGACGAAAGTTTTAGCCTCAGGGTGGGACTGACCAGCTGCCAGTACAAGGGACTCCAGATCAGTAGCAGCTGTGGCTGTCTCCAGAATTATCATCACATAAATGTGAAGGACAAAGTGAGAGGACAGTGCAGTCTGGACTTTGGGACTCAGTAAGTGGGAATGCATTGGATTTGCCCCCAGGGCGAGAAGCCACTGAGGCTTCCAGCACAGCCAGCACTATGTGGCAGCTTCAGCTCCTGGCCTACAGAGTGTAGGGGGACCAAGTGACCAGTCTGAGGGGTTATTGCTATTGCTTTAGCCTGCTTGGATGTGGATTGCAGTCTAGGGTGGAAGTCCTGAGGTGTGTGTCAAGCTTGCCAGAGCATGAGGAGGCCTCAGAGAGGGCACCCATCTAATACCTCCAGCAGCTGAGAAAATCCCAGCTTTTGGGACAAAAACTCCCCTGTCTGGTTGCAGAGTCCTATTGTAGCAGAAAGCCCAGGGGTCAAGTGATTGAGGGGCAACATGACCAGGCAAAGGAAACAAAGCAGATGAAAGATTACAACATTAGACTCCTATTTTGGGGACAAAAAGGAGCAAAGCATGTAACAGGAGTAAGACAGTGAAGTCAGAACTCCTGCACAAAAAGCTTCAAAGGAAAATATGAGCTGGTTACCGGCCATAGAGGACCTTAAGAAGCAGAAAAGAGAGGTGGAGGAAAAATTGGGAAAAGAAATGAGAACAATGCAAGAAAATTACAAAATGAGAGTCAACAACCTGGCTGAAGAAAATCATACATTAAAAAATAGACTAACTCAAATGGCAAAAGAGTCTCACAAAGGCAATGAGGAGATGAATGCCTTAAAAAGTCGAATTTGCCAGATGGAAAAAGAATCTCAAATGCTCACTGGGTAGAATCATTGCTTCGGAATTAGACTGGACCAAATGGAAGCTAATGACTTTATGAAAAATCAAGAGGCTGTTAAACAGATCGAAACAAATGAAAGAATAAAAGGCAATGTGAAATACCTCATGGGAAAAAGCACTGACCTGGAAAATATATGCAGGAGAGACAATTTAAAAATTATTGGACTACCTGAAGGCCATGATCAAAGTAAGAACCTAGAAATCATCCTCCAGGAAGTTCTCAAAGAAAACTGCCCTGATGTTTTAGAACCAGAGGGCAAAATAGAGGTTAAAAGAACCCACTGATCTCTTCCTGAAAAAGATTCCCAAAAAAATCTCCTAGGAATATTACAGCCAGGTTCCAGAATTCCCATATTAAGGAGAGAATATAACAAGCAGCCAGGAAGAAACAATGTGAATATTGTGGAAACATAATCAGAATAACCCAGGATCTAGCAGCTTCTACACTGAGGGATCTAAAGGCTTTAAATATGATATTCCAGAGGTCAAAGGAGCTGGGATTAAAATCAAGAACCACCTACCCAGCAAAACTGAGTATCATGGGGAGGCCAGGTAGCACAGCAAGTAAGAGCACCGGCTGCAGTGTCAGAACGACCTGGAGATCGAATCCCGGGCTCAGACACTTAGCACCCACCCAGAAACACCTGGCCGTGTAACCTTAAGCAAGTTACTTAACCCCAATTGCTTATGGGTGGCCAGGTG
This sequence comes from Petaurus breviceps papuanus, assembly GCF_028583685.1. NCBI lineage: Eukaryota > Metazoa > Chordata > Mammalia > Diprotodontia > Petauridae > Petaurus > Petaurus breviceps. The sequence goes on from NW_027186473.1 coordinate 39,006,471, forward strand.
GCTCAGCAAGTAAGAGCACTGGCTCCAGTGTGGGGATGACCTGGAGATTGAATCCTGGGCTCAGACAGTCAGCACCACACCCAGAAATAACTGGCCAAGTAACCTTGAGCAAGCTACTTAACCCTGATTGCTTAAAAACAAAAACAAAAACTGAGTATTATGTTTCAGGGGAAAATATAGTCATTCAATGGAATAGAGGACTTTCAACCATTCTTGATGAAAAATACCAGAGTTGAATAGAAAATTTGACATTTAGATACCAGAAGCAAGCGAAGCATGAGAAGGTAAGCAGGGAAAAAGAATCATAAGGAACTTATCAGAGTTGAACTATTAACATTCCTACATGGAAAAACAATGATTGTAACTGATGAAACTTTTCTCAGTGTAAAAATAGTTGGAGGGAATATATATATATATATGAAATGTCTATATATGAGGGTATATAGGCATATGAATACACATGTGAATCTGTGTATATATGTTTACAGGTTTACATAGATAGAGGGCACAGGACCAATTTGGTAGGAAGGGATGATACTTAAAAGGTGAAATTAAGAGGTGAGAGAGGAATATAATGAGAGGAGATGGGGAAAGACAGAATGAGGTAAACTATCTCATAAAAGAGGCAAGGGAAAATGGTTACAATGGAGAAGAAGAATAGAAAAGCAAAAGGGAATGAGTCAACCTTATTCTCATTGAATTTGGCTTGGGGAGGGAATGAAATACACACTAAATATGGTATCTCACCGTACATGAGGGTAGGGGCATAGGGGATGAGAGAGGGGATGATGAAAGGGAGGGCTGGCTGGGGGGGAGGTCGGTTGGAAGCACCCACTTTTGAAAAGGGAAGGGATTAAAGTAGAGAATAGACCAAGTTGGAGGTGGGATCGGAGGGAGGGAATTATAGTCAGTCTTTTACAATGTATCTACTATGTTATTTTTTTGCATTAGCTACACATGTACAACCTATATTGTAGTGCTTTTCTTCCAAGTAAGGGTGGTTAACAAGGGAGGAAAGGAATGAATCTGGAATTCAGTGTTTTAAAATCAAATGTTTAAATATAAATATATATAAATATACACACACACCATTATTAACACTATTTTACATGTAATTGGGAAATAAGATATACTCACACTGGGGCATAGAGATCCACCATGCTCTACTGGAAAATTTGAAAGGGTTATGGGGAAAAATATTGGAGAGAGCAGATTGAGGGAGGGGATATCCTGTGGGACTGCTATTTTGGGGCAGTGGGTAAGGGAAAAATGGGGAGATAATTGGTAACTCAAAATCTGTCAGAAATGAATGATGTAAATCAGAAGGTTTTTTTTTTAATAAAAAAAATAACAAGATTGGAGGTGAAAGAAGGATGTCCGTTATCACCCCCTTATTTAATATGGTGCTAGAAATTGTAGTTATAGCAAAAAGAGAAGAAAAACATATTGAAGCAATTAGAATAGGAAAAGAAGAAACAAAGAAGATGATGTGGTGCTATGCTTTGAGAATACTAGAGAATCAATTAAAAACCTACTTGAAATAAAAAAAAAAATACTTTAGTAAATTTGCAGGGTAAAAAATCAACCCACACAAATCCTCAGCAATTCTATATATTACTAACAAATCCAACAGCAAGAGATAGAAAGAGAAATTCCATTTAAAGTTACTGTAGATATTATAAAATATTTGGGAGTCTACCTGCCAAAACAAGCCCAGTAACTATGAGAGCACAATTACAAAAGCTTTTCATACAAATAAAGTCAGATTTAAATCATTGGGAAACATCAGTTGCTCATAGGTGAGGCAAGCAAATATAACAAAAATGGCAATTCTACCTAAATTAATTTACTTATTCAGTGCCATATCAATCAAACTAGCCAAAATATTTTTACGGATCTAGGAAACAATTATAACTAAATTTATCTGGAAGAACAAAAAGGTGCAGAAACTCTGAAGAAGGTCAAGGAAATTAGTGAAAAGAAAAGCTAAAAAGGTGGCCTTGCCATACCATATCTTAAATTGTATTACAAAGCAGCAATCATCAAAACTACTTGGTACTGGCTAAGAAATACAATGGTGGATCAGTGAAATAGGTTAGGTACCCAAGACACAGTAATCAATGACTATAGTAATCTACTGTTTGATAAACCCAAAGACTCCAGCTTCTCGGGTAAGAACTCATTATTTGACAAAAACTGCTGGGAAAACAGGAAAATAGTATAGCAGAATTTGGGAATAGACCAATATCTTACACTGTATACCAAAATAAAGTAGAAATGGGTATACAATTTAAATATAAAGGCTGATACTATAAGCAATCCGAGAGAGCAAGTAATAGATTACGTGTCAGATTTCTGGTGCATGGAAGAATTTATGAATCAACAAGAGATAGAAAACAATATGAAATGCAAAATGGATAATTTTGATTACATTAAATTAAAACGGTTTTGTATAAACAAAGCCAATGCAACCAAGATTATGAGGGAAGCAGAAAGCTGGGAAAGAATTTTCATAACCAGTGTCTCTGATAAACGACTCACTTCTAAAATATTTAGAGTCAAAATTATAAGAATGCAAGTCATTCCACAATTTATAAGTGGTCAAAGGATATGAACAGGCAGTTTTTAGAGCAAGAAATTAAAACTATCTAAAGACATATGACAAAATTCTCTCAATTACAATTGATTAGAAAAATCCAAATCAAAACAACTCTTAGTTACCACATCACACCTGTAAAATTGGCTAACATGACAAAACAGTAAAATTATCAGGGCTGGAAATGATATAGGAAAACTGGAACACAACACATTTTTTTTAAAGCAATTGGGGTTAAGTAACTTGCCCAAGGTTACACAGCCAGTTGTTTTTTGTGTGAATGTTAACCATCTGAGCCTGGAACCAATCCCAGGTCCTCCTGACTCTTACTGCACCACCTAGCCACCCCTCACAACACATTTTTGAGGGAGCTGTGAGCTTATCCAACCACTTTGGATAGCAATTTGGAACTATGCCCCAAGAACATAAATCTGTGCATAGCCTCTGACACAGCAATGCCATATCTAGATCTTTATTGCAAAGATATCATACAAATGGGAAAAGGACCCACATGTACAAAAATATTTATAGCAGCTCTTTTTGTGGTGGCCAAGAACTGGAAATTTCAGGGATGCCTTTCAGTTGGGGAATGACTAACCAATTGTGATATATGAATGTATTAATTAAAGTTATTAATTAAAATTCAAAATATTAAAATTTAACAGCTTGTGGAACTGAATGTTGTAAACCAGAAACAAAAAATGAATGAATGTATGTATAAATGTATGAATGAATGAATAAAAAAAGATTAAAGATGGGAAATGCTTTCCACATACAGAAGAGGAACTGTGGACTCTGAATGAAGACTGAAGCATACTGTTTGCTCCTTTTTTTGTTTGATTTTTTCTCATGGTTCCTCCCGATTATCAAATTCCTTACAACATGATTTATGTAAAAATGTTTAATGTAAATTATATATAGAGCCTATATCAGATTGCACACTGTCTTCTAGAGGGGAAAGGGAGAGAGGGGGAGAAAATTTATAACTCAAAATTTTGTTAAAGTGCATGTTGAAACAAAAAGTGTCTAATTATTATTATTATTTTATTTTTTAACATTTGTTTTTAAAAGTTTGATTTCAAGATTATTTCCCTTCTTCCCTCTTCACCCACCACCACTGGGAAGTAAGCATTTCAATATAGGTTGTGCATGTGTAGTTATGCAAAATATTTCCATAATAGTTATTTTGTGAAAGACTGACTATATTTCACTTCATCCTATATCACCTCCCACTTATTCTCTTTTACATTTTGACCCTGTTCCTTTTCAAAAGTGTTTGCTTCTAACTAACCTCTCCCCCAATCTGCCCTGTCTTTTATCATCCCCCTCTTATCGCATTCCCCCTACTTTCCTTTAGGGCAAGATAGCCAATTAAGTGTTTATGTTATTACCGCCTCGAGCCAAATTCAATGAGAGTAAGGTTGACCCATTATTCCCTTTGACTTTCCTGCCCTTCTCCTTTGTTGTAGCAGTCTTTTCTTGCCTCTTTTATATAAGATAATTTTCCTATTCTATCTCTCCCTTTTTCCTTCTCCCAATATATTCCACTCTCAGTCCTTAATTTTATTTTTTCGATATCATCTCTTCCTATTCAACTTATTCTGTGCCCCCTATCTATGTTTACATGTACACACATATACATATACACACTCACATATGAGTATTTATGTAAATATACACACTCCTACACATACATGTTGAGATATTTTGGGGATCTCCCATCCCCACTAATGGAATGTTCCCCTCTCCTATACAAACATCTGTAAGGTTTAAGAGCAGGAGGAAGTTTAATCTTATTTGTTTATGCCTCCGGACATGGTCCTGTGACATTTTCCTAATAAATAACTGAACTTAAGTAAGGGTAAATAGTAAACAATATCAAAGGAGGGTAGTTGCACATTGTTTGCATTTTTCTCTGGTCATGTAGATCTTCTGCTTGGGGACATATAAACTCTGTGAGCCCCTTGTATCTTTGGCTCTGTATGAAATGGTTCAGTAATAAACAGACTATTGAATACACCCCTGTCTTATTTTCACCACTTGCTAGCCCAACTGTGCTGGCCAAAGCACACACACACACACACACACACACATATGTACACACATATATTCCCTTTTTCTATTTTCCTAATGAGAAAAGTCTCATGTGTTACAATGGTCATTTATCGATGTAGGAATGTAAACAATTCAACTTTAAGAAGTTCCTTATGATAGCTTTTTCCTGTTTACCTTCTCATACTTCCTTTTCTTCTTATTTGAAAGTTAAATTTTCTGTTCAGGTCTGTTTTTTTCATCAAGAATGCTTGAAAGTCCTCTATTTCATTGAATGTCCATATTTTCCCCTGAAACATTATATTCAGTTTTGCTGGGGAGGTGATTCTTTGTTTTAATCCTAGCTCCTCTGATCTCCAGAATATCATAATCCAAGACCTTTGATCCCTTAATGTAGAAGCTGCCAGATCTTGTGTTATCCTGATGGTTTTTCCACAATACTCAAATTGTTTCTTCCTGCTTGCTTGTAATATTTTCTCTTTGACCTGGGAACTCTGGAATTTGGCTATAATATTCCCAGGAGTTTACTTTTTTGGATCGTTTTCAAGAAGTGACCACTGAATTCTTTCAATTTCTATTTGGCCCTTTGGCTGTAGAATAGCAGGGCAATTTTCCTTGATAATCTCTTGGAGGATGATTTCTAGGTTCTTTTTTTATCATGGCTTTCAGGTAGTCCAATAATTTTTAAATTATCTATCCTGGACCTATTTTCCAGGTTAGTGGTTTTTTCCAATGAGATATTTCACATTGCCTTTTATTTTTTCATTTGTTTGGATCTTTTTTGCAATATCTTGATTCTCATAAAGGCATTAGCTTCCATTTGCTCCAATCTAATTTTGAAGGAATTATTCTCTTTAGTGAATTTTTGAAATCACTTTTCCATCTGGAAAATTTGGCTTTTTAAGGCATTTTTTTTCCTCCTCATTGGCTGGGGCCTCTTTTGCAATTTAAGTTAGTCTATTTGTTAAAATGTTATTTCCTTCAGTCAGGCTGTTGACTCCCTTTTCATCATTTTCTTGCATCGTTCTCATTTCTATTTCCAATTTTTCTTCCACTTCTCCTACTTGATTTTCAAAATCCTTCTTTAGCTTCTCCATGACCTGTAACCAATTCATATTTTTCTTGGAAGCTTTTGATGGCAGAGTTTTGACTTCATTGTCTTCTTCTAGTTACCTGTTTTTATCCTTTTTGTCCTCCCCAAAAGATTCTATGATTCAATTTTAAATAGATTTTTTTCTCCAAGACAATTGCATTTCCACTTGTTTACAGTACTGATAAAGTGCAATGTTGTTTACTTCTCTCCCTCTGCACACATTCAAGTATTCAAAATGCCCAGATTTACACAGTAGCTTAAATGTTACTTTTAAACTGCCACTGCCTTGGCTACAAATTTGAGTCCTTCAATTTTTGTAAAGCTGTGTGGAATGCTCTGATGTGTTTAGTCGACCTCTTCAATGGTGGGTCCAGAAGAAGCACCTCAAGATAGGGCTGCTCCACCCCCTGGGAACCCACCAGGCATGCCTCCTGGCATGCCTCCTGCACTCTGGTACATTTTAGTAATGATGGGGTTGCAGACCTTCTCCAATTCTTTCTTCTGATGCTCAAATCCTTCCTTCTCAGCAGTCTGGTTCTTATCCAGCCAGTTGATTATTTCATTACATTTGTCAAGGATCTTCTGTTTGTCTTCATCATCAATTTTGCCTTGCAGTTTTTCATCCTCTACAGTTGCTTTCATGTTGAAAGCATAAGATTCAAGAGAATTCTTGGAAGACACCTTGTCTCTGCTTTTCATCCTCAGCCTTGTATTTCTCAGCCTCCTGGACCATACGCTCAATGTCTTCTTTGCTCAGACATCCTTTATCATTGGTGATAGTGATCTTGTTCTCCTTGCCTGTGCTCTTATCCACAGCAGAAACATTGAGGATGCCATTTGCATCAATGTCAAATGTTACTTCAATCTGAGGAACACCCCTGGGTGCTGAAGGAATTCCTGTGAGCTCAAATTTGCCAAGCAGATTGTTATCCTTTGTCATAGCTCTCTCACCTTCATAAAACTGAATAAGCACACCAGGCTGATTGTCTGAATAGGTGGTAAAGGTCTGTGTCTGTTTGGTGGGGATGGTGGTATTGCGTTTGATCAGAACGGTCATAACTCCACCAGCAGTTTCAATTCCAAGGGAAAGAGGAGTGACATCCAATAAAAGCAAGTCCTGCACATTCTCAGATTTATCTCCAGATAAAATGGCAGCCTGGACAGCTGCACCATAAGCAAGAGCCTCATCAGGATTGATACTCTTATCGAGCTCCTTGTCATTGAAGAAGTTTTGCAGAAGCTTCTGGATTTTGGGGATTCGAGTGGAACCACCCACCAGGACGATGTCATGAATCTGAGACTTATCTAGCTTGGCATCTCTTAAGGCCTTCTCCACAGGGTCCAGGGTGCCACGGAAGAGATCAGCATTCAGCTCTTTGAAATGGGCTCTTGTGATTGATGTATAGAAGTCAATACCTTCATAGAGGGAATCAATCTCAATACTGGCCTGGGTACTGGAAGAGAGGGTACGCTTTGCGCGTTCACAAGCAGTGCGCAGATGGCGAACAGCCCTCTTGTTCTCACTGATGTCCTTCTTGTGCTTTCACTTGAACTCAGCAATAAAATGGTGGACCATCCGGTTGTCAAAGTCCTCCCCACCCAAGTGGGTGCCCCAGCTATGGACTTGACCTCAAAGATGCCATCTTCAATGGTAAGAATGAAGACATCAAAGGTACCACCTCCAAGATCAAAGATCAACACATTTGTCTCGGCACCAACCTTTTTGTCCAAACCATAAGCAATAGCAGCAGCAGTTGGCTCATTGATGATTCGAAGCACATTGAGACCAGCTATGGTTCCAGCATCTTTGGTGGCCTGACGTTGGGAATCGTTGAAATAGGCTGGTACTGTGACCACAGCATTTGTGACGGTCTTCCCAAGGTAAGCTTCAGCAATTTCTTTCATCTTGGTCAAGACCATAGAAGATACTTCCTCTGGATAGAAACTTTTGGTCTCCCCTTTGTACTCCACTTGGACCTTAGGCCTGCCTGCATCATTCACCACCGTAAAAGGCCAATGTTTCATGTCTGATTGTACAACTGCATTATCAAATCCGCGACCAATCAGATGTTTGGCATCAAAAACTGTGTGGGTGGGGTTCATTGCAACTTGATTCTTTGTAGCATCACCGATTAAACATTCTGTGTCGGTAAAGGCCACGTAGCTTGGGGTGGTCCTGTTTCCTTGGTCATTAGCAATGATCTCCACTTTCCCATGTTGGAAGACTCCCACACAAGAGTAAGTGCTGCCAAGATCAATGCCAACTGCGGCTCCCTTCGACATGGTTGCTGGTGACTCAGGGGAGGTCGTAGATGACCACTGTGGAGAGAGAAAGGCTGCTGCTGTGCTAAGTAGCGGATTGGGCAGATTTTCATAAAGAATTTTTCACTAGGCTACATTTTTGCAATCACATAATTTACCTAAAAGTATGCAAAAATTCACAAACTTGTTGTGTTATTGCTTATTGATTTTGCAACAAATATTGCCCAGCTAGAACCTAGTACAATCTTAAGGGAGTCTTTCATGAGTATGAAAAGAATGATTGGTGTGGAGCCAAGCTGGCAGAGTAAAAGCAAGGACTTGCTTGTGATTTCCCCTATACCCCTTCAAATTCCTGTAAGAATGACTCTAAATAAATTTTAGAGCAGCAAAACTCAGAAAATGGCAGAGTGAAACAAATTTCCCAAGACAACCTGGGAGGTTGACAGGAAAGACTGTTGCACCAGGTTGGGATAGGAGCACAATCCACCTTGGGCTATGGTTGCACAGATGGGCCTGAGCAGGCCTCAGGGGACTGAATCACTGGCTGCTGCAGTGGTTTCCACAACCCCAAAAGACAACTTCTCATCACCAAAGACACACTAGAAAGTACGTAGGAAAAGTCTGTTGGACTTGTGTGTGAGAGAAGCATGGTCCAGCTCAGCCCTAAGATGCCAGCGGCAGTGGTGGAGACTATGATGGTGGCAGAGGCAGTGGCTGCTTGTGGAGTTGTTTGCCTACAGATATTCTGTGAATCAAGCCACTGATCAGTTGGGAATTTCAGGGATCTCTGTTCTAACAGTGAGGCAGGATCCTCTTGCTTTGTCTGTACTTTGTTTTGGGTCTCAGTCTTAGGTGGTGGTTCTGGGGCGAAAAGGAGTGCTAGCATGGCAATGTTTGTGGCATCTGTGGAGAGGGAATCCTTCTTAGAGTTCCAAGGTGGAAAATAGTGCTTTAGGTCATTTACAGACCAGAGCACAGGCCAGGAGAAGAGTAAACTCCTCTCCTTTGGTCATACCATCCTGGAAAAGCTGAAAATTTACAGTTACCTAGGCTCACAATAGAAACAACCAAACAAACAAACATAGCATTCCCACTACTGACAAAACACAGGCTGTGTTTTGATGCCTCCTCTCTCTATCTTCTCAGACTAACCCATTAAATGACAGGAATATGTTATCAAAGTAGGGCAATTCAGGAACAAATAAAAACAGAGTAAATGTATTCAGGAGAATGTTTCTCTCTCATTGTACTACCAGAAAATGCTACACACAATTAAAAAGTTTATTTTTTATTTTACTTTTTTATATTCTAGGCACTGTTCTAGGATTTGGAGATACAAAGAGCTATGTGACATTTGACTTTAAACTCTTCCTCATATATGGAAAAAATAGGACAAATCCAGATGAGTGTATAATGCATTTTAACAATATTATGAGTAAGTGAAATACAACAAAAAAAAACATGGGTTCTGGAGTGAGAGGAGCTGGGTTCATATCCTGCCCCTCCTGCTAACTACATGTTTGATTTCAGTTAATTAAATTAACCCCCTATATCTGGGTTTCCTAATCGGTCATTCAAGGTGGTTGAAGTAAATGGCTTCTGAGGTCTCTTCCAGTTTTAAAGATCTAAGATTGTGTGTTTGTGTGTGTGTGTGGGGGGGTGGGGATCACTATTTTCATTATGGCATACCTATGAGACTGCTTGTACATTCAAATGTATTTGTCATTTACTACTCTCCATGAAGCTTCACTTGAGCAAGTGTGATGGTATATAGCCACCTGTATATCATCACACTTGCTCAGGTGAAGCTTCATGGAGAGTAGTAAATGACAAATACATTTCAGTTGTCTAGGAGTTATCTAGTCATACTTGACTAACACTTTCTGAAAACCCCTCAGCATATTGTACAATGTGCTTTAATGTGACCCAACAATGAAACTGTGTCAACCAAAAGACTGAACATATTACAGGGAATGAAGAGATCTAGTAATGAGGAGAGAAGTAATGACATCTTCATACAAATTCAGCTCACACTGATTATGTACCATAGAGTTTCTACTATTGTAAGACTTTTACATTAATCTTTGAAGAATAGATGTGACCAGTGTAGAAGCAACTAGTCAAGACTTGAAGTGGGGACTTGTAATTAGAAGTGTTGAGAGTCTTTCTCCTGTAGGTTTTTTTTCTCTAGAGATCATGAATGGAATAAAGCATATCCAATTAAGTTTCAGATTAGCAACAGTTTTCTACTGTTTGAGCTGGCTGGCAAATAAGCAATGTGTATGTGTGTGTGTGCATGTGTGTATGCATAGATTTATGTGAATACATATATAAATATACATACACATACATATGCATACATACATATACATATGCATACATACACACAGAAAGCTGATAAAATAAACTGAGAAGAAATAAACTTTCAGATAAAATGGTGAGGAGATTATTTCATGGACAAGATAGGAAATATCTTTTCAGATGAATGTCCTCAGAGGACCTGTTGGAAAGAATAGTAATGGCTAAGGTAAGGATGGATGCAGAACAGTTCACCTGAATGTGACTATTTTCTTTTTTTTCTTACCAAAATTAAAATACACAATTCAAAAGAAAAAAAAAGAATCATACTATAAATTTAAATATTGAAACAAATTCAAAATAAGAAAAGAAAAAAATGCATGCCATATGACCAACAGAATGTAAAAGAGGATTGAAAATATATAGCAATAAATTTTGCATTTCAAGAAAGTCTATTTAATAAATACCACATGCTATGTTGAGAGCTGTTCACATTTTGCTTCCGTTTTTGTTTTCTTTTGTTCTCTGCTGTGAACTTTTTACTCTGTTCATTTTCCTCCCTTCTTCCCTACCCCACAAAAGGCTGCAATTAAGTATGGATATATTTATATAGAGAGATATAGATACATATATAAACATTCGTACAGACAGACATACGATTTTCCTAACAAATTCTACCTCTGATCTTTGTTTTTATGTCTGTGGATATATCTTTTTTCCTATCCTTCCTAACTTTTCTATTTTGCTTCTACCCACTACTTTGCCCTCCTATTATGTAACCTACTCCTCCTTCCAAGTATTCCTTCCCTATCATCCCACTCCCATAAATCTAAACAACTTTCCATAACCCCCTTTTACATATTCTCTCACCCTCCACTCTAGAGATCCCTTCCTTGGCCTTTCCCCCTTCCCCATACCCTTAGTGTTTTATTTCTTTCTGAATTCAGAAGACTTTTATACTCTTCTGTATGTATATATGTATGTATGTATGTATAGGTATTATTGCCTCTTGAACTCATTCCTGAGGAAAGTAGGTTTCCAGACTAAAAAGTCCTTCCCCATCTAATTTTTCTGTGTAAGTTTTTGCTCTTGCACCTTGTTTGTATAAAATAATTTAAATTTAAATAAAATTACTCTTTTTAGATGCTCCTAAACAGTTTTACTTTTTAAAGTCATATCATACTCAAGTCTACCCCAATCATTTTTATGAACTATCCAATAACTAATAATCTTACACATATGTTTTACATTTTTAATACATAAAAATAAACAGCTTGTCCCTTATTGAGTCCTTTGTACTTTGTCTTTAGAATATAACTTATATTTGCCTTGGCTCCTGTATGGTAAATCTTATTTTAAGTCCAGTTTTGTTTTTTAAGAAAGTTTTGAAAGTCTAACAGTTCTTTAAATGTTCATTTTTTCCACTCAGGATTATGCTTAGCTTTTTTGGGTGTGATATTTTTGGCCAGAACCTCAGTTCTTTTGCTCTTCAATATATAGCATTCAGACACCTGCAGTCTTTTAGTCTCTCTGCTGCTATGTCTTGTGTGATCCTATTAGTGACACTACCATATTTAAATTTTTATTACTCATAATATTTTGTCCTTGAGTTGGGGGTTTTGGAATTTGAGTATGATTTTCCCATGGGTTTTCCTCATAGGATCTGTTTAAGGTGGTGATCAGTGGACTTTTTTCTCTTTCTACTTTCTGCTCTTGTTCTAAAGCTTCAGGACAATTTTCTTTAGTTTTTCCATGTATTATTGTATGAAGAATTTTTTATCATAGCTTTCAGGTAGTCTGATTATTCTTATGTTTACTATTCTTTTTTTAAAGCAATAGGGGTTAAGTAACTTGCTTGAGGTTACACTGCCAGTTATTTCTGGGTGTGGTGCTGAGTATCTAAGCCCAGATTTGATCCCCAGGTCATCCCGAAACTGGAGCCAGTGCTCTTACTTACTGAGCCACCTGGCAGCCCCTAAGCAATTGGGGTTAGGTAACTTGCTCAAGGTTACACGGTCAGATGTTTCTGGGTGGGTGCTAAGTGTCTGAGCCCAGGATTCGATCCCCAGGTCATCCCGACACTGGAGCCGGTGCTCTTACTCGCTGTGCTACCTGGCCACCCCTGTTTTCTATTCTTGAACTATTCTCCAGATCAGTTATGTTTCTTATGAGATGTTTCTCATTCTCTTCTATTTTTTTCATTCTTTTTTGGTCTCTTATAACTCCATTAACTTGCCCAATTCTAAGAGTCAATTTCTCCCTTTACATTCTAGATCTCCTTTTCTAATTGGTTAGCTTTCTTTACATAATCTTGTTTTTCTTGGATTATTCTTATTTATTTATTGCTATTTTTTGTTTATTTTAAGTTTTTTCCTCAATCTCTCTCATCTGATTTCTAAAGTTCTTCTATGACTTCTTTTGATTTAGGTGATCACTTGATGTTACTCTATGGGGTAGAAAAGGGTTTATTTGATTCAATATCCTCCTCTGAAGATGAACACTGTTCTTATCTATTCCATAGTAACTCTATGGTTATATTCTTTCTCTTTTGCTCTGTATTTTCTTTTATTTGTAGTAGTTTAGTTTTGCAATCACCTGTGATGTGGGTGGTGTTGCATCTAGCCTCAGACCCTCCTCCAGTTCTCCCCTCTGGCCTGGAACTGGAACTAAGACCTCTAGTCTCCTGTAAGTGCCTAAAGACAGCACCATCCTGCTCCACTGTTTCTGCATGAACTAGGTGTGTGCCAATTCTTTCTTGTGCTGTAGCATTTCTGCAGCACACCTGGGTCTGGCATTCTTTGCCAGCACAGGTTCCCTTGATCTTTCACAAGTCAGACCCCCAGCTCCCTTCATTGTTTCTAGGGTTAAAGTTCCTGTGGTTGAGGCAAAGGCAGCCTGCCAACCTCGCTACCCCAAGGATTACTGCTTGTTGTTTAAGCATACCTAGGACCTAGCCTGGAAGTGTTTATTATTCACAAGGACCAAACCTCATTCTCCGACTTTTCTTCAGATTTTTCTCCAGTTGTTTCAGGAGGACCCTTATTCTGCCTCTGCTCTTATTTATTTTTACTGGCCAGTACTCCTTCTGAGCCTATCTAATCTCTTTTGTGGGGGAAAATCTTGAGAGCTTGAAATTTTCTGGCCTATTCTGTCATCTTCTGAGAATCCTCTAGAATATGAATATTTTCAGAGTTGTTTTAATATTTTCAGAAAGTTTTAACTGAGAAACTGTTAATTAAAAAAATTATTTGAAGACAATGAGATTAAACAAAAGGAAGTTAGAGTCATATATTGTTTTTGCTTGTTTTTTTTGCTTTTAAATTTATTTACTTTTAATTTACAACATTTAGTTCAACAAGTTTTTGAGTTCCACATTTTCTCCCTATTCTTCTCCTCCCTACTCCACCCCCCATGGCAGCATGAAATCAATTTCTACAAATACCTTCACATTAATGATTAGTCAGGTTGTAAAAAGAATTCTAACCAATGGAGTGAACAACGAGGAAGAAGAAACAAAACAAAACAAAACAAAAAAAAAAGAGAGAGAGAGAGCAAGTAGTTTTCTTCAATCTGCATTCAGACTCTGTAGTACTTTCTCTGGATGTGGCTAGCCTTTCCATCATGAGTCATTAGGAGTTGTCTTATAACCTTGTATTGCTGAGAAGAGCCCCATCTTTCAAAGTTAGTCATCACAGATACAATATGTCTGTAATTGTGTACATTGTTCTTCTAGTTTTGATCTGCTCACTCAGCAGCAGTTTTTATAAGACTCTCCAGGTTATCATGAATTCTGTCTGCTCCTCATTTCTTATAACACAATAGTATTCCATTATATTCATATACCACAACTTGTTTGGCCATTCCCCAATTGAAGAACATTGCTTTGATTTCCAATTCCTTACCACCACAAAAAAGAGCTGCTATATTTTTTTGTACATGTGCGTCCTTTTCCCACTTGTATGATCTCTTTGGGATACAGCCCTAGAAGTGATATTGCTGGGTCAAAGGGTATGCACATTTTTATAGCCCTTTGGGCCTAGGTCCAAATTGCTCTCCAGAATGGTAGGATCACTTCTCAACTCCACCACCAACGCATTAGTGTTTCATTTATCCCATATCTTCTACAGCATCGATCATTTTCCTGTTTTGTCATGTTAGCCAGTCCAACTGGTGAGATGTGGTACCTCAGAGTTATTTTGAGCTGCATTTCTCTAATTAATAGTGATTCAGAGCATTTTTTATATGATTACAGATCTTTTTAATTTCTTCCTCTGAAAACTGGAAAAAAAAATTCCTCCCTCTAAAAACTGCTTGTTCCTATCATTTGACCATTTATCAGTTGAGAAATGATTTGTATTCTTATAAATTTGACTCAGTTCTCTGTATATTTTAGAAAAGAGTACTTTTTCGGATACACTTGTAAAAATTCTTTCACAATTTCTTTTTCTTCTCTTATTGCTATAATTAACATTTCTAGTACAAATTAAATAACAGTGGTGATATTGGGCATCCTTGTTTCACCCCCAATCTTATCAGAAATGCTGCTAGCTTATCCCCATTACATAAAATACTTGCAGATCATTTTAGGTAAATGCTACTTATCATTTTAAGGAAGACTCTATTTATTCCTATGCTTGCTAGTTTTTTTTTTTAATAGGAATGGATGCTGTATTGTGTCAGAAGCTTTTTTCTGCATCCATTGAGATAGTCATAAGATTTCTACTAGTTTTATTGTTGATATGATCGATTATGCTGATAGTTTTCCTAATATTTAACCAGCCTTGTATTCCTGGAATAAATCCTACCTCATCAAAGTGTATTATTCCCATGATAAGTTACTTTAATATTTTTACTAACATTTTACCTAAAACTTTTGCATCTATATTCATGAGGGAAATTGGTCTGTAATTTTCTTCCTCTGTTTTGACTTCTCCTGATTTAGGTATCAGTACCATATTTGTATCATACAAAGATTTTGGTAGGATTCCTTCACCAATTTTCCTAAATAGTGTATAAAGTATTGGAATTAATTGTTCTTTAAATGTTTTATAGAATTCACTTGTAAATCCATCTACCTTGAGATCTTTTTTATTTTTTGGAGGGGAGAAGCAAGGCAATTAGTGTTAAGTGACTTGCCCAAGGTCATACAGCTAGTATGCATGCCAAGTGACTGAGGCTGGATTTGAACTCAGCTCCTCCTGACTCCAGGGACAGTGCTCTTTTCACTGCACCACCTAGCTGCCCTGAGACCCTGGTAATTATTTTTCCTAGGGAGTTGATTGATGGCTTGTTTAATTTCTTTTTCTGAGATGGGATTATTTAAGTATTTTACTTCCTTTCCTGTTAATCTAGGCAATTTATGTTTCTGTAAGTATTTATCCATTTCACTAAGAATGTCAAATTTATAGGCATAGAATTGGGCAAAATAATTCCTAATTATTGTTTTAGTTTCTTCTTCATTGGAGGTAAATTCACTCCATTTTTCATACTGGTAATTTGATTTTCTTTTTTTTTTAAATAAAATTGACTAAAGGTTTTGTTGTTGTTGTTTTCATAAAACCAACTCAGTTTTATTTATTAATTCAATAGTTTTGTTAATTTTACTTTTGTTTATCTCTCCTTTGGTTTTCAGTATTTCTAATTTGGCATTTAGTTGGGAATTTTCAATTTGATCTTTTTCTAGTTTTTTCAGTTACATGCCCAATTCATTCACCTCCTCTTTCTCTATTTTATTCATGTACACATTTAGATATATAAAACATCCCCTAAGAACTGCACTGGAATGTGAGGTTTTTATGCCATAGTGCATGGTCAATTTTTGTGCATCTGCCATGTACTGGTAGAAGAAGGTATATTTATTTTTATCCCCATTCAATTTTCTCCAGAGATCTAGAATATCTACTTTCTCTAAAATTCTATTCATCTGCCTAAACTTCTTTCTTATTTATTTTGAGGGTAGATTTATCAAGTTCAGGGTGGAGGAGGTTGAGGTCCCCCTAGTAGTATAGTTTTGCTATCTATTTCTTCTTTTAGCTCCCTATAAATTCAATCAGGAATAGCTCTCCTGAGGACTGCTGTTGTGAATAACTTTAAGGATCTAATCTCATGGAATAGTGATTACATTGTGTTTATTCAGCAGTAAACTGAAGCAAAACATTGGAGAAACTAAATCACAACATTCACAACAATATAACATAACAACTTATTACTAAGGTGGTATAATGGGAATGGGAATTTTAAAATCTTGCCTGCCCCTTAATAGACCTGGGGGGGGAATTTAAGGACCTTCCCTGCACTGAAAGTCAACTCTGTCCCCTAATAGGCTGAATGTAGCCACATGGAGTCACTGGTGGGAGGAGTTTGCTCAAGGGAAGTAGAGCCCACAGGAAGCTGGGAATCAGAGTTAGTGAGAAGGTGGGAGAGAGAGGTACTCTGGCAAGGAGAAAGAGAGATTTGTGAATAAATATTGGTGTTGTATTGGTTTATGGGAAGACTAATTTATGCTGTGGCCCTCAGTGCTATTATGGCTTGTTAATTTCCTTACTATTATGATGGAATCAGCTGAATGGTTTTGGGATTCGGTTTTCTGGTGTCTAAATAAATGTTTCAGTTCTGTTCTCTATATGAAGAGTTTGAGATATTTTGTGATTGAAAGCCAGGTGATATTTATAGTCATGGTCTTTATAGTGATTGTGGTTGCTGTAAATATTGCATTGGTGCTACAGGTGGCCACATAGTCTTAAACAAAACATATCATTCAGTAAGTTAAGATGTCATTAGTCTTAACAGAGTACCCAAGTAAAGTCTTCTTTCATCTGGACTGGAGGCTGACTTCTGAACCCTATGGTTCCCCTTCCATGGGCTGACCAATACCAACTCTTTCTGTGATTCACCCAATCCTTGCCTGGATTCACATGGAGGCCGCTCTCTGCTCCTGTCCTCAGGTTATAGGGATTCTCTTTGAAGTTCCTGTTTCTAGGAAGAAGACAAAGCTTAACAGACCTACAACAATATTTACACACGTTCCTGGCACTATTATCTCAATTTACTTTTTGTCTGACAGTCACACAAACCAACAGACAAAGTTTCTTTCTTAAAAATCAAACTCAAATCAATAGTAAAGTCCTAGGACTTCTCTAAGCAGCAGTAAAGTTCACTCTCAGAATTTCTGTAAACAGAGTAAAGTCCTCTTTCAAGGTATCTATCAATCATAAAGTCCTTTTTCAGGGCTTCTAAATCAGCAGTAAAGCCCTCTTTCAACAGACAGAATGCTTGTTGTGACAAAACAACAAAAACACAGACAGAAAAGACAAACAGAGTGCCAGCATCACAAACACAGTCTTTTTTCAGTTCTGCTGCAGTCCCAGCTCATGCTTTTGCTTTGCTCCTTCCTATTCCACCCTTCTGGTTCTGCTCTTTTGGCAAGCTCCTCCCACCTTGGATGTGTGATGACATTAGGCCCATTGAAGGCAGTGAAGGTTTCCAAATTCCCTTACGCATGTTAAAGGCAACTGAATTCAAATATATATCTTCTTCACTTCAAGTCTAGCTCTCTAATCATATACCATGTTATTTGTCAGAGAAAAGTATTGTCTAAGTACTCAAATTGGAAAAATTTCTATGGGCCCAATATTCCCCCTCAAGCTGTTGCTTAACCCTATTTTTTATTTTTTAAGCAACTTTTCCTACCAGCATAGAAATACTATTTTTCATGACTACTGAATACCAATAAATAAATAAATAAATAAATAAAAATTCCTGGCAGCTAGGGTAGAAGCCCTTCACATTTCATTGACAGGCTGACTGGCTTAGGTCATTCGTAGAATTTTTGGTCTATTTCAGAGATGGTATATAGCTCCATATGCCAACATTTTTATTAATGTCTTCAGTTGGATTAGTGCTCTTAATCTGTGTTATTTTGTTCCATAATCACCAGATGACCAATTATATTCATTAAATACTATCAGAAAAAGATGGATTACATTGTTAGATTTCTATAATTGAATCTTTCATTTACTTATGGGAATAATACATCATTTAACTATTTTCCATAAAAATATATGGCTCTGGAATAGTTATATGTACTGGAATTATTCTAGTACAATTTGATGTTTGTCCTCACTTTATGATATTCCTGTAACTAAGCCCTTAATCTGAAATAAGTTTTATTTACATAAAACTTTCATTGTTTTGTAATTTATTCTAGGCAAGAGAAACATAAATGTACATGTAGATATCTCAATAACCATCCATACTGATTTGTTCTTCCATTGTAATTTACATTTAAGCCTGATCATTATGCATTATTCAATTCCTCAATGGGTGCTGTAGGTGCAGGCATTCTTTTCAAGAGCAAGGTGAAAACAGAATTATAATGCACATTTATCTTCAGCTCTCAACTGATCAAGATTACTGCACAGTAGAAACATGATGGAATTAATCTAAAAGCAAAAACTTTAACAGCAGCCACAACAATAACAGAAACACCAAAGGCCAGCAAGGTAGACCAATTAGATTTGTCCCTACCTTTCCCAATGATCTTGAATTCAGGCTAATTGACATGAGAACTGCTAAGGACAGAAAATACCTTTTGTTGAAGAGCAATGCCTTCTCAGACTTTAATTCGGCTTTGTCAAAATAACCTTTGTGAGTAAAATCATCTTTAACATGTCAGCCTGATGAAAGCTTCTGTTATACAAGACTGGAAAGCTAATTTTGTTTCTAACTGTTTAGATATGTGCAAAAGTTAAAATTAAAAATCCTTTACAGAGTACCTTTTCTTCATTGGACAATTTTCAATATGGATACCCAAAGAAACTCTAGAGCAAATCAGAATTGATTTTGATAATTCAAAATAAAATTTCTTATACAATCTTTATCCTTCAGTAGTAATTAGCTAAGTGCTCACATTTATCTACAACTTGATGGTTAACAAGGCTCTTATTCTTGCAACAAATATGCAATGAAATATCTTTTGTTTTGTTGTGTTATTTCAGTCATGTTTGACTTTTCATGACCCCTTTTGGGGTGTTCTTACAACAATTCTGTGGCAATTTGCCATTTTATTCAACTGAGGCAAACAGGGTTGAGTTGAACAACATTGCATATTTAGTAAGTGTCTTAGGTCAGATTTTAGCTAATGAAGACGACTCTTCCTGACACCAGAACTAGTACTCTATCTACTGAGCCATCTAGGTACCCACATTAAACATCTTATTTATCCACATTTCACAGAAAAAAGCCCCAAAGATTCAGAGACTTTAAGCAAATTTTCCAAAACCAGAAACCTAACAAAGCGTACATCAAGCGTTCAAACTCAGGTCTCCAAATCCAGTCTCAATGATCTTTTTATTTCCCTGTAATGCTTAATGCTTCAATACCTTTATTTGTGCTTGGCAATTTTAACATTGAGGCAGTTAGGTTACACAGCTCTGGGCTTAGAATCAGGAAGACTCATTTTTATGAGTTCAAATCCACCCTCAAATACTTATTAGCTCTGTGACCGTGGGGAAGTTACTTAATTCTATTTGCCTCAGTTTTCTCATCTGTAAAATGAACTGGAGAAGGAAATGTCAAACAAATCTAGTATCTTCTCCTTAGTTAAATCCTCAAATGGGGTCATGTAGAGTTAGACAAGACTGAAATGCCTCAACAACAACAGCAAAGTCATTTAACATTTATTTTCCTTAATCTACTAGAGAAGGAAATGACACTCCGATATCTTTGTCAAGAAAACCCCATGGTCAGTATTGACATGCACAGGGTCACAAAGACTCAGATTGACTGAGTGACTGAACAACAACAAAGTTTTAACATAGTCTTGATAAACATTGATGCTCCAACAATTTATGAAGGAGCAATGGTGATTATTCGGTAATTAGTTCTGCTTCTGACTCAGCATCGAGGTGACAGTTTCCAGATTAGCAGATATTTCTTGCCATTCTAACTTATTCATCACCCCAACCCTCCCTACAGAAACAGAGGGTCAAAGCTTGAAGACACCTGACAAATAATTGCAGCCAATATATACCTGAATCCCATTGCAATACCCTTGACAAACAAGTGAACATCCACTCTCAAGCTGACAACTACCAAAGTAGAGAAGTACTAGCTTCCAAGAGCCAATCTAATTGATAGAAAGTGTTTCTTCAATGGTGTCTAAACTTGATCCCTTAATTTCCACTTATTGGTTCAAGTTATTTCTTGGTTTGTTTTTGGTTTTTTGCTTTTTTTTGGAGGGCAACTGGGGTTAAGTGACTTGCCCAAGGTCGCATGGGTAGTTTTTGCACATGTGTGTGTTAAGTGTCTGAGTTCAGATGCAAACCCAGGTCTTCCAGACTAGAGATCAAATAATGAGAGATAAACAAACACATACAAATCTATAAGGGCAATCATCATATTCCCCCTAAGTCTTTTCTTCTCCTGGAAAAATTACAGGGACATTCAATCTATCATAATAGGACACGATCTTTAGTTATCTCACAATCCTGGCTGTACATACTTGCTTTTCAATGTCCTTCCTAAAATGTGGTATTCAGAAATAAACCAAATATTCCAAATGTGATCTTACCTGTACATAGAACAATGGAACAATTGTTTTCCTTGTTCTGCACACTATGCCTCTTTTAATGCTAAGAGAACATTAGCTTTCTTGGCTGCCAAATCAAATTGTTAATTCCTATTGAGCTTTCAGTCTAGCAAAATTCTAAGACTCTCTTTTCCATGTGAAGTATTATCTGATCGGTCCTGCTGATTCTTTCTACTCTTGCTTCTATTTGTATACATATCCCTATTATATTTCTACAATTCTCTGTCCCAGTCAGCTCACACTGAAAATATGTTCATTTCATTGCACAATATTTCAGGAAGGACATTAATATATTAAAGCATGTCTAGACAAGGACAACTTGGATGATGAAAGATGTTATATCGAACTCAGGTGAAGAAATAAAAAAATGTGTAGTTATATAAGAAGACTCAAGAGTATATGATATTTATATTCAAATATGTGAAGATCCATTAGGTGACTGTCCTAATGAACACATTTACTGTAACCTTATGGAACAAAAGTAAGAGAGTCAGATTTTGAGTATATGTAAGGAAAATTCTTTGAACTATTATGACTTTTCAAAAGTTGATTAGAAAGACTGCCCTATCTAGACAGATGTAAAGAAGACTTCACTATCAGTCTTCACATAGGTGCTGGATATTGTAGATGACACTCTTAATCACATGAAGATAATGTTTGCAACTGTGGAAAGACAGTGTAGGGTGGGGGGGGGCTATGAGAAGAGATAGGAAAGGCAGAATGGACAATTATATGTTCAGCTGAGCAAAGAGAAAGGGAAAGAGCTGCCCCGAGTCCAGAATAAACATTGGAGTCCAGAAAGCAGGTAAAAAAGAGGGATACCATAACAATGTGACAGTAATTGTATCAGCCTGGAGAGCAAGTAAATGCTGGTAGGTAAAATATGGAATGCTAGTCACTCTCAACTCTAAAGTATGTTGCAACTCTTAAGTCAGTTATAGTTCTGGAACTAGGTGAATATTGAGGACCATTTCAATTCTATTTTGTAAGATTAAGTAACACCATGTATTCATAGCATAATTTTGAGGGCTATTTCCCCAACTACCTCTTGAATTGGTTTTCTGGGTCCCCAGAGAGTGTTTGCCAACTGCTCTCTTGTGGTTTTAGCAGCAACTTCAAGAGTTGCTGGGATTTGTAGTACTGTCACTCCTGAGCCCCCACCAGTGCTTTCCCTAATGATTATTAGACAGAACTAAATGAGAGAGAGAGAGAGAGAGAGAGAGAGAGAGAGAGAGAGAGAGAGAGAGAGAGAGAGAGAGAGAGAGAGAGAGAGA
>NW_027186473.1:39028643-39051376 GCF_028583685.1 Petaurus breviceps papuanus
ACAAGAAGGCAATTGCCTTTCTCATGAGTTCTTAACCTATGGATTTTATCATTCCTCAGATGAATTTTATGGTTGAATTCTTGGACAAACTTTCTATTTTATCCATAGCACTACAGGGCCATGACTCCCTTTAACCAACCACAAGATATTTCCCATGTGGCATATTAATCTTTTATTTAATGATTCAAAGCCTTTATGATCCTTTCAAATTTACTAAAAGTCGTGTTCAAACCTAGTGTATTTTTAATTGTTTGACTCATTTGGGATGTCTGAGACTTCTATAACTAACTATAAGCAGAGTGGAATTTTATTATTTTCCATACATTTTTTCAAGAATACAGGATTTTCTCAATGGACTTAAATTAACTGTGTCCTAGAGTAATTATTTCTTTAACAAAAGATCCTTGATCACTGTAGGACAAAAGCTTAGACATCATTATATGAAAGAAAATTGCTAGTTACAGGGAAGAATCCTCAAGTTTTATAATCCATTTGCAATTTATAGAAACATTCAGCAATTCACCATAACAAATGCACTCATTTGTGTTCTGTATAATGTTGTTCTGAAAACATCAATTGTTCCAAATTGATAACACTTCCACCGTAGGATTACATAGACAATTATGTGTCACTTTCATTTGCCACACTAGATTTGATTTTAGGACTTCTAGATGAGCAGAATGTCATTGTCACTGACCAATATCTGAGGTTTAAAAATAAGGCAAAGAAATCCCAATAATAAATGCTGTCTGAAAAATTGTTGGGTGTCATTGAGTATACCAAGTTTGACTATAAGCATACAATCAAATAATCACCAACCTGTCTATGTTTCTAATACAGTTTATAATGTAATGCCAATAATGCATTTTAAATATGAGTGTTTGTCCAAGCATTAAGGAGAACACAATAGTTCTTTGTATTTGCTTTACTTCTTACCTGTAGCCTAACAAATTACTAGTGATCAAGTAACTCTAGGTTGACAAGGTGCTATGTCAGAATTAAATGTTCTATTAATCTTCGATTTAATTTCATCCAGTAGCATTGTCTTCCAAATTATCACTGAAATCTACATTAACTTGAATGAAAATTTAGAAATCATTTTGTTAAATCTTCTCATTTTACAGATGACTACATCACTTCATTCAACAGCATTTATCACCATATTATATGCCTGACATTGTGCTAGATGTTGAGGATGCAAAAAAAAAAAAAAAAGAACAACAACCCAAACAGCCCTCAAGGAGCTTACAGTTTACTGACCAAAGTGTAGGTATAGGGGAGGGGAGAGGACAACATATATGCAGAGAAGTAAAGCCATATAAAGTAATTTCAAGGGAAGGAAGGCATTATCATTTGAGGAAATCAGAACTGACCTCATTGGGAAAGTGACATAAACATCAAGAGTGTCAAATGATGAAGAGTCGTCAAGAAGAATGAAGACAGATATGATCATTGGATTTGGAATTGAAGGGATCATTGCTTTCCTTTGAGAGAAAGAGAACAATGTCAGTTGGAAGCTGGCGTCAGAAATATTATTTCAAGGGGTGGAAAAAAATAAATGTCAGTAAAAGAAATGGAAGCCACAAATGCAGATGGCGTTTCTTATGAGTCTGAATGAAAGGAGAGATACAGGGCGATAACATGAATAGATTGGGGTGAAAAAGCTCTAGAATGTGGTGGTTGAACTAAGTTTTAAGGATTCCAAGAGGTAGAAATGTGGCATGCATCCCAGCAATGGGAAACAGTCTAGGCAAAACACTGAGATAGGTGGCAGAATACCTCATATTTTATGTTTAATAAACAGAAATTAGGCTACTATTGGGAATTTAGGGATATCATATTTGATTCTATTCAACAAATGGAAATTAGGTCTATTCTGGGAAATTAAGGTATATAAAGGAGATTAAAATATCAACATACTAGAAAGGCAAGTTGAATCCATATTATTGAATACTAAATACTTCAATAAAACTCAATGTTCTCATGTGTAAAATGGAGACAATAATAGCCATGATGGCTATCTCACAGGCTTGTTTTGAGTGTTCAATGAGATAAATCAGTGACGCATCACTTATTAAATCCCAGAATTTTTTTTAAGGTACTAGAGACAGAAAGATGGAAGTGAAATAATTCTTGTTCTTGTATGTGATAGTTTAGACAACATTTCATATCTATAGCACCATTCACCTTTCTGAATAAAATGTATATCCTAATCTCTTTACCAGGGGCTAGTGAAGGATATCGCTCATTACAATCACAGAATATTCAAGTTTTTGTTGCATTTTCATTTTCTTTGTTTTAGTCACTATTGATATTGTTCCAGGATATGTTTATATTACTTGACCACAAGTTCATAGTTTCTCATGTTTCTCTCAGTTCCTCATATCCATTCTGAGAGTAATTTTATTCACTCTCATTGATGTACTTCTTTATTCCCAGTTATTTACCACTATAAAAAAGTGTTGCTATGAATATCTCAGCATATTTATATAGACGTTTCCTATCTCTCCTCCTGGGAGTTTATGCCAAGCCCTGAGAACTATGGGTAAATACATTTTTGTCCCTTTAACTTGGGCATTCTTAACCTTTTTTGCATGTCATGAACTCTTTTTGGCAATCTATTGAAGCCTATGAAACCATTCTCAAAATGAAATATTCAATACAGAAAATAAATTACAGAAAATTTTACAGGAAACAGGTTTCATTATAATAAAGATGTAATTTTCAGGTGAAGAACTACTCAGGCCAAATTCCCATCTGGTTTTTTCATAATGCTTACAGCTCTATCAATAATGTATTAATGTTGGAGATGGATTCAATACAGCAAAATATTTGGAAGAAGTATAGTGAGACCCCTATGTCCACTCCAAGTTCCTCTAAACAGATCTAAAAAAAAACATGCCAGACCAAAAATTGAAGGGAAATACAAGAAATAAAAATCACAGTGAATCTTTTTTTTTTTTCTATGCTAGGTCAGCATAAGGAGAGAGAGATATATGTGGACACAGGGTGTAAGATCTGGTGAATTATGTAGTATAATTTAAAATAATGAATTGGTAATTTCTCTTCATTTCTCCCTTTCTTCACTATCCTCCTTTAGATTCTAGAACATTTTTTTCTCAAATGGAATTTCCTTATTATTTTGAATAGCTCTAGAAAGCTTCTTAGTTGTTTAGTTTATATAGTACAATACCTGTTAATTAATTTATAAGTACAATCATTTTTTATTAAACTAATATTCCTTAACCATGAGCAATGAATAACCCTCCAATTATTTCTTGGATTTTATTTCTTCTAAAATGTGTTGTTATTGTATTTCTTTATATTGTTATGTGGAAGATGACTCCCAAATATTTTATTCCTTTTGAAGTAATTCTGAATGTTACTTTCCTTTCTATGATTTTCTTAATATACCTTCCCTACACCAATGAAATCAGAAATCCAGGCCAAAAATGGCTGAAGATTCTTTCTAAAGTTTAGATTATTTTTGTTCATCTTCTTTCCATTATTCTCCTCAATTTTTGTTAAATTTAGAGTCCACCCAATGTTCTTTACATTCTTGAATTATTGATCACAGGACTATTGAGCTCAATTGTTCCATATTCATTTTTTTTACATTTATTTCACTGTTCTACTTCACTATTTTTAACTAGTATGAAACAGTTTTGATGATTACTGTTTTCAAACATGGTTTGAGGTCTATAATTAGTAGTCCTACTTTATTCCACTGTCCTTCCCCCCTCGCCCCCATTATATTCCTCGAGACAAAGATCTTTTGTTCTTCCAAATTAATTTTATTTCTCTTTAATTTTATGGTATATTCCCTTTGAGATTTGATTTCTCTAGTACTACATATGCAATTAATTAGGATGTAACATCATTTTTACATTATATTGGACAGTATGTTGATGTATATAGCCCAATTTTGAGCACTGCCTACACCCAAGGACATGCACTCACCCTCGTTTGAAATGAGATACAGTCATGCTCAGAGATGGTGCTCTACTGTGCCTGTTCTTATTCAAGCAAAACCCTTGTTAATATACAAATAAAAATCTTTCCTTTTCCACCTTGGAAATCTAACCCTTTCCCCTCATCTCTAGGGTAAGAAGCACTTTGGAATTCCCACATTTTAATCCCTTCCTCCATTTTTGCTTTACCCTGTCCTTTTTTCCACACCTCTTTTTTAAAGTTAAGAAATAAAACAAATTACAGTTCTTCTCTTTTCTCCCGCACATTGGGATGGGGTATGTGTGCATTCTTAGCTATCCTCTATTTTTTGCTTTGTCAACCTCCCTACTGATTTCTGATTTTGTTATCAGCACTAAGAAAAGGTATCAATTCACTTATATGGGAGTGTTAAGATTTGCTCTACAGAAAATGAATTTAACTCTTCTTACTTTCCTACTAAATCTTTAAGGTATTCTTAAAGGTCTATCTTTTTTTTTTTTTTTGGTTCCTTGATGTACCTCTAATATAATTTCATATGCACATATGTAGGTATACATACATAAATAGATGCATAATCCTTGGTTGTTGTTGCTGTTTCAGTGATTTCTGGCTCTTCATGACCCCATGGTCCACCAATTCTGTCCATAGGTTTTTCTTAACAAAGATGCTGAAGTGATTCACCATTTCCTTTTCCAGCAAATCACCTTTTGTCAGAACTCTCCACTGTGACCTGTCTACCTTGCTTACTTTACACAATTTGCTCACAGTTTCACTTAGTTACAGCATCCCCTTTGTTGTGACAAGGCAATGATGCAGGAGAGAATTTAGTTACTTAATCAGAGTCAAAATAGATAATATTTTGAGCACTTGGCAAAAATAAAAGATTGTTATTGTTATTTTTAGCATCTTCTTGGTAACCATAATCATTTCTTTATTTATTTGTTCACTCTATGTATCTTGTTTGTAATATTTGTAAATTATTCTTTGCATTTTTTTGTTTGTGTTTTGTAAGCATTCTCCAATAATTTGTCTCAGCTTTGTAGAATATGTTACCTTGGGAGCTAAGATTATCCTCAGCCTTTCTCTCCTAGATTTTTTTTTTCATTTCAATGATTTTATTGTGTTCTCAGTAGATTCTTTCTGACTTCCTGCTTATCTCTTGATTTTTCATTTCTTCTTGCTCTGTCACCCTATTTTCCAAACAGACCCTCGAGGCTGTAAGTCTTCTGCTTCCTAGGTCCTGGGAAATTAGGAGCCCTGCTTGTTCTCCATTCAGAGGAAATTTGGTGGGAAAAGGACTGATGTGGACATAGGTTTTTAGTTCCATATCTCTTGAGCATAGGCTAGCCTGGTTTTAAGGCCAGTTAGCAAGATATTGAAAGTATTTAAATTGCATAATGTTATTTTATGAGGCATTGGCCTGTGTTGCTGAATATGCTTTCTTAATCTGTGGAATCCACTTTAATTACTCTAAATTTGCTTCATATTTCCTTCTTTTGGGGGTTTTAGGGTGGAGAAGTATGTGCAAAAGAACACTGTCTTGCCAATTAAGTCTCCTGATAATGTTTTGAACAGCCAACTGAAAAATATCGAGCTGTTACCCATGATATTTATCCTCCAGTGGTGTCCTGGAGTCAGCTCATACCAGATCATGATTGCTGATTATCTAAATTTCAGTGGACACATTAATGCCTTGGCAATTTGCAAGCTCTTCAAATCAGGGCTTGATAAACACACACACACACACACACACGCACTAACACACACACATACAAATTGATTGTCAAGAGAAGACCATGAACAAAATCTTCACAATGCAAGTTCAAATTAAAATTGTCTCACATGTTTTCAGTGAGCCAGTTATTAAACATTTACCAGTGCTCTCTGTTCTTGACATGTTTTTAGGAATGTAGGGAGCAAATAATATGATCAACCTTTGGTAAGAAATGTTTGCTTTAAAGTCCAGTGTCTTGATGCTTATTAGTTATGTGTCTATGGACAAATCATCAAAGTTCTATTTTCCTTTTTTATCTTATCTGGTAAACTGAGATTATATCTGTACTATTAAACTTATGGGGAAAAAAAGTGAGAATTAAATTAAAACATATATGTGAAGTGTTTTGAAACCTTTAAAGCATGATTGAAAACCAGATATTGTTATAATGATTTACTTTGTGTGTGTATTCTTGAAGGAGCCACTTTGTGGTGTCCCACATACTTACTGAATTATGATATTAGGCCAAGTTTAATTAGAGTGCCAAGTAGTATCTTTGGAGCAAAGGTCCAAAGAGTTCCCTTAGGTTTGGTTTTTTTTTTCTTCTTTTTTTGATACATAAAGACATTGCTTTCAACATTAGCAAACTCTTGAACTAGCAGGGTTTTTTTTTTTTTCAATTTCCAGCTATGCTTCCTGTGTTTATACTTTCTTCTGTAGTTTCATTGTCCCTCCTACCATAGACATCACCTTGTTTCCTACATCATCACTATCATACTTCTAAACTGTACATAGAAATGATACTTTCCCCTCTCTAGGAAGAGAACTTTATAATTGATTATTGCATCAAACAACTAATGTTCAATCAGAAATAGAGGCAAAATGAGATGTGAAAATACAAATAGAGCAATATAGAATTTATAGATATAAAATACAGAATTATAACAATAAGGAAACTAAGAGATCATAGTCTAACCCCTTCCTCTTAATATACAAAGAAAGTGATCAGAAAAGTTAAATGCCCAGCCCATGATAATAGAAGCAGGAAGTATTTAAGCTCACATCAATATTGATGTATTCAACCTCCAAATATAGTACTTTTTCCTCTACATCACAAAATCTTAATATGCTGATTTTTAATTGTATGATTATTTATTCATTTTAACATACATAACATATGTCTATTATTTACCAATTTTTGAAAGGAAGTATAGATACAATTCTAGAATCTTCTCCCCCAATGCCAGAACTTGATGAATTTTGAAAATTTATTCTAAGCAATTTTCAGCTTGGATGGAAATTTCCTGCTGAAATGAAGATCTCTGTGAGATTGGTATGTCTGGTCATTGTTAATAACAATATGATTTTATACAGTGTTAAGACTTACAAAACATATTACCATAATAATAATAATGCCAACAGCAATATTTTATATTATTTTAAGGCTTGCAAAGCACTTTAGAAATATTACCCAAGTCTCATTTTATCCTCACAGCAATCCTGGAAAGTACATATTATTATTAGTTCATTTTTTGGATGAGGAAACTGAAATAGACAAAGCTTAAGGTCACAAATCTCCTGTGATGGAGGCCAATTTGAACAGAGATCTTCCCAGTGATATGGCTAAACTCAAATTAGGTGATAGATGTAAATCACTTTGCAAATCTTAAAACACTATGTGAATATCTATTATTATTATCATTGTTATTGTTATGGTTGTTATTATTGTTTGTTTTAGTCTCTAGTCAGTAGGCCTCCAGGCTAGTGATTTGTTTTTTTTTTCCTTAACAATTCTATTGTTCCCCTGGTGAGCTTAAGCAATGTGTATCAAGCAATAAAAAAATGTATTGGTGGGGATGGCTAGGTGTCACAGTGGCTAGAGCACTGGCCCTGGAGTGAGGAGGACCTGAGTTCAAATTCAGCCTCAGATGTTTGACACACTTACTAGCCATGTGACTTTGGGCAAGTCACTTAACACCAATTGCCCTAAAAAAAATGTAAGAATATATTGGTAAATAAATGTTTAAAATGTTTACCAACTCGGATTTCTGGGGGAAAAAAAGTATACACAAACTTTTAATTTTAATGTGTGTTAGCTCTTTCTTAGGTTTAGTCAACTAAAAAAAAAACAATAAATCAATCCCTGATGTTTTATTTTTCAGTTTCTGAAATAGGAAGGTTCACAAATTTTATTTAATGATGTGCTCTTGCAAGCCAAACAATGTGGGTTTCCAACACATCCCTGGATCTTTTCCAGTCTAGTAGATAGACTAATACTCTATCCATTTAACTACCTAGTTATCACATTATTTCACTCTTACAACAATCCTTAATCAATTGGTATTTTAATTTATCATCCTTAGTCTGAATTAAGCTTTCCAACTTACCAGAGGAAAAACCTGCAGGATCATTCATTCCTCTGTCTTGGGTCAGCTCTTAAAGCGACTTGCCTCACATTTCCCCATTCATTCTTTCCTTTCCAGGGACTTTTGATTGAACTGCCTTCTCTCATTTCATAACCTTTTTATTTCCTTTCTTCTTACTTCTGCAGAACAGATCGCAGTCATATAACATCCTTTCCCTGCTATCCCTGAAGTTAGAATGAAAAAAAACAGCCCTTTCAAGTTCTGGGTTTTTTTTTTTTATTTTAAATTTGATGCTATCGAAAAAAGGTCAGGGTGGCTATCCATATATGAGAAACTTAAGCTCAGCATACAAAAAGTCTTGACTGTAGGAAAGTGAAGAACATGTTTCTCCTACCTCATACATTTTATAGTGGTCTGATGTTTCTTAAATCCAATTATACTTTTCTTGTTAAGAGCTGCCTAGGGCATTGGTTTACAAGGCCATTTGTCATTTCAAAGATAAATGTGGTGTCAACAAAAAAGAGGAAAAAAAAAACCACATCTATACAACCATACTGGATCTTCACCTTTTTGCTAGGTTAAACTAGTATCACTATCAATGTGATTTTGATAGCTTCTTGTGTTTTGTCTGTACATCAAAAGCTAATTTCACCTATTCTTTCAGAAAAAGTGAAGAATGAGGCACAGGATGGATCCACATTGACAATAAAAGAAGAAATCTAATAGAGATATTAGGCAATCATAACAATAGCTAGAATTTATATAGCATTTTAAGGTTGGCAAAGTTATACACACATTATATCTATATCTATCTATAAAATGAGTATGTGTGTATGTGTATTAACCACAACCCTATGAAGTAAGTGCTATAATTATTTCCATTTTACAGATGAGGAAACTAAGTTAGAAAGAAGTTAAATGGCTTTCTCAGCAGGAGCACAAAGCTGGTAAGTGTCTGGTAATGATTAAAATTCAGGCCTCCTGATTCCAAGTACCAAGTTCCATCAAGTACAACAGGGTTTCTTAAACTTTTTCCACTTGTGACCCCTTTTTGCTTTTAGGCAGCATTTGTTGGTGTTGTGTAGTATGAGGGTATATGCAGGGCAAAGTGAAGTTGCTTTGAAAGGGTAAGTGCTACCAGAAACACCTTGGATTCATTATGCATTTGATTTTTTTTTTTATTTTTTGGTTGTTAAGCAGTCAGAAATTCTTTACCATTGCCAAATATGGGGACAGATCTTAGAAGTGCTGTTACTATAACACCTACATGCAGAAAGTGTGAGTCACAAAGAGACCTTATGCCATGGAACAAAGCTGTAGAGACATTGAGTGTGAAATAGCTGGTTCTCTTCCTGTATGCATATGGACATGTATTCACAAATTCTGATTGTGAGTCCATTGATTTGTGCTGTCTACATATAGTAAAATTGAAACTATTTCAAAGATAAATGACTGTATGCATTTCCTATTCATTAAAACTCAAATTTCACCTCCCATAGGAAACTTATCTTGATCTCCTTAGTTATTATTAATCTTCTTGAAATTTATATATGTAATATTGAATTTTCTAAGTGCTTTTTGTTTTCCATAATAAAATCTAAGTCCTTGGGCTCAAAAAATATTTCCCTTTTATCTTTTTAACATCTCAGCAATTAACCCACTGCCTTGTCCATAATAGATACTTAACAAATCTTTTTTTTTTTTTTAAAGCAATTGGGGTTAAGTAACTTGCTCAAGGTTACACGGCCAGTTATTATTTCTGGGTGTGGTGCTGAGTATCTGAGCCCGGATTTGATCCAGGTCATCCTGACACTGGAGCCGATGCTCTTACTCGCTGAGCCACCTGGCCGCCCCTAAGCAATTGGGGTTAAGTAACTTGCTCAAGGTTACACGGCCAGGTGTTTCTGGGTGGGTGCTAAGTGTCCGAGCCCGGGATTCGATCTCCAGGTGTTCTCAACACTGGAGCCGGTGCTCTTACTCGCTGTGCTACCTGGCCACCCCTACTTAACAAATCTTTGTTGAAAAGGAAACTTGATGGTAATCTTTTAGAAAAACTAGGGATTTTAGAATTGGAGGAGACTTCTAAAATCATCTAATCTAACCCATTTCTGAACAAGTAGTCCTCTAACCTTTGTGTGAAAACCTCTAGTGAGCAGAAATTCATTACCTCTTAGGGAAACCTTTTTAATTTGAGATTATTCTAGGAATTATGAAGTCCTTACAGCATATGCCAATTTAAAATTTACACCCATTGATGCTATTTCTACCCACTGGGCCCACTTTTGTAAACTGAAACATAAGTTCAATTTGATATGTATACCAACACTAGAGAGACTTTTACAATAATAGAAGTTTTCTCAGAAAGGTGAAAATTAAACCTCAGCATTCAACTTCTCCCTCTATTCCCCTCCCCATCCCAGTGAGCTGGAGCCATGGGCAGTAGAAACCCATCTCAGAGTTAGTTTATTAGGATAATAAGGAGCACAGCTTCTCTGGAATAAATAAAAATGCAAATGGATTGAGTTAGCTGCTCATGAAAAAGACCTAAAAAAATAAGTTAAGGAGCAGCAAGCTTGAAAAAAGCTGCAGTATTTTTGATTACTAAGCACAAGAAAAAGCAATACGACCCAGGAGGGAGGCAGGAAATAATTTCAGGAATGAAACATCCAAAAACAACTATGATATTGCATCTTAGTGATTGCATTTGGTTAATAGACTATGCCTGTGGCAGAATGTCTGACCCAAAGTAATAGTACTTGAAGATCATTGTTAATGACCACTATTTAAGGACAGATAGCTACTCCCAACGAGATTACTGCTAATGGGAACAGATTTTTAACTTTCTGCAATTCAGCTGTTGATTGTTAGCGTATGTCTTTTTAAAATTTTTAAATTGTGGTTTGTATTAAAATTTAAGAGGTTCCCAAAGTTAGAGAAGATTCATTAAATATTGATTGAAAATAATTAAAGAAGCCTTATCCAATAGAGAGAGGGCAATGTTAGAGACTCCTTCACATCTCAATCTACAACCTTGGCAAAGTTCATTTTAGTGGAGCTGTTACCAAATCTGTGAAGACCAGCTAAGGAAGTATACGTTTTTCCTAGGTGACAAAATATGTGAGATTCCATTAACAATTCACCTCAATTAAACAGGACTTTATGGATTGTCTACTCTGCCTGGAATCATGTTACCAAACTGAGCAACAATGATAGAAATAAAATATCTGCTCACTTCACATAGTTTGCATTTTGCTTCAAGAATGGAATGCATACAGAGAGACACACACACAGATAAATAGGTGGAAGTTGCTTTGAGGAGGGAAAGTGAATTAACAACAAGATTGGGATGATGGTGAGGCATGGATGAGGAAGTCTTTATAGAAGTAACATAGGAGTTAGCCTATAATGAATCCAATCCAAAAAAAGAAAAACAAGGATCTTCTACATGTTAGGTGTCATGGTAATTTCTAAGGATATGAAGACAAGATCAGGTATATCTTCAAGGATGTTGCATTCATAATATGTAAATAAACATGTACCAGGCAGTTTTATGAGGTAGAGAGCTTGTGCAAACATAATAACTCCTATTTATACAGGGTTTTAGTGTTTACAAAGTGCTTCACAGACATGATCTCATTTGATCCTTGACAGAACCATGTGAATTAGGTGTTATTCTTCTTCTTATTTTATATATGAGGTATCTGAAACACAAACATTTCACATAGTATCATACTAGCAATTGTGTGAAGCAGGATTCAAATCCAAGTCTTTCTGACTCTGTCTGGCTGGCATGCTATCCACTAGAGGAAGCACTTGTGGATTTGGGAATCAGCAGTCTTTTCATGTATTGGAGGAAGGAGCTGCCACACTGAGAGTTTTTTATACTGTTGATATCACAGATCTCCTCCACCCCCCCCCAAATAAAAAAATGAAGCACAGATATTTTGAATCAGCTCTTTGGATGGGCAACTGTATGTAGAGTTGGACAAAACTGGCCTAGATTTCATTTGAGAAACCAGTCAATATTTCTGTGACCCCAAACTTCTCTCTGAAATAAAGATCCATCTATTTAACACTATTGGTCTCCTGGCAATGCCCCATTTCTTCAAGTTAACAGAGAGTACAGTCTTTGAAGAATATATGTTGTTGGTGATCCAAAAGACAATATAGAGTTACATGGTGAGTGTGAAAAGGCTAAGGGAATTCATGCCAAGAGTGGCTTATTACTGGAGAATCATCTTCAATATACTAGGGAAGACTGACAAGATATGCAACTGGAAGAGGAGGTGCACTACCTGAATTGAGAAAGCAAAGGATAGCAGATGGATAGCTTTTGTGCTCTATTGCAATTATGTATCTAGAAATCTAGAGGAAGCATCCCAGTATGTTGGTATTTCCTTTTGTGAGGGAATTATGGGTGAACATGCTAGGTATTCTAAGTCCCCCAAGCATATCTCTGTCTCTGTCTTTCTGTCTCTGTCTCTGTCTCTGTCTCTGTCTCTGTCTCTTCCTATTTATAAAACAGAAATAATACTAGCAAATGCCATTGGGTTTTTATAAGGATAAAGTTATACATACAAAGCATTCTACAAACTGTAAAAGAATATACACATATACATACATGCATGCATGCATATGTACATATAAATATGATAGCTATTAATATTGATCCACAAATCCCTCCTATTCTCTTCCTTTTTCCAGATCAAATTTTTTTTTAATTTTTTATATTTTGCTTTTGTGGAGGAGGGAAGACAGGGCAGTTGGGCTTAAATGACTTGCTTAAGGTCACACAGCTGCTAAGTGTTAAGTGTTTGAGGATGGATTTGAACTCAGGTCCTCCTGACTCTAGGGCCGGTCCTCTATTCAATGTGCCACCTTGCAGTCCCCAGATCAAATGTTCCCAATCCTTTAAAATGACTTATTGACAGTTCACTGTCCCTAAAATTCTAGAGAAGGGATTCTTAACTCTGTGTGTGTGTGTGTGATGAAACCCTCTGAAAGTCTAGTGAAGCCTATAGACACCTCTGAGAGTAATGTTTTTAAATAATTGAAGGAAATGCTATATGTCAGTAAGAAGTTAGTGAAAAAATATATAATTTTCCTCAGTCAAGTTACTGGAGCCCCTGAAACTAATCCACACATTCCTTGAGGGTTTGTGGACCTTGGTTAAGAACCCTTTCTATTTAGACAAATGCAATATGCAGTAGTTTCAAATGTGTCTAGTTCCTAGCACCAGGAGAAAAATGAGTCATGACAGAGTGGTGAAAGAAGATTTGGTTTTAAGTATGTTGAAGGTTTGTTTTTTACCACACAGTGTGATTTAGCATGCAGAACAAGAAGGATTGATTTCTCAATTTAATGCCTACAAATTCTTAGGATCATTTAAAATAATGATATGCATTCATCATTTTTTTTGCCATAAATACTTTAGAGTCATCATAAGAATTGATAATCTACTTATTTTCCAGTCTCACAATCACAAATTTTTAACTTAGCCATACAACATTTCCTATCACACCAGAAGTTGGATACTTTTTTGTTCTTTTTTATAATTTACTTGGTGATGATATCAGAGGTGAGTAATAGTTGAGCTCCAAGCCTCTGACAATAACCTATGGGGGAAAATGTTTAGAGACAATGGTGCAGAATCTCAATAGGAAAAGGTCTTTGGTACTAGAAAGTCAGCACAAAAAGTTGAATTTGGAACTATGGAAGTCTGAAATGGGGGGGGGGCACAATGATCTTTTCAAAGCAAAGAACAGATAGAAACAGCTGGGATGATTGGAATCCTGCCAGCATGTTCACATATTCCCAATCCATTTTCAGAACCAATGACAAGATAGAGAATTCAACCGTTAGTTAACAGGAGATATATCTAATTGCAGATTGGACTCCTGCCATAATAATTATGTCAAAAGCCAAATTAAATGCCAGACTTATGAAGAAATCATCATACTGTGTTATGAGCAAGCTACCTTAGTTACACTGATTAATCCAGGTGACTGAGAACCTAAGGTAATGAGTTTGCTGTTCACATTTCAAGATAGTTGTATCTAACCAAAGATGATGGATTTTTTAGATGACATGCTTGCAATATTTGACTATGTCTTTTCACACATATACATGGCTATTAGTGAAATCAATTGGCAATGAGTTGAGCCCAAAATTGGGGGTGGAGAAGAGATTAGGCTTTGTTGAATTTAGGGAATTTCATCAAACCTTAAATGATTTCAATTTGCTCTGTGTCATAGGCACCTGTTGATTTAACACAAACGTTCTTCTGGTGATGCTGTTTGTCTGCATATCAAGTAATAACATAAATGTAAGGGATGGAGTAGTGAAAGAAATAGGTCCCACATGAGTAGTGAGGCTCCATGTGTGGTGAGCTACTGCCCTTCTATGGCTCAAAGGGAGGGAGAATAGCCTCTTTTCCTCAAACTCTTTTCCAAGGAAAACTTTTGTTATTTCCAGGAGAACAAGTAGGAGGTTGGGGCCAGTGGCCAGTATCCTGCTCTCTTCAGAGATAGAGGGTACTGTGCTAGAAGTATATCTTTCTGTTCCCTTAAATATCACTCATCTAGGGGATATGATCAGGTTTGAGGTAACTTTTGCTCACTGTCATTTTGAGGTTAAAGGAAACCCTAAGCCCTATATGAAAGGCTTGACCTGCTTCCCACCAAATACTACTTCCAAAATGAATCTACATAGACAAAGAACTCTCATAATGAGAGCCAACTCAACAAAGAGAGAAGGTTCTGAACCTCACCCAAGAGAAAAATCTAAAAAGTCTCTAGAATAGCAACCTGGGGGGAGTAGAGAGAGATATGATGGAGATAGCCTGCCCCTCTCATGACTTCCCACAATTTTTTTTTTTCCTTCAGCGAGGTCTGATGTTATGGGTTGTTTTTTATTATTTGTTGTTTTTCTGTATTTGAGGTCAACCTCTTGAACTTTTCTCTTGAAGGTAGAACCCAGTTCAATGCTTAAAGGAATCTTGAAACTTGACTGGTCCTAAAGGGAATAGTCTGAAGACACTCAAAAGGGAAATCAAATGGAAGTCTTGCTTGGAGAACTGCAAAGGGGACTGGCCAGGAACTGAAAATGATTCCTTCAACCCTGTTCCATTGCCCACTCCAGGAATTCCTCTCTACAAATAAGGAAAGTCCCTTATCAATGGACTTTGGAACAGAAGTTAAACAAACAATCAAGAACTGGAAGAGTATTTAGAGATTTTCTAGTGCAGTAGTTCTTCACCATTTATGTGTGTGATGGAGCCCTTTGGCCATCTGGTGAAACTTAGGAACTTCTCAGAAGAATATTTTTTAAAATATTATTATAATTACAAAGGAATCTAAAGGTTAATGAAAATAAAGGTGTGATTACATTTTCCCCTCCAAGTTTATAGACCTTCTGGACTAATGGGGGAAAATTCTAATTTGGTATAACCCTCTCATTCCACAGCTGAGTAAATGTATTCAGTGAAATTATTTAGCAATGTTTATTCAGAGGAAGGATTAGAGCATGGATGTGAACCCTGGTTCTGTGATTCCAAATCCATCGTTATTTCCCTCATGCTGTGGTGCCTTGGAAGAATCAAAATTGCAAGTAAACCAAAAGTCAAAGGAAAAAAAAACAAGTAAACAAAAACAACTCACAACATTTTGAATAGGGATCAATGGAATAAGTGGGAATATGGAATCAATGGGATTAAGTAGACTAAAAAAAGGTATACAGGATTAAAATTTCATGTATTGGTAATATAAAAATAGTGAGGGATAACAACAGATTATAGCATGAGTTGATGTGGTTATTAAAAGCCTTCAAGAGACATAGCCTCTGTGTATTTTGATCATTTTTTTTCATAGGGCCAACATGTTTGTTAATAAAAGGATGGTCTTTAGACCATCTCTCTTAGGCAAAAGATCCCTAATAGGATGGTCTCACAGTTTATATGAACTTTGAAAAGTAGGTGTTTCTGAGGTGGTGTGGGGGAATCAACTTTGATTGGTTAACACAATGGAAGGTAGGCTATATTAAAATAAATGTCTTGGAGTACATTTTTTGAGTTACCCAGATCTTGGTCAAAGAGACATCAATTTCTATATCACCTGTCTGGACAAAAGGGAAAATCAACTTTTTCCCCGACTATCTGAGCAAACACAATGAGCAGGAATATACCAATGAGTCCAAATTTAGAATTTCTTTTACTGTCTGATCAGATCTTGACCTGGGCAAATCTTTAAGAGTGATTTCCCACATTGATTCGTTTGGTTTGATGAAGTGAAAAACGAGGAAAACCTCTGTCTTGATTCAATAATTAGCTACTAAATACAAGAAAGAAATATTTATTTCTCACAGTGAGTATATATTAATAACTTTGTTAAAGAAGTTAAAAAGAACAGAGAAATACTTCAAGGACATTGGGAAAATTCTCCATAATGAATTTACAGAAATATATAGATAAGAATAAGAAGATACAAAGTAATGGAAGAGGAGGTGATGAATGGTGATGAGGAGAGCACAAATCTGTCTTGTCTTTAAGCATGATTCTCATACACATTTTTATGAAAAATAAAAGGAGGGTGGAGCCAAGATGGCAGAGTAGAAGTACAAACTTAGCATGGGCTCTGGCTCCAACCACTTCAAATACCTGTAAAAAAATGACTCTAAACAAATTTTAAAGCTACAGAATATACAAAGCAACAGAGAAAAACAAATCTACCACTGAAGGCAGTCTGGCAGGCCAACAGGAAAGGTCTATCACAGAGTGTGGGAGCCCAGCACAGTCCCCTCTGAGTTGAGGTTCTGGCCCTAGAGTGGCTGAGACCATCTAGAGCAGACTTTAGGAGAATGAATTACCAGCAGCTGTGGAGGTTTCCAGATAACCCATAAACACCAAAAAGAAAATAAAAGGTAAGTGGGGAACTCTGTTGCAAGGGTGAAGGAAGAGCGTGGTCTGTCCCTTGCCCCTGGGGAGAGAAGTGGAGAAGGTACAGTGGCCATGTGACTTCTTCCAGAGCTCCAGGACTGCAGATTGTGGGGGGACCAAGTGACCATTCAGAGGGTAATTGCTCTTGCTTTGACCTGCTTAGATCTGGATCCAGTCTTGGGTGGTAGTCCTGGGATGTGTGGCCAGTGTGCCAGAGATTGTGGGGGGCACCCAACTAATAGCTCTGGCAACTGCAAAAACCCCAGTGATTTGGCACAAAGCTCTTTCCATGCTTTGTCTTAAGCATGAACTTAAGCAGAGTTCTACCATGGCAAAGAGCTCAGAAGTCAAGTAATTGGCAAGATGAGCAAGCAGAGGAAGTGCAATCAGACCATACAATCCTTTTTGGGGAACAAAAGGGATCTAAGCATGGAACTGGATGAGGACAACAAAGTAAGAACTCCTGAAGCAAAAGCTTACAAGATTGCAGGACTTCCCCGCTGCTCTGGCTTCCACCTTGGCCAATCCATGTAGAAAAGGGACTCTAAACAAACTTTGAAGCTATAGAACTTACAAAATGACACAGAGAAGCTAACCTCCTGCTGAGGACATCACAGCAGGCCGGCAGGAATCAGCCAGTGCAAAATCAGCCAGTGCAGTGCTCTGGGAGGCAAGACCAGTCCGACGCCCAAGGCTTTAGCCCCAGGGCAGGCCAGACCAGCCACAGGCACGAGGGAATACAGATCAGCAGCAGCTGTGGCCTTTCCAGATTTATCAACACATAGATGCAAAGGACAAAGTGAGAGGTCAGTGCAGTCTGGACTTTGGGACCCAGTAAGTGGGAGTGCATGGCTTTTTCCCCCAGGTGAGAAGCCACTGAGACACCAGCACAGCCAGCCAGTGCCACGTAGCAGGTTCAGCTCCTGGCCTGCAGAGTGTAGGGGGATGAAGCAACAGTCTGAGGGGTAATTGCTCTTGCTTTAACATTCCTGGATGTGGATTGTAGTCTAGGATGGATGTCCTGGGGGGTGTGTCAAGCTTGCCAGAGCATGTGGAGACCTCAGAGAGGGTATCCAACTAATACCTTTGGCAGCTGAGAAAACCCCAGCATTTGGGACGAAAACACCCCTGTCTGGTGGCAGAGTCTTACTGTAGGAAAAAGCCCAGAGGTCAAGTGATTGAGGGGCGACATGACCAGGCTAAGGAAACAAAACAGACAGAAGATTCCAATATTAGACTCCTATTTTGGGGACAAAAAATGAGCAAAGCATGGAACAGGAGGAAGACAGTGAAGTCAGAACTCCTGCACCAAAACTTCAAAGGAAAATACAACCTGGTTACAGGCCATAGAGGACCTTAAGAAGCAGATAAGAGAAGTGGAGGAAAACCTGGGAAGAGAAATGAGAACAATGCAAGAAAATTGTGCAATGAGAGTCAACAGCCTGACTGAGGAAAATAATACCTTAAAAAACAGACTGACTCAAATGGCAAAAGAGGCTCAAAAAGGCAATGAGCAGAAGAATGTCTTAAAAAGTCGAATTTGCCAGATGGAAAAAGAATCTCAAAAGCTCACTGAGGAGAATCATTGCTTCAGAATTAGATTGAAACAAATGGAAGCTAATGACTTTATGAGAAATCAAGATACTGTTAAACAGATGCAAACTAATGAAAGAATAGAAGGTAATGTGAAATATATCATGGGAAAAGCACTGACCTGGAAAATAGATCCAGGAAAGATAATTTAAAAATTATTCGACTACCTGAAATCCATGATCAAAGTAAGAACCTAGAAATCATCCTCCAGGAAGTTCTCAAAGAAAACTGCCCTGATGTTTTAGAACCAGAGGGCAAAATAGAGGTTGAAAGAATCCACTGATCACCTCCGGAAAAAGATCTCAAAAAGAAAACACTTAGGAATATTATAGCCAGGTTCTGGAATTGCCAGATTAAAGAGAGAATATTACAAGCAGCCAGGAAGAAACAATTTGAATATTGTGGAAACACAATCAGGATAACCCAGGATCTGGAAGCTTCTACACTGAGGGATCAAAGTGCTTGGAATATGGTATTCTGGAGGTCAAAGGAGTTGAAATTAAAATCAAGAGTCACCTACTCAGCAAAAGTGATTACAATGTTTCAGGATAAAATATGGTCATTCACTGGAATAGAGGACTTTCAAGCATTCTTTCTGAAAAAAACAGAGTTGAATAGAAAATTTGACATTCAGATACAAAAAGCAACAGAAGCATGAGAAGGTAAACATGGAAAAGAAACCATAAGGAATTTATCAAGTTGAACTATTAACATTCCTACATGGAAAACTATAATTGTAACTTGTGAAACTTTTCTCAGTAGTTGAAGGGAATATATATATGTATGTGTTTGTCTATATATGAGGGTATATGGGCATGTGAATACATATATGAATGTGTGTTTATATATGTTTCCAAGTATATATAGATAGAGGGCACAGGACAAATTTAATAGGAAGGTATGATACTTAAAATGTGAAATTAAGAGGTGAGAGAGGAATATAATGAGAGGAGATGGGGAGAGACACAATTGGGTAAACTATCTTATATAGAAGAGGCAAGGGGAAATATTTACAATGGAGGGGAAAAATAGGAAGGCAATAGGGAATGGGTCAACCTTATTCCCATTGCATTTAGCTTGAGGAGAGTATGAAATATACACTAAATAGGGTATCTCACCCTGCAGGAGAGGAGGTGGGAGGGGATGAGGGGTGGGGTGATGGAAGGCAGGGGTGGGAGGGAAATTGGAAGCACCCACTTTTGAAAAGGAATAGAATCAAAATAGAGAATATAACAATTGGGAGGTGGGATAGGAGGGAGGGAAGTATAGTCAGTCTTTTACAACATATCTACTTTGTTATTGTTTTGCATTAGCCTCACATGTTCAATCTATACTGAACTGCTTATCTTGCCAGTAAAGGTGTGACAAGGGAGGAAGAGAATGAATCTGGAATTCAAGTTTTAAAATCAAATTTTATATATATATATATGTATATATATATATTTATATACATATATAAATTATTAATACTATTTTACATGTAATTGGGAAATAAGATTTACAGGCTGGGGGCATAGAGATCCACTGGAAAAGTCGAAAGGGGTATGGGAGAAAATATGGGAGAGAGCAGATTGGAGGAGGGGATATCCTGTGGGACTGCTATTTTGAGGCAGTGGTTAGGGGAAAAACAGGGAGAAAATGTGTAACTCAAAATCTGGCAGAAATGAGTGATGTAAATCAGAATTAATAAAGCATTTGAAAATAAAAATTAAAAAATATTCAACAAAGAAATTCTCAAGGAAAATTGCCCTGATATTCTAGAACCAGAGGAAAAAATAGAAATTTAAAGAATTCCTGAATTGCCTCTTGAAAAAGATCCCAAAAAGAAAACTCCTAGGGACATTATAGCCAAATTCCATAGTTCTCAGGTCAATGAGAAATACTGCAATCAGTCAGGAAGAAATAATTTGAGTGTTGTGGAAACACAATAATGATAACACAAGATGCAGCAGCTTCTACATTAAGGTATCGAAGGGTTTGGAATATGATATTCCAGAGGTCAAAGGAGCTAGGACTAAAACTAAGAATCACCTACCCAGCAAAACTGAGTATAATGCTTCAGGGAAAAGATGGTCATTCAATGAAATAGAAAACTTTCAAACATTCTTGATGAAAAGAAAAAACAGAGCTGAGCAGAAAATTTGACTTTCAAATACAAGAAGCAAGAGAAGTACGAGAAGGTAAATGGAAAAGGAATAATAAGGAACTTATCAAAGTTGAACTATTTACATTCCTACATAGTAAAATGATACTTGTAACTCATAAGACTTTTCTCAGTATGAGGATAGTTGAAGGGAATATATGTGTCTATATGTATACATACATATAAATGTATAGAAGCATGTATATGTGCATGTGTATATATATGTATATATATTTATATATGAGTGTGGGCATACGTATGTACAGTAAACATAGACAGAGGGCACTGGATGAATTGAATATGAAGTGATATCTAAAAAATAAAATTAATAGTTGAGAGGAATTTATTGGGAGATGGAGAAAGGATGAGATAGATTAGATTAAATTATCTCATATAAAAGAAGGAAGA
The DNA here is from genome assembly GCF_028583685.1 of Petaurus breviceps papuanus. Lineage (NCBI taxonomy): Eukaryota > Metazoa > Chordata > Mammalia > Diprotodontia > Petauridae > Petaurus > Petaurus breviceps. The sequence continues at coordinate 39,049,751 of NW_027186473.1, forward strand.
GAGCACTGTTACAATGGAGGGAAAGAATAGGAAGGTGAAAGGGAATGGGTCAACCTTACTCTCATTGAATTTGGCTTAAGGAGTGTGACAGTAATGGAATATAAAGATCCCCCTGTATTGGCTTGGTTTTCAAATTGATTGTGTTAAAACCCAGAGCTTGTTAATCCCACCTGTGGGATGGACTTGTTGACTTGAAAAGAGAGTCCTGAACTGGGAGGAGCTGGTGATGTAGATTTGGAGAGACACAGGAGAGAGGCAGAAGAACTTTTTGGAAGCAGCACCCTCGTGGAGGCAGAGAGAGAGACTGAGAGGATTTCTGAGGGCCACTTTGAATTGCCCTGGACTTTTGAGACATGCCCCCTGAGCTGCCAAGGGCTGAGGACATATGGCTGTTTTGCTGGTACTTTGTCTGTCTGTTTTGATGTTGTTTTGCCAGATTTGTCCACTGGTGAAAGACTGTCCTGTTGTTGAAGAATTCCTGGAACCTGGCTGCTGGTTAAAAGCTCCTGAGACTGCCCTGCAGACAGATAGTGAATACTGTCCACTGGTGAAGGACAGTGCTGTTGTTGCAGGGGTCTGGGAACCTTTCTGTTGGTTCAGAAGCCCTGAAGAAGGATTTTCTTGTTGTATGTTTACAGAAATCCTGGGAGAGGGTTTTGCTAATGTTTTCAGGGGTCCTAGGACTGTTCTGCAGACAGAGGGTGAATTAATGAAGAGACTGGCAATGTATCTTGTGGCCTTGCTAAGCTTTGTCTCCCCAGGAACTAAGATTGCTGAGAACTTGCCTCTTGTCAAGATGAAGAAAAGACCTCCATTTGGGTATTAAGTGCTGTGCTTAAACTTGTTGTAACTCTGAGGTAGATTCAATTGTTATCCAGGGGTGGGGAACTTTTGACCTTTTTGTTTTCTATGATTGAAGAAATGAATGTAGTTTACTTATGATTGGAAACTAATCTCCATTTGAGAAGAGGAGCTTTGTGATGGACTAAATGAAGGTACAGCCTAGGGGTGGAGTAGCATTTAGAACAGGGACTTTGTAATTGATTGAATGAATGTAAGGTCCTGGGGTGGGGTGGTACTTGGAGATTATTTAATCACACTTAGTAAATGCTGTATTTTGAATGATGTCATATTTTGATCTTCTCTGTTCTTGGTTGGTCACTGAATAAAATGGAGAGCAGCTATGCTGGTATTCTGAACCTTGGGAAGTTGCCTTTCCTTGGCATTACATTACAAGGAGGGAATATCATACACATTAAATTGGGTATTTTACCCTACAGGAAAGCAGGGGGAAGAGTATAAGAGGGAGGACAATAGCAGGAAGGGAAGATTGAGGGAGAGGGTAGTTAGAAGCAAACATTTTTTAAAAGGTACAGTGTCCAAGTAGAAAATAGAATAGCTGGGATAGGATGGAGGGAAATATAAGAATAACAATACAAAATGGATGACATTATTTCCTACTTTCCTCTTTCTTTATTTTTAAATAACTAATAATACTTGCTGGCACAGATTGCTTCGTTCTTCTCGTGTCAGATTAATGCTTAAATTTAAGGTATTTGCTTACTATTGACTTACAAGTCCCTAGGAATAGACTACTCAGTGGTAGCTGTACTCCTCTATCATAGC
>NW_027186473.1:39056376-39154703 GCF_028583685.1 Petaurus breviceps papuanus
TCTCACTCTCTCTCTCTCTCTCTCTCTCTCTCTCTCTCTCTCTCTCTTTCTTTCCTTCTTTCTTTCATCTCTTCGAAATATAGATCAAGTGTAGTTGTACTGTTGGATGGAAGGGTATGCACAATTTCTTATACCCCTTAGTCTTAGTTCCACATTACTTTCCTGAATGGTTTGATCAATTCATAATTCAATTAACAATGCATTAGTTTCCCACATCATCTCCAACATTTATACTTTTCCTTTTTTTGTCATATTAGTCAATCTCATTGGTATGAGGTGGTGCCTCAGAGTTGTTTTGTTCTGCATTTCTCTAATTAAAAGTGATATAGAGAACTTCTTCACAAGTTTATAGAGTTTTGATTTCTACATCTGAAAAATTGCCTGTTCATATCATTTGACCATTTATCAATTGTGGAATGACTTGTATTCTTCTCAATTTGACTTAGTTCTCTATATATTTGAGAAATAAGGCTTTTATAAGAGCCACTTGCTGTAAAAATTCTTTCCTAGCATTCATAAATTGTGTTCTATTGTTTCCTAGTTTTCCCAGATATTTTTGTCTTTGGTTTTATTGAAGCATAGATTGCTATAGCTGTTAACTTATATACCTACTATATTCCACTGATCCACCACTCTATTTCTTAGCCAGTACTAGATACTTTTGACGATTATTGCTTTATAATGTAGTTTGAGATTGGGTATTGCTACCCCATGCTTCTTTTTAATTTTTTTTGGGGGGGGCATTAATGCTCTTGATACTCTTGACCTTTTGCTCTTCCAAATGAATTTTGTCCTTATTTTTTTCTAGCTCTATAAAAATAATTCTATGGTAGTTTCATTATTATGTCACTGAATAAATAGATGAGTTTAGGCAGAATTGTAATTTTTATTATATTGGCTTGGCCTACCCATGGAAATAATTTCCCCCCCCAATTGTTGACATCTCATTTTATTTGTGTGAAAAGTGTTTTGCAATTGTGTTCATATAGTTCCTGGATTTGTCTTGGCATGTAGACTCATGGATATTTTTTTATTGGTTATAGTTATTTTCAATAGGATCTCTCTGTCTCTTGCTTTTGGGCTTGCTTGGTCATATAAAGAAATTCTGATAATTTATGTGAGTTTTTCTTATATCCTGTAACTTTGCTAATGCTATTAATTATTTCAAATTTTTTTAGCTGATTCTCAAGGGTTCTCTAAGTATTATATCATATCACATACAAAGTGTGATAGTTTTGTTTTCTCATTGCCTATTTTAATTGCTTCAATGTCTTTTTCTTCTCTTATTGCTATAACTAACATTTCTAGTACTGTATTGAATAACAATGGTGATAATGGACATCCTTGCTTCAACCCTGTTCTTACTGGGAAGGCTTCTAGCTTATTCCCAAATACACATAATACTTATTAATGATTTTAGATAGATATTGCTTATAATTTCAGGGAACACTCCATTTATTCCTACGCTCTTTAGTCTTTTTAATAGGAATGGATCCTGTATTTTGTCAAAAGTTTTTCTGCATCTATTGAGATAATCATATGATTTCTTTTGGTTTTGTCATTGATATGGTCAATTATGTTGATAGTTTCCTAATATTGAACCAATCCTGTATTCCTAGTAAAGCCCCACCTGATCATATTGTGTAATCCTTGTCATATATTTCCATAATCACCTTGCTAGTATTTTGTTCAAAATTTTTGCATGATCTTCATTAGGGAAATTGGTCTGCAGTTTCCTTTCTCTGTGTTAACTCTTTCTGGTTTAGGTATCAACACCATATCTGTGTCATAAAAGGAATTTGGTAGGACTCCTTCTTTGCCTCTTTTTCCACATAGTTTATTTAGTATTGGAATTAATTGTTCTCTAAGTGTTTGATAGAATTCACTTGTGAACCCATCTGGCCCTGAAGATTTTTTCTCAGGGAGTTCATTAGTAGCTTGTTTAATTTCTTTTTCTAAGATGGCATTATATAGACATTTCCTTTCCTGAGCTGTTAATCTAGGCAATTTAGATTTTTGTAAACATTCATCAATTTCACTCAGATTGTCAGATTTATTGACATTTAATTCCACCAATTTTTTTTCCAACTTATTGTTTAATTTTCTCATCACTAGTGACAAATATCACAGTTTTCATTTTTGATACTGGATATTTGATTTTCTTCCTTTTTTAAAAAAATCAAATTAAGCATTACCTTTTTTATCTTGCTGAGTTCCCCTCCCCCATAAAACCAGATCCTAGGTTTATTTATTAGCTCAATATATTTTCTTAATTTCAATCATATTAATTCTTTTTACGATTTCTAATTTGGTGCTCATTGGGAATTTTTAATTTGTCCTTTTGTTTAGTGTTTTTTTTTAGTTGTGTGCACAATTTATTGATTTTTTAAAATATTTTGTTGATGTAAAACTTTAGAGAAATAAATTTTGGCTTAAGTACTATCTTGACTGCATCCCACTAATTTTAGCATATTACGTCATTGTCATTCTCTGTAATGACATTATTGGTTGCTTCTATGATTTGCTCTTTGACCCACTTATTCTTTAGGATTAGATTAGTTTCAAATTAATTTTAATCTATCATTCTATTGTCCTTTGCTGAATATAATTAATATTGCATCATATTTCAAAAGGTTTACATTTAATGTTTTTGCTCTTTTACATTTGACTTTCAGGTTTTTATACCCTAATACATGGTCATTTTTTCATGTAGATGCCATATGCTTCTGAGGGGAAAAAGGCATATTGCTTTCTGTTTTCATTCTGTTTTCTCCAAAGATATATCATAGCTAGCTTTTCTAATATTCCATTTACTACTTCAATTTCTTTCTTGTTTATTTTTTGTAGGATCTATGTATTTCTGAAAGGAACCAGCTAAGGTTCCGCTACTAGTATAATTTTGCTTGACATGTCTTCCTGTAACTCACTTAACTTCCAAGAATTTGGGTGCTATACTACTTAGTACATTTGTATTTAATACTGATATTGCTTCATTTTTTATGGTACCCTTTAGCAAGGTGTAGTTTCCTCCTTCACCACTTTTAATTAGATCTATATTTTCTTTTCTTTTTTTTTTTTGTTTTTTGGAGGGTAGAAAGCAGGTCAATTGGGGTTAAGTGACCTGCCCAAGGTCACACGGCTAGTAAGTGTTAAGTGTCTGAGGTCAGATTTGAACTGATGTCCTCCTGACTCCAGGGCCAGTGCTCTATTCACTGTACCACCTAGCTGCCCCAAATTAGGTCTATTTTTTGCTTTTACTTTGTCTGAGATCAGAATAGCTACTCCTGTGTGTGTTTGTTGTTGTTGTAGTTTTGTTTGTTTTCTACTTCAGTTGAAGCATAATAGATTCTGCTTAAGTCCCTTATGTTTACTCTGTATATCTCTCTCTGCTTCAGGTGTGTTTCTTGTAAACAATGTATTTTAGGTTTCTGGTTTTTGATCCACTTTGCTACTCCCACTTCTCTCTCTTTTTTTTTTGGAGGGGGGAAGGCAGGGCAATTGGGTTTAAGTGACTTGCCCAAGGTCACATGGCCTATAAGTGTTAAGTGTCTAAGAACAGATTTGAACTCAGGTTCTCCTGACTCCAGGGCTAGTGCTCTATTCACAGCACCATCTACCTGTCCCTGCTTCTCTTTTATGGGAAAGTTCATCCCATTCACATTCACAGTAACTACCTATGTATTTCCCTCAATTCTACTTTCTTTTCCATTTGGCCTATTGTATTTATCAGCAAGTTGTTTTCTTCATTGAATTTTTGTATCTCCTTTTCCATTTGGCCAATTATATTTTTTAAGGATTAATTTTCTTTTTTCCAAGCTGCTGTAGCAGCAAGCACCCCAGCATCCCCAGGGTTTGCTGCCAACACAGGTTCTTAGATCTGTTTTGTTAAAGGAAAGCAACTCAAAGTTGGTTAACAAGCTTACTTTAATCAGTCAATCATGTATCATTTACCTCGTTCAGGGGAAAAAGGTCAGCACCCCGAACTTCAGAGTATACAGACAGAATTATCAAGACAGAAACAAGATCAAGTAGACAGATTTCCAAACTGTCCAACCATTACATCCATACCAAATCAACATCTGGGTTTTTCAAAGCCAGGGGCTCTCAACAATGGCTTCCCAGAGTTTTATCTGATCAAATAACAGAACACTTCTCAAAGTGAGCCCCAAAACAAAGCCTCAAATCAGGATTTATATAGCCTTCTCCTGGCTCAGAGAATGTAACAACCTTCTGGACCCACTGGCCAATCAAAATGTATCTAATGAAAAACAAGCCTCCCACTCCAGGCTCCAGGTGCACTTTAGCCTAGGGGTAAGGAAGATCTTAAAAATTTACATTCCCATTACAGCTGCTGACTCTTTTTTCATAATCTTCTTGCACGAGTCTCATTTCTTTTCCCAAATTTTCTTCTACTTCTTTTATATGATTTTTAGGCTCTTTTTTGCACTCTTCCATTAATTCTTTCTGGACTTGAGATGACTTCCCATTTTTCTTTGGGATCTTGCTAATAGGAGTTTTGACACTGTTGTCCTCTTCTGAGTTTGAGTCTAGGTCTTCCCTGCCACCATAATAAATGTATATGATCAGATTTTTTTTTTCATTTTCTGACACCTCTTTTTTTTCACTTTTTCATTTCTTTTAAATTTGAACTCCGCTTCTGGGAAGAATGGGGCCCTGTGTCAGGTTTCTTATCCCAGGGCTTTCAGTTCCTGGCTGCTTACCTGGTGTTGCACTGATTTGGCCAGTGTCCTACAGTAGACTCTAATGAGTGTTGCGGTGCTGAGTGGGTGAGGTAGGGGTAACTGATGCTGCTGGAGGCTATAAGGGTTTATCAGCATACCTGGTGGTGAACTGGGGTTCTAGTATGAATGTCTAAGGTGTGCTGAGGGTGGTGTGGGTATTTCTATATTTCTATGGTGCTACACTGAAGCACCTGACAGTCTAGCCACTGGAAGCTGCCTGTTTGTCAAGGGGCTACATCAAAGCACATGTTACTTCTCTGAGCTGGAGTCTACCTGTTCCTCTGGCTAGGCTAAGCCATGTGGGGGATTGTGGTGTTGGCATTTTCCTGATCTACTGCTCTGGGATTCAGGATCTCCCACTATTTTGCTGAAGTGAGACCTCCAAGTGGTGCTTTCTGTCCTAGAGTGCATTCTCCTTTTACCTAAGTGAGACAAAACTTTCTTGACAATTTTTCAAATTTATTGGGCTAAAATATTGTTTTACCCCATATTTTTGCTGGTTCTGTTTTTCAGAATTTTGGGGCTACTATTTTGTGGTTGTTTGAAAGTGAAAATGGGGAGTTACTGCAATTTATTGCTTACTCTGCTCTCCTGGCTCCCAGATGTCCTGCCTAATATTCATTTTTTTTTTGAAATTTCAAATTCCTGTCTTCTTTCTGGTCCTCCCTCTCTCCTTGAGAAGGCAAGCAACTTGATATTGATTATAACTGTGAAGTCATGCAAAACATTTCCATCTTAGTTATACTTAAAAAAACATAAAATTCAGAAAAAATAAGGTTTTATTTTCTTTTTTTGCTTTTTGGAGCAGGGAAGGAAGGGCAATAGGGGTTAAGTGACTTGCCCAAGGTCACATGACTATTAGGTATTAAGTGTCTGAGACTGGATTTGAACGCAGTTCCTCCTGACTCCAGGGCCAGTGCTCTATTCACTGTGCCACCTAGCTGCCCCTCAAAAAGTAAGGTTTTAAAATAAAGATGCTTTAATCAGTATTTAGAGTTCATTAATTCTTTCTCTGGAAGTGAATAGTATTTTTTACCATAGGTCATTTGGAATTGTCTTAGATCATTGTCTTCATCAGAGTAACAGTTTTTCACAGCTGATCATCCTTTACCATTCTGCTGTTATTGTATGCAATGATCTTCTGGTTCTGCTCACTTCACTTTTAATGAATTCATTTAAAATATACCAGGTTTTTCTGAAACCATCTTCTTTATCATTTCTTGTAGCACAATAGTATCCCATCAGAATCATATACCACACATTGTTCAGTAATTCATCAATTGATGAATATCCCCTTAATTTCCAATTTGTTGTCATCAGAAAAAGAGCTGGTGTAAATCTTATATTTTGGGGTACCAACAAGTTCTTTTCCCTATGAAGGAATGCTTGCAATGCTATGTATAAGAGGGTTAGTATCAGAAGAGAAGAAAGCTCTCTCTCTTGAAATGGAAGGAGAAAGAGGATAGATGCAGTTAGAGATATAGGGCAGATATATTAGAGACCTTTAAATGGTGCAGCAGATAGAATACTGAGTCTGGAATCAGGAAGACACAAATTCAAATCTGGAGTTGGAAATCTGGCCTCAGACACTTATTAGCCATATGACACTAGACAAGTCACCTAACCTATGTCTGCTTCAGTTTGCTCAAGTGTAAACTGAGGATAACAATTGCATCTATCTTGCAGGATTCTCATAAGTATCAAAAGAGATAATATTTGAAAATCTCTTAACACATTGCTTGGCCTATGGTAGGTATCATGCAAAGGCTTATACTTTTCTTCCCCTTCTCTTACTTAGGGATATGTTGAAGTAAAAGCTAAGGTCACTGAAAGACTGCTCAAAAGACTACCAACAGTGACCTATATCTCACTAAATAAAGCATGAGCCTGGAAGGAAAGAGATGGGGAAGAGACCAGAGGCTTGATGTATAGGTACTAGGAGGAATGCGCTATGAATTAATAGGGAATATTTCGATCTCCTTTGGTTTCTCAAACACAGTTAGAGCTAAATTTAACTTTAATCAGTGAATGATTACTAAAGAAATATATATCAGGAGATATAGATTCCAGTTAACTTTCCTACCAATGTTATTGCTAGCTTTGTGTAAGTCGCGTATTTTCATTTTTTGTTTATGTTTTTTTTTTGCTTTATTAATGTGAATGAAAATGCCCATGATTATTGATGGTGGCTAAGGCTAAAAGCAGGACCTAGATTGTGCAAAATATTCTCATTTTGGTTCTTATGTTATAGTAAAAATATATAAAAAAGCAAAGCATAGTTATTACTCAAAGTAACACCCTATACATGATAAGAAATCTATTCACAAAATATGAATGTTGAAATAAAGTATAGGAAATTTTACTAAAATTAAATGTAGCCCTGTACTTAGTGGGTTCTCTATAAATGCTATTTATGGTCCTGCCTGTGGTAGAATTATTACCAATAACATTTGAAATAAAGTATATCACAAGTAAAGATATCACTATCCTGTAGTAATTTGCTCAGTCAATCAGAAATCCTTGGATTTGCACCTAAGACCAGGGTTCTTACATGAGGGTCAGGAAGTATCTTGTGGTGAGTACTGAGCCCACATATCACCTTTAGATCCCCCAGGGGCCATGTTGTCCAGTCCTCCCTTTTTTCTCATCCCCAAGTGGGTCAAAAGTGGGACATTCCTCTTTACCAGGGAGACTGCATTTGTGATAGGATTGTACTCTGAAATTTGGCTGTTGACTGCAAAACCTAAGCTGAGTAGGACTCAGCTCTAAAGACTCAGAAAACAGTTTGGTAGAATGAGGCTGGGCCAAGGTCTTCACCCAAATACATGATCCAAGTCTTTAACTAAAGGCTCACAGATATGTTTTGCAATACACTTGGGAAATAAACAGTTGGAGGATAAAATGGTGTATGGTCAAGAGCAATAGTTTACAGCTCTCTTGAGATGGTGAATTGTGTCAACCATCTCTCTGAAAAGGGATATCATTTAACAAATGGCCCAGGGACTTTATATAGTGCCTATGGTATACACTGGACAACCTGAACAACCTCACACTTATCAGCAGCTATTATCACTAGTCTAATAGGTCCCTACACTCTTTGGAAGTTTGGGATTTCATTTCCATAGTTTTTAGACTCCTCTATACATAATGTCATTCGGGCTGGAAAAAAAAATACTTTAAAGGAAGACCGGTGACTTAATAGGACATAGGAGTTAAATCTCTTTTTCTTGTATATGTATGACACTCTGATTATCCCTCCAGCATTATTTGATTTATTAAGACTTTACACACAGGGTACTGAAATTTAAAGGATATTGATAAAACTAACCTTTTGTCAGTCATTTCAGCATTTACTAAGCTCTTATTACTTAATAGTCCCCTCTCCAACTTAGTAAAAGGTATTTGAGAATGATAGTTTTTTTTTTCTGAAATTTGTAAACCTGCTCTTGGAAATGAACTTCTCCAAGCTTAGTTAAAAGGATCCTTGAGTGACAAATATATATATATATATATATATATATATCTTGTAATAGGGTCTCCAGCTTGTTAGGGCCTATAAGAGTAGGCACAACTTTCAATACCTTGAGATCACCTTCATATCCCTATGATGAATCAGAGAAGAACTTGAGAAGATATAAATAAGCAAGATTGTGAACTTAAAATTTAAAAGTCATATATTTCAAATACAAAGTATCTAGCACCATCCTAAAAATTGGATAAATATTTGTTTTGAGGATGAGATAATATATTTAAAGAACTTTTCAAACTTCATGGCATTATAAAACTATTAGTTAATATTGTAATATATCCCTGAAGATAATTTGATAAATGTTAAAATTTTGACTCCTCCTGTAAGAGATGTTGCTTACATTTGGTAATTGAGACTTTGCACCAGGGTTCTTACATGAGGGTCAGGAAGTATCTTGTGGTGAGTACTGAGCCCACATATCACCTTTAGATCCCCCAGGGGCCATGTTGTCCAGTCCTCCCTTTTTTCTCATCCCCAAGTGGGTCAAAAGTGGGACATTCCCCTTTACCAGGGAGACTGCATTTGTGATAGGATTGTACTCTGAAATGACTTCTACCTCTCACCAGCCTCCTCAGTTATTGTACCACGCTAAACATATTTCCAGGTAACAGCTTTGTTGCTATTTGCTAATCCTTGTTTTTCAGAACTCAAAACTTTTTTGCTAACAAAGATCTGTGAGAATTCTGTGTCTACACATATAATCTCCTTGGTACTTTAGAGATCATCTATGAGATCACCTGTGAAACTAATTTAGGTATGCCATAAGAAGTGCTGGATTTGTAGTCATAAATAGCATCATAAATCTAGACCTGAAGGTACCTCATATATATCTAGTTCAACCCCCTCCTTTTTTCAGATAAGAAAATTTGGAGCCAGAGATGTTAAGCAGTAGAAAATATGCATCAGAGGATTTATGTTCCCATATTGGCCCTGCTACTTACTATTCTTCATCTGTAAAATAAGCAAGTTGGATCAGAAGACCTGGAAGGTACCTCCAATTTTAAATTTATGACCCTATGAACCTATAAAAGGCTTGCCCATGGTTAGATGGGTAGCAAGTGCAGAGCCAGGAACTGGATAGATATAGATCCAATGATACAGAACCTTTACTACTTCCCCTTGCTGAGTAAGCAAAGATGCTGGCTCAAATTCTGCCTCCAACACTCATTAGCTTTGTGACTATCATAGTATGTTTTCTTTAGTATATCTTAGAGTCTTCATGTGAGAGATAAGTGCAGTAATACTTAAAGAACCCATCTTATAGGACCATTTTAAGACTTAAATGAATTAATATATGTAAAATACTTGGCTATATAACTATAGTGACTGGATCTGTGTTTTAATTCTAATAGGGAATTCCCATTGAGGAACTTTTCTATTGGTACAGGTGGGCACCTCTACTGCAAGTTTTAATTTTAAAGAGCTACCTTGAGAAACTGTGTAACATATGTAGTGTCACTTCATCAAAATGTGAGAAGCAGGGCTGGAACCCAGATTTTTTTGCCCTGAGGATTGCTTTCTGTCCACTATTCCAGGAAGTCTGCCCTAAAAGGCTTATTATTAAAAAGCTTTCTTCTTAAAACCCACACACATATGTATGCACCTAAATTGCTACACTAGATAGAAAACTAATTTAGAAAATCAGAGATTTGAGTTGGAGATGGGTTATTTCATTTATGAAGGACTATATTACATTTCATAGTCATAGCTCTATAAAATTGGAATATGACACACAAAAATATCCATATTAGGCATGCAGAGAATAAAAAAAAAACACCTGTCTCTCTTCTTCCCTCCATCATCCAATCTATAAATTGTGCATTGCTAACCTCTTGTAGTCAAATGGCTATTTTTGAGGGATAGTCTAAAGTGAAAGAAAATGTTTGCTATATTATCTGAGTCCTTCAAAAAAGGGATTTTTACGAACATGCTTTTAAGAAGGAAGGGCTTTATATTTCCTTTCAAGAATAAACAGTGTGGCCACCATTTCAAAAGTCTGCATCTGAGATATGAGTGGTTCTAAAACTCAGGAAATGAACACATTTTCCCGTTGTGACCATTAGTAGCTCGTTAGCCCAGAAGCAAGACAGTGAAAGAGGAACATGGAGTTCACAGGTTAAGCATCTCCTATAGCATTGAAATAAAACTTGAAGCAGCTGCTCTAAAATTCTTGGCAACACTGGTAAGTTTAGTTGGTAATCCAGGTCTTTAGAAGGGCACATTGGTATCTCAAGGAGCAGTTTTAATGACTTTAGCTGGTGCCCTGTGCATTGCACATTCATGTCAAAAGATTGCAATCACAGCTGTCCTGGCAACGAGGCTGTGACCAAAATAGATAATGAAGTGTATCCATAGGAACTTTTTTATTTTTCCTTGAAAGGTTTTCTACTTCAATTTAATTGTCATAAGCATGGTAACTACAGTATTCATAAAGACTGATTCTGTAACTTCAGGAAAATGGAGACTCCTAAGGAAGGTTTCTCCCAGTAATTAAAATAATTAGTACATATATCAATAATATATATATATATATATGTGTGTGTGTGTTTTTATACATGACTGTCTTAAATTATAAGTAAGGCTGATTATGAAAATGGAATTTTGACAGAGATAAATCATAATGTATATATAGATGGTATGTAATTATACTTTAATGGCAAAATTTTATTTTCCCCTAGAAACTTGCCCATCCTATAGTGTCCTAAGATACAGTTTGTATATTTGCAATTAGAAACTAGGAAGTTGGTGTTCTTATTTCTTCAGTGTCTTTGAAGAAATAAATAAAATATTAAATTACAGGATTATCAACAAGTAACAGATTGCATTGTAGACCATACCTTCCATCAGGAAAAACTGTATAGGCATCTAAGCACTAATTGGAAACTAGAAACAATACAGAGAAAATTAGAAAATGAAGCTTTGGGATATAGAATATCCTACTCATCTGGGGTGGGGAGATATATCATGTGTGCAAATCAATTGTCTTTTTTTATATATAAGTGGGGGCAGCTAGGTGGCACAGTGAATAGATCACCAGCCCTGGAATCAGGAAGACCTGAGTTCAAATCTGGCTTCAGACACTTGATACTTACTAGCTGTGTGACCTTGGGCAAGTCACTTAACCCTAATTGTCCCTCTCCTAAAAGACCAAAGAAAAAATGAGTGACTAGTTTTTATTTGTTTTGTTCTTTCTAACACATACATGTACATAAATATATGAAATTCTTAAAACCTGTAACTAACTATATGCATTGTAATATAGACATTCTCTTAGAAATTGTGGTGGAATTAGTATTTAACTTTCTTTATATTATTGAATATAAAAGTTAAATATAATTGCCTATCTCTAAATGCCTAGAATGATTTGAGTTCAACCATTTGGTAAATATAATACTTCTTTTGTTATTTCTATATTTTTCTAGGGTCCAACAAATATGTTGCCCCCTTCACTGCCATAAAAAAGTTACCTTAAGATTTCTTCTACCTCTAAACCTATGATTTTAGGAATCTATATAATTTATAAATTACATGATCTAATACTTTGCAATGTCATAAACAAGATAAAAATAGGGATAGAGAATGGACCCATGATTTAAATGGTATGTAGGACTCCAATATCAGGAATTCCATGCTAATAATGCAGGTCAGCACCTTCCCTGCGAATTATAGTCTTAGAAAGTTGCTCAGAGTGCAATAGGATAATAAAAGACTGAATTTGTGATTTCATTGGTATTGGGAACTCTCAGTGATGAATTCTTTCTAATAAGTCGGGTCAATGTTATCTATTCAATTTGTAGCCTTACATAGCTGCTTAAAACATTGAGAAGTTAAATGACTTGCCCACCATCACACAGCCAGGCTGTATGAGAAGTGGGGCTTGATTTCAGGTATTTTTGGTTCCAGGAAAAACAAGAAAAATGAAATGAGAAAAATAATATATATGTTATAAGACAGGGATTGTAAAGTAAATTTGTCTATGATAAGACAGAGGATCATAGATTTAGAGAGAGTTTCATAAAGGTCATATAGTCCTCTGATTACATTAAAAATGCACAAACAAAACCAATGCTACCAAGATTAGAAGGAAAGAAGAAAACTGGGAGGTGGATGGGACAGATTTATCTGATAAAGACTGAATTTCTCAAATATTGTAGAGAACAAAATCAAATTTATAAGAATACAAATCCTTCTCCAATTGATCAATGGTCAAAGGATATGAACAGGCAGTTTTCAAAAGAAGAAATCAAAGCTATACCTAATCATGAAAAAATGCTCCAAATCACTATAGACTAATACACAAATGCATATATGTGTGTTTATACATACACGAACACACATATATACATCTGTGCACACAGTGTATATGCACATGCATACATGTGTCTGTTTTCAGTAATTTATTTTGCATTACATTTCCAATTTCATTGGTGTAGGGCATTCCCAGTGATGAATTTCTATATTCAAATCTTTTTCAGTAACTGTTCTGTAATTTATAGTCTTAGAGAGATGCCTGGGGGAACTGAGAAATTAAGTGACTGATCTAGTGCCACAAAGTCATCATATGTATGTATATGTGAATTAAAGCATATGCATATATGCATATACATGCATTTATATGCACATACATATATTCATTTACTTGACCTCTTGGATCATGTTTATCAATGAATACCACCTGCCACTATATAGCAGACCAACTAGATGGTTCAGTGAATGAAGTTCTGGCCTTTCAGTCAGAAGGGCATGAGTTCAAATCCAGTGTCAGGTACTTACTAACTTTGTGACCTAGGTCAAGTTACTTAACCCTAATTAAGTTTTCTAATCTGTAAAATGAGCTGGAGAAGAAAACAGTAAACTGCTACTGTATTTTTTTGCCAAAAAAATTCACAAAAACAAAAAACAAATGGAATCATGAAAAGTCAGTTATGACTGAATTGACTGAATAACAAATAAATGGCAATAGTACTGTACTATCCAGAAGGTAACAATACCCAAAGTATGTGCATATTTATGTGAATCCATGCACATATTGATGTATGTATATGTATGCATTTTATATATGCATATGTACATATATGTGTATGCATGTAGGGAGACATTATGTGTCTTATGAGCGAGATGATGATGATGAAGATGATGACTGATGATGATTATTTATTATTATCCCCACTTACAGATGTGAAAACTGAGAATAAACAAGTTGAAATGACTTTTCTGTGTCAGGGTCAATATTTAAATCTAGCTTCTTTGATTTTTGATAATATACACTTTATATGTTATAATTCACATGAGCTCAAAATGCCATATGAACTACTTTAGGTTTAATGCCCTTTTTGTCATTACAGTAGAATTGCTGTAGAGAAGCAGAGGGTATTAAATGAAAAATATCATTCAAGAGGTCGAATAAAATCATGTTTATAGGATACTACTTCTTGTGTAGTATGGTAATACACTGGTAATTCTTTAAGCAAATCAATAAAGTTTATTTATTTCAGCAAAGAGAGAGTGATGGCAGTGATGGGATAGTAGAGGCTAGACATATAAGTAAGGGGTGTGTGTGTATGTGTGTGTGTGTGTGTGTGTGTGTGTGTGCCCTTAAATGAGGCTTGAACAAAACAAGGTGACAATATACTCTTATGGCTCTGAAAATCAGATGAGTGATCTTTTGGGTAATATGAAGTGACAGTAGAGCTAGTTATCTCCAGTATGACACAATCCATAGAGGGGATGATTTAGGTTACTGCTCTATTAAAAAAAAAAAAAATCTTCCTGATACCCATGACGAACCATTTTTTTTAATGGTGGAGGTGGAGAGAGTAGAGAAAAACATTGAACAATGTGGGAGGGAGGATAACTACTCAAACTCATTTTATATATAATGCCATATTTTTACCACACCACTTCAATGAAACCAGACTTCCCTGTGCTAACTGATAGAGGAAAAACAGGTAAGTTGAGAGACTCCCTGTTTCAGATTTCTTTCTTCTCTAATCTACCCTTCCCATATTTCCTCCCTTCCAGTCAAACTAAACTACCTCTTATTCCACAGCATTTCATATCCTTTCTCCTTGTTTTTGCTATTCTAGATATAGAATATAATCCTTCCCTACCTCTGTCTCCTAGAATCTTTATCCCACTTCCCTGGCAGGTTACCAGTTCTTTTCTACCTCCTGAAATTACTGCATATATATATATGTATATATGTGTCTGTGTGTGTACATGTTGCTTCACTTGGTAGAATGTAAAGTCTCTGAGGGCAAGGACTACTTCATTTTTGGCTTAATACAAAGACTAGCACATGGTAGGTAAGTACTAAATATTTGCTGGTATATTGATTGAGAATGAATAGAATTAGAATCAGAGGATCTGGATCTGTAATGAAAAAGATCTGAGTTCAAATGCCACCTCAGGTACTCACTTGCTTCTATGTGGGACCATGCATAGGGTTGTTGTGAGAATCAAAAGATATTAAGTCAGTAAAGAGTTGGCAAAACTTAAAGCATGAGCTATCAATAAGAATACATATGTTATTGCTATTATAGGTTTTAACTTATCTTAGCAAGTTTCCCTAGCATTTTCCCAGTCAAATTTGCCTATTCTGGCATTCTAGCTCCAGCCTGTGTACATTTTGCTCAAGGGGAGGCCATGTCTGGAATATTCACCTTCTTTGCTTTTTGCCTAGAGAATGCACAGCTTCCTTGGGAGCACAGTTCAGTTGCTAATTACACAATTTTCAAGTTAGTAGCACTTTGTCTATCTTAAAATTTATTTGAATCATTTTTTGATTCATACTTTCCATTTATTTGCTTATTCATATATTGCACTGTAATGGGAATGTAAATTTTAAAGATCTTCGCTGCCCCTAGGCTAAAGTGCACCTGGAGCCTGGGGTGGGAGGCTTGTTTTTCAGTAGATACTTCTTTATTGGCCAGTGAGTCAATAAGGTTGTTCCATTCTCTGAGCCAGGAGAAGGCTATATAAGCCCTGATATGTAGCTTTGTTTTGGGGCTCACTTTGAGAAGTGTTCTGTAATTTGATGAGCCCCTCCCTCCCCCTGCTTTGAAACCCAGATGTTGTTTGGTATGGATGTAATGGTTGGACAGTTTGGAAATCTGTCTACTTGATCTGTTTCTCTGACTTGATAATTCTGCCTGTGTATTCTGAAGTCCGGGGCGCTGACCTTTTTCCCCTGAACTAGGTAAACAATACATGTTTGATTGATTAAAGCTTGTTAACCCATTTTGAGTTGCTTTTCTTTATCAAAGCAGATCTAAGAACCTTTGTTGGCAGCAAACCCTGAAGACGCTTGGGGTGCTTGCCGCTACATGCACCCCCTCCCTCAGGAGAATGACAACACTTTGGTTGTGGGGTGCTATCTACTTTTAGTCTTTATACGTCCATATCTAGCATATCATCTTGCATATAGAAGCTGCTTAATAAATGTGTATTGTGTAAATGAATTGAATTGAAATGTGCAAGAAAATAGTTGAGGCTTTCAAGCCCATTGAATATTCCTCCATTAAGGGCATCAGAAAGGAGACTGAATGGAAGCTTCCAAATGCAAAAGAATTTATAAAAGCCCAATGGAAAAGAAATTCTTTCTAATAAATTTTTAATTAAGAATTCCAATTATTCCATTCAATTATTTCAATTTCCAACACCACTATTTTTTATTAACTGAAAAATTTCTGTGTAAGTAGGTGGCATGAAGGAAATACATATATATATATATATATATATATATGTTTATAGATAAAAGTTTTGACTTTTTGTTGCAATGAAACTGGTTGGAATGGCAAGTCTCTAAAATCCCATTCAAGTTTTCGAGCACATATTTAAGCTATATATTTACTGTTCCTAGCACACCCCAACCAACAGTTATAACACATCCACTTCTTAAACCCAGAAGGGAAAAGCAAAGTGGTATACTGGGAATAAAACTGAACTTAGAATGAGAGGACCTTGGTTCAAATTCTGCCTTTTTCATTCATTATTTGCACGACCTTTAAGAAAGTTGCTTAAACTCTACGAGCAGAGCATCAATTTCTTCATCTGTGAAATGACTGCTTTGGACTAACTGGTTTCAGAGTCATTTCAAACTTTAAACATATTATCCTTCTGAGTTAATTCTTACAATTTACAGGACCTCTTCCTTGAAGATCTTAATGTTTAATACTATAAAATTTGTCAATATAAGTTCGCTGCTCTAATTTATCACCCTTCTAACCTCCAGTTCTATCTATTTCAGTCTTATCCATTAAAATTACTTTCCTTCTACCCTGTGGGTGTCTTGTATTTACCTGTTGATGTACCATGTTGTATCCTCTTTTAGAATTTAAACATTTTGAGGATAGGGGTTGTTTTACTTTGCCTGGCTAATAGTAAGTATTTAATAAATATCTATTTGATGATGGACTTACACACTCCTGTTTTTGATTTCTCATTATGCATTATAATAACCTATGTTCCCCATTGGTTTTCTAGATGGGTTAGTAAAAAAGGGGCTTTGAATTTACTAGCTCATGCAGGCTTTTATTAATTGGGTTCTGGGAAGGAAAAGAGAAGAAAATGTTTGGTAAGACAGTAGGGAACTTTCCAATTTCTTAGTATGTGATGAAAGAGAGGAGTATTGTTGTTAGTGAGGTGAGAAGCTGTAACTTAACACATTTTTATACATTTTATTACGTAGCAGATCACAATTGGTCTATAGCAACATGCCTTCTGAGATGAAAAAAGGCTTTTGTTTTGATACTTTCAAAATACTTTGTCTCATCAATTGCCTTTAGAGTTATTGTTCTTAATTTAAATGATCTGCTATCATTTAAGCAAATTTCTTTGTACTCTGCAAAGGTTTTTTTGTTGTTACCTTCATAGACAAAATTTCAGTTGCAAACATTTGCCCGAAATATAACAAGGAAGTAATATTCAAGGGTATGGTTGATCTGATGGTTTCATATCTTTGAAATCCTCTTAGCTATGCTTAATCCACATTGGATCTATTCTCTCAAAATACAATTGCAGTTTGGGAGCAAGCTTGCTTATTGCACTTTAGCAGTGCATAAGAGACTCTTTTTAAGACTCCTATTGAGGATGTGGTAAATGCTGCTGACTGTGGGAAATCAGACCCAGGGGACAGAGATGAATCTCTATCTACTCATGAGTAAAATATGTCATTCCTGCTGATATTTGCAAAATAATTTGCTCCAACAATCACTCTTATTGTAAAGTTTTAACTTTTGAAATGTCTTTTGAAATATTATGAAGAAAAATATTTCACGCAGAAATATGAATGCTTTGCAACACAGAGAAAATAATAGTATTTCCTAAGGAAAAAAAAATAATTAGCCAAAGAAAATAAAAACCCAAATTTGTGTGACTTAATGGCTGAGGAACTGGTTTTATAACCAGATTTGTTCAAGTCCTACCTTTGGCACACTGACTGTGTGACACTTGTCCAGCCACTTTTCTCTTCTCAGTGCTCTTGGAAATAGCCCAAGAAAATTAGAGAGAAGATGCTGACTTACACTGGTATAATTTCCTGATCTGAGGATTCCCTGTATCAGTGGTATCAAAAGTCTTGTTCCCATTCCTATCCTCTGACTTGCCCACATTTCACACTCTTCAACAGGACAGTCAGTTATTTCCCACAACATAAGCTAATTCTATCCTAAATGTTTCCTTCCTTTCTCTGTGATTTGCTTGAAGTCCACCTTGAGAAGCAGACATATTAGCATGTATCTTTTGAACTATTGCACTCTCCTCAAATATATGCTCTTAAAGGATTAAAATTTGTTTGGAAGATCTCTGAAGTGAAGGCTCAGGGAAGACTGGGGAAGAATTTGAGCATCATCTGTTTCTTGAGAGGGTCTAGCTAAGGGTAAAGAGAATACACAACAACCACTGTTTATCTCTGGAAATATCTTTGATTACCCTTGCTGATATTCAAGTCAAGTCAACAAGGATTTATTAAGCATGCACTATGTGTTAGAAACTGTATTAAATTGTAGGAATACAAATGCAAGAAGGAAGAAAGGTATTCCCTTCTCTCAAGGAGCTTATATTCTAAATATTCTAAGGGGGAGAGAGGGGGAGATAACACATAAAAGGAAGTTGGGCAGGAGGCAGGTATCTACTCTGAGGCATAAAGGTAAAATCTCTGAGTCAAGAGGACATTCCAGAGAAGAATGAAAGAGTAAAGATGACTAGCCTGATAATTTTCCTTAACATAGAGATTCTGGGGAGAAATGACCATTCAGGGCAAAAAAATCAATTAGAAGGGCTTTTCATGGTGAGAAAAAAAATGGGGGTCTCAGTAGAGGAAGAAATCCTTCTCCAAATTACCTTATCTCTATTGTGTGTATACTTACATGGGTTTATGCTTTCACCTCTAAAAGAATGTAAGTGGCATAAGGGAAGATATTGGTTGACTTTTTATCCCCATATCTTACACATATTCAAATGTATGCATTGTTATTCTCTCTGTCTCCATCTCTGTCTGTCTCTCTCTCTAAGTAAATGTAGACACAATTACTCTTGTGTTCATATATGTCATTTGCTAAGTTTGGTTATTATAAGATACACTTATCTATCAATCTATCATTTATCTATCCATCTATCTATCATCTATTTATCTATCCATCCATCCATCCATCCATCCATCCATCTATCTATCTATCTATCTATCTATCTATCTATCTATCTATCTATCTATCTATCTATCTATCTATATTTCTTCTTTACTTGAGATCTCTCATGTTGGCTGTGATCATAAAATTAAACAACAATCATAATCAAAAGACATAACCAACTTAGCCACTTAGTTGTTCAACAGTTCTTCGCATTTCTGCCCTGTGTTTCCCCCCAAAACTTTGTAAGACAAATCCCATTCATTACTGAAAAGTAGAAAATGGAAGGATTGGGATGTTTTTATGATCAAGGCACTGGTAATAAGTATCTGGTGCAGTTATGATACAAGTCTTGGAGGTAAATTACTGGAGAAACTAAAGGGCACTTATTTAATAGGAAAGAGTCATTTGCTACCTAGTTAGAAGAAAGGGCTTTTTTTGTTGTTGTTGTTGTTGGGCAAAAGCTAAGGCTGATGCCAGAGCTAATTGCCATGGTCTGTGTTTAAATGAATAAAGTTGCAATTGAATGATTTTGCTCCTAAGAAGTCTCTTGAGTCTTTATTGCCTCTGGGATATTGGTTTTGGCAATGCATTTAGGCTTGTATTAACATGGAATGTTTGAAAAATAGATTGAACAGATGGTTTAATGAACCCAAACTGCTCAGTCGGGTTTATCCATTCTTAAAATTTTACAGCAATGCTGATTGCTGCAGATTTGTGGGTTATCTAGATTTTCCAAAGGTAATTGGTCAGGTTTGCAAAAAAAAATGGCAATTCATTTTTAACTTTGTGAACATCAACTAGAGAAGTCAGCTAATAAAGACAAATAAAACAAAATTTGCCATTAATGTGTACATTCTTAAGTAATTTTAAAACCCTGTAAAGAGAAAGAAAGAAAATGTTATACACACTACATTTGTTTCATTTCTTTCTCAAATTTATTGCAGTTTTCAATTGATATCCCTCCCCAAATTGTGGGGCTCCTATATAAGAGATTTTCTTGTGCAATGATTTATAATAAATAACAGCCATGCAATTAAAAAAAAAGAAATTTATACTCATTAAAACAAAAATTAAAGACAAGGGTCATAAATGAAATCAAGTACAAATTGGTCAAAATAAAGTATTCTTAGCTTTCTTTGAAAGAGACTTTATTATAATTCATTCTGTGAGCCTGCTGATTAATAATATGTTTTCTTAATCAGGATGATTACCTGGGAACCATTTCTGGTCATTAACTCTAAAAAACACATGGTAACAATAACTTAGCAATTTACAAATTAATTAGAAAAAACAAAAATTGTTTCATTAAAGGGTGAATCTATAAATCCCATGATTCAGCTATTTGAAACACTATCAAGCATTTGTAGAAGAAAAAAGTTGTAAAAAAAAATCCTAATTTTCTCCTCAGATTCTGAAGAGATAGAATTTTATCGAATGAAATTATTAATTATATTGATTTTCCCATACTAAAATTCACTCAAAGTCATTTACTTAAGTGAAACCTAAGAAGTAGATATTTTGCTAAATATCTCTTATTAATTATGATATAAAAAGTGACAAGAGAAAAGTAAGAGGAAGGGGGAGGAGGAAAAGAAAAGGAAATCAGAAGAAGGATAAGAAAAAGAAGCAGATAGAATAATGAAATAGAATAAGAATAAACAGCAAACTACATGTATAGAGAGTGAAGATATGAGGACATATCTAACTTTATTCCTTTAACTAATTTCTCACATCATAAGCATGGGATGGACATGTTTTCATGAATTTTTCATGAAATTTTTGTCAAGTCCCAAGGAAGCTCTAGGGTGCATTCAAGTGATTTTACAATGGCTTTTGTTACTGCCTCCCACTAGTTATCCACAAAAATGCCTGGACATTTTCTTACTTTGCTGCCTGAAAGGCCATTTCAAGACTAGGACAGATACCTCTTAAGAACAACAAGGGTTTAAAAAAAGTCAATTTGAATGAAACATAAAATTGATTTTAATTTAATAGAATATCTGGTGTCATTAAGTAATAGAAAATGTTGCATATTCAAAGCATTCAGTGATCAAAGATTGCTTTCTGGCCAGAATTTCCAAAGTCCTCTACTCCAACGCTGACACATTGTATATTGGGAAACTGAGATGCAGAGAAGTCACTTGCAAAAAGTTTTATATGCAGAAAGAATACAGGTGCTCTAACTTTAAATCCAAAATATCTAGATAACGTATTAAATATAAATGCACTAATTTCTTCAGAAATGTTTATTCATATTACTACAAAATGAGCCCTGTTTTGGGAGGGTTTTAAAGATCTCCCTCTAGTGCCATAATTTGGCTATCCATGTGAACATTTTATAGGTCATATTAATTAGATGTTGAGAAGACAACTACTTGCAAAGTAATTCCTACATTCCTATTCATAAATATGATCTGGGGCTGAATCTCCAGGGAGGCCAGAGCTATTTAATACCGAATAGCTAATTTTATTCCTGCTTCAGATGACTGACAGTGCCAATTGACAGCTACTGTGATTAGCTTACAGAAGCAGTGTTTTAGGTATCATTATATTTTTAAATAGTATTGTACTTTTTATTGAGTCCATTCAATTTTTAATAGGAAAATATTATATTTTGTAAATATAGTTATAAATGTGTATTAAAATATCTGA
Source organism: Petaurus breviceps papuanus (assembly GCF_028583685.1). NCBI lineage: Eukaryota > Metazoa > Chordata > Mammalia > Diprotodontia > Petauridae > Petaurus > Petaurus breviceps. The sequence continues at coordinate 39,077,928 of NW_027186473.1, forward strand.
AAATCAAATTAATTAAAATATAACAATACAATAAGAATAATCACATTTTAAAGACCTAGAAAAGAAAACACTGTGGTTGGAAAAGCAACACCAACACCATGTGATTTTTAATGAAATCAAATGGACAAAAACACAACCATCTCCCGTCTAGTGAAGTTCCTGTGCATGTCAAAGCTATTTAATCAGAAAGTCTACATTTCATTCCTCATTATTTTAGAAATGGCTTGGACAGGGAATGTCAGGATTTACAGTTCTACTAGTACTCCAAAGACTGATCTTGCAAACCTGGTGTCATTGTAAAGTTTGAGAAATCAATCCCTAAGTGAGAATTGCAGCATTTCTAGTGGAGTAGCAACTCAAGACTGTAGTGTTCCCTTGGGTGTCGATGGTAAGAAGAATTTTTAAAAGGTATCAACTGTCTCTTTTCTCCTGTCAGCCAAATGTATATTTCCCAATTCCTTTCCTGTCTCTCTCAAGGAAAAGGTAAGATGTCAACTTTTCGAATTGTAGTGATTTAAACTCCATTAACTTCAGGATCTCTCTTTCTGTTTTATTTGCCTTTCTACTTTCATCAAGCCACTGAAAATTAATACCCATTTGGACTTGGAATCTGGAAGATCTTGGTGGAAAGCCCACATATGACTTTGTTATGAGACTACAGTTGACAGAGACTGGCCATGGAATCAAGAAGACTCTTCCTGCGTTCAAATCTCCCTTTAGACATTTCCTAACTTTGTGACCTGTTAAGTCACTTAACTATTTTTTTCTCCGTTCAAATGAGCTAGATAAGGAAATGGAAAATCACTCTAGTATCTTTGCAAGGAAAGCCCCCCAACTAAAGGGTTGTGAAAAGTTGGACACAACTGGAATGACTGAACAACAAATGGATAAACTACTTAACCTGTATTTTTCACTTTACTCATGTGTAAAATAGAGATGCAAACAGAGCGCTAATTTTATATTGCTACAATAATGCAACTAATAGCACTAAGTGGTGATTCAATACATTTTCTCTCTGAAGCACTAATAATGAAACATACTTCCTTATTTCAATATGAAGCCAAATATAGATTTGGAATACTATTATATCATATCATATTGCAATATATTATATTGTATCATATTATGTCATATTGTATTATATTGTGTCATATTATATTACATTATATCATATTATATCACATCACAATATATTATATATTATGTTATATTACGTTACATTATGTTACATTGTGTCACATTGTGTCATACTGTGTCATACCATGTTATTTTGTGTTATGTTGTGTTATATACTGTTATATCATATAGTGCTATATTATATACTATTATATTATATTATATACTATTATATTATATTGGTATACTATTAAATATGACCACTATTTTGGTTGTATTTGCTTATTTTTTTTATCAAAAAGTTCAATAGGCAAAGGGACAGTTTAGCAAGAAATGATGGTGGTAAAAGCAAATGGGAAAACAATAACAACAAAAACAACATTAATACCTGATCGTATACGGAGCATAAATGTGAGGCTGAGAACTTTTCAGAAGAACAAATTTTTCCTTCATTATAAAAATCAAACATTATAGTGTTGGATTTTTCCACAATTTAAGAAAAGATGCAAATATTTTGAATTTAGCTCCTGTCTTGTAAAACAACAAAACATTTTCTAAAGTATAATTGGAGTCTTTGGATACTTTAGCTATCAGTCTTCCAGTGAAAAAAGGAAACCCTAAGAATTCGAAAGTGTCAAGTATTATGTAATAAAAATTCATACTTAAATGTATGTGTAACAAACATTTTAGCAACTTTGCAAATTCAGAGCATTCCCCATGTCCTAAGGCACTGAAATTGATGGCATCGTTTTTATTTTACAGCATTGGCATCAACTTAAAATTATAAAGACATGTAGAAATTGAAATGATAGAACCATAGATTTAAACCTGGAAAGAATCTTAGAGAATATGTGATCCATCTTCCTAATTTTATAGTTGAGAAGACTGAGATTCATATTACCTTGATTAGGTCATAAGGGTAGGAAATAGCAGACTTTGGGATGATGGGACAAATTAATTTTTATTGAACCTTTGATATAATTGATGAAGAAGAGGATAAGATGATGATGATTATGATGATAATGATAAAGAAGATGATGATGATAGCCCATATTTATATAACACTTTGAAATTTGAAAAGCACTTTATATATGCTAGCCAATTTGACTCTTCCAAACTTTATAATAGGTAACACAGACATTTCTTGTTTTTTTTAACTTTTTTTAAATTTTTTTTATTACTTTGTTTTTGTTTAATTTTAGTTTACAAGATTCAGTTCCACAATTCGTTGAGTTTCAAATTTTGTCCCCTTCCTTCCCCTCCCCATCCCCCTCCCCCCCATGGTGGCATACAATCAAGTATAGGATCTGCAAATACTTTCACATTAGGCATTGGTCAGGTTATGAAGACGGATTGTATCAGACAGAATGAAAAATGGTAAAGAGGAAATAAAACCAAAAAAGAAAAAGAAAAAGATCAGGCGGTTTGCTTCAATCTGGATTCAAACTCAGTTCTTTCTAGTTCTTTCTCTTAATGTAGACATCTCTCTCCATCATGAGTCTTTTGGGATTGACTTATATCACTGCATTGCTGAGAAGAGTCCAATCTATCAAAGTTGGTCATCACACATATGTCGTGTTTGTAATTGTGTACAAATTTCTCCTGGTTCTACTCTTTTCTCTCAGCATCAGTTCGTATAAGCCTCTCCAGGTAAATATCAAATCCATCTTCTCATTTCTTATAGCACAATAGTATTCCATCACATGCATATACCACAATTTGTTCAGCCATTCCCCAATTAATGGGCAACCCCGTTAATTTCCAATTCTTTGCTACCACAAAAGAGGTGCTATAAATATTGTTGTACATATGCATCTTCCTCCCACTTCTATGATCTCTTTGGGATATAACACTAGAAGTGGAATTGCTGGGTCAAAGGGTATGAAATTATGTATAGCCCTTTGGGCATAATTCCATTCACAACTCTGCCAGCAATGCATTAGTTTTCCAATTTGCCCACATCCTCTCCAGCTTTTGTCATTTTCCTGTTTTGTTACTTTAGCCAATCTGACCAGTGAGATGTGGTACCTCAGAGTTGTTTTGATTTGCATTTATCTAATCAATAGTGATTTAGAGCATTTATTCATATGCTTATAGAAATCTTTAATGTCTTTCTCTGAAAACTGCCTGTTCACATCCTTTGACCCTTTATCAATTGGGGAATGAGTTGTATTCTTATAGATTTGACTCAATTATCTGTATATTTTAGAAATGAGTCCTTTATCAGTGACATAGGTTGCAAAAATTCTTTCCCAGTTTTCCACTTCCCTCCTAATCCTGGTGACATTGGCTTTGTTTGTGCAGAAGCTTTTCAATTTAATGTAATCAAAATTATACATTTTGCCTTTTATAATGCTCTTTAATTCTTGTTTGATCATAAAGTATTCCCCTCTCCACAAATCTGACAGGTAAACTATTCCTTGCTTTCCCAGATTGCTTACAGTATCAGCCTTTATACCTAGATAATGTACCCATTCAGAATTGATTTTGGTATATGGTCTATGCCCAGTATCTGCCATGCTATATTCCAGTTTTCACAGCAGTTTTTGTCAAATAGTGCATTCTTATCCCCAAAACAGGAGTCTTTGGGTTTATCAAACAGTAGATTACTATAGTCATTGATTTCTGAGTCTCATGTACCCAATCTATTCCAGTGATCAACGACTCTATTCCTCAGCCAGTACCAAGTAGTTTTGATGACTGCTGCTCTATAATACAGATTAAAATCTGGCATAGCTAGTCCACGTTGCCTAGGATTTCTTTTCATTAATTACCTTGATATTCTGGATGGTTTGTTCTTCCAAATGGCTTTTGTTACTATTTTTTCTTGCTCTATAAAGTAGTTTTTTGGTAAATTGATTGGCATGGCACTAAATATACAATTTAATTTGGGTAAAATTGTCATTTTATTATGTTTGTTCGACCCAGCCAGAAGCAATTGATACTTTTCCAATTAGTTAGATCTGATTTTATTTGTGTGAAAAGTGTTTTGTAGTTGTGTTCATATAGGTCCTGGGTTTGTTTGGCAGGTAGATTCCCAAATATTTTATAATGTCTACAGTAACTTTAAATGGGATTTCTCTTTCGATCTCTTGCTGTTGAATTTCATTAGAAAGTTACAGGAATGGCAAGGATTTATGTGGGTTTATTTTATATCCTGCAACTCTGCCATTTTTTTTATTGTCTCAAGTAGTTTTTTACTTGATTCTCTAGGATTCTGTAAGTATATCATCATATCATCTGCAAAGAGTGATAGCTTGGTCTCTTATTGGCCTAATTTGATTCCTTTGATTTCTTTTTTCTTTTCTAATTGCTGCTGCTAACAATTCCTGTACCAGATTGAATAAGAGAGGTGACAGTGCACATCCTTTTTCCCCCCGATCTTATTGGAAATGCTTCTAGCTCATCCCCATTACATATAATACTTGCTGTTGGTTTTAAATAGATGCTATCTATTATTTGTAGGAAGGCTCCATTTATTCCTATACTTTCTAGTGTTTTTAATAGGAATGGATGTTGTATTTTGTCAAAAGCCTTTTCTACATCTATTGAGATAATCATTTGGTTTCTGCTAGTTTTATTGTTGATATGATCAATTATACTGATGATTTTGATAATATTAAACCATTCTTGCATTCCTGGAATAAATCTTACCTGATCAAAGTATATTATTCTTGAGATAAGTTGCTGTAGTCTTTTAGCTAATATTTTATTTAAAAATTTTGCATTCATATTTATGAGGGAGAGTGGTCTATAATTTTCTCTCTCTCTGTTTTATCTCTTCCTGATTTACATATCAGTACCATAATTGTGTCATAAAAAGAATTTGGTAGGACTCCACTAATTTTCCCAAAAAGTTTGTAGACTATTGGAATCAAGTGTTCTTTAAATGTTTGATAGAATTCACTAGTAAATCCATCTGGCCCTGGAGATGTTTTCCTAGGGAGTTTACTGATAGCTTGTTTGATTACTTTTTCTGAGATGGTGTTATTTAGGTAATTTACTTCCTCTTCAGTTAATTTGGGCAACTTGTATTTTTGTAAATATTCATCCATTTCACTAAGATTGTCAAATTTAGGTTCATACAATTGAGAAAAATAACTCCTAATTATTGTTTTAATTTCCTCTTCGTCGGTGGTAGGTTCACCTTTTCATTTTTGATACTCACAATTTGGTTTTCTTCTTTCTTTTTTTTATCATATTGACTAAGGGTCTATCAATGTTATTGTTTTTTTTTCATAAAACCAGCTCTTAATTTTATTTATTAATTCAATATTTTTCTTAATTTCAGTTTTATTAGTTTCTCCTTAGGTTTTCAATATTTCTAATTTAGTGTTTTACTGGGGATTTTCAATTTGTTTTTTCTAGGTTTTTCAGTTGCATGCCCAATTCATTGACCTCCATTTTCTCTAATTTAATCATGTATGTACTCAGGGATATAAAACTTCCCCTAAGAACTGCCTTTAATGCATCCCACAATTTTTGGTATGTCGTGTCATTATTGTCATTCTCTTGAATGACATTACTGATTGTTTCTATAATTTCTTGTTTGATCCACTCATCCTTGAAGAACAAATTTTTTAATTTCCAATGAGTTTTTAGTCTATCTTTCCATGACCTTTATTGCATATGATTTTTATTGCATCACGATCTGAGAAGGATGCATTTAATGCTTTCTGCACTGAATTATGAGGTTTTTAGGCCCTAAAACAAGGTCGATTTTTGAGTATGTGCCATGAACCTCTGAAAAGAAAGTATATTCCTTTTTATCCCCATTCAATTTTCTCCAGAAATCTATCATATCTAGCCTCTCTAAAATTCTATTTGCCTCCTTAACTTCTTTCTTGTTTATTTTGAGATTAGATTTATCAAGTTCAGAGAGGGGGACATTAAGGTCCCCCACTAGTACAATTTTGCTATCTATATCTTCCTATAATTCCCTTCTCCTCTAGGAATTTGGATGCTATACGACTTGGTGCATATATGTTAATAATGATATTGCTTCATTTTCAATGGTGCCTTTTAGCATGATACAGTTTCCTTCCTTTTCTTTTAATTAGATCTGTTTTTGTTTTTGCCTTATCTGAGATAAGTATTGCTACCCCTGCTTTTTTTAGTGTTTTTTTTTTTTTTTACTTTTAATATATTCTGCACCAGCCTTTTACCTTTACTCTGTGGGTATCCCTTTGTTTCAAAAGTGTTTCTTGTAGACAGCATATTGTAGGATTATGGTTTTTAATCCATTTTGCTATCCATCTCTATTTTATGGGAGAGTTCATCCCATTCACATTCAGAGTAATGATGACTATCTGTCTCTTCCCCTCCATCCTATTCCCTCCCATGCTTATGTTTTTGTTTCTTCCTTCTCTCTTCCCATCCTTAAGTGTTTTTATTTTGACCACCATCTCCCTCAGTTCCCTCTCAGTGACCCCCTCTTCTTTACATACCATCTCCCCTTACTACTATTTCCCTCCCCTCTAATATCTCCCTTTTTATGCCCCTTTACCCTCTTACTGCCTGTAGGATACAATAGATTTTTATACTTATTAGAGTATATTATTCCCCCTTTCACCTCAAACCAATGAGAGTAAATTTCATACAGTGCTCCCCTCCCTCTTTCCTTTCCCTCTATTCAATGAGTTTTCCTGTCTTTTCACATTAGAATCTTAAACTTAACTGATTGTGTTGATCTCTCTTTGAACTAGAACCAGTGAGAATAATGTTCAAATGATGTTCCTCTCCCTCTTTCCCTACCCTCTACTATATTGTTTTTTTATGCCTCTTTGTATGGCATAATTTACCTTTTTTCTGTCTCATCCTTTCCTTTTATCCTATTACAGTCCCTTTGACCCCCTTAATAAGGTTTTTTTTTTATCATCAGATTAGTTCATTTATACCCACACCCTCTATTTATGTATAACCCTTGTAAAGGTCATGATAATCATATATATTTTGATATTGACAGTTATCAGCTTCTCATAGAGAGATGTGAATATTTTGCTCATATTGCATCCCAAGTTATATGTATGTGTGCTTGAGTTGTATGTGTGCATGTGTGTATGTGTGAGTGTGTGTTTTCTTTGTTTACCTTTTCATGTCTTTCTTAAGTCTTGTAATTGGAGATCAAATTTCCCATTGAGCTCTGTTTTTTTTTTCCATCAGGAAAGTCTGGAAGTCCCTTATTTCATTAAATGACCATCTCCTTGCCTGAAAGATTATGCTCAGTTTTGCTGGGTAGTTAATCCTTGGTTGCAGTCCCAGCTCTTTTGCCCAGGAAATATAAAATTCCAATCCCTCTGATCTTTTAATGTGAAAACTACTAGGTCCTGTGTGATCCTGACTGTAGTTCCATGATATTTAAATTGTTTCTTTTTGGCTGCTTGCTGTATTTTCTCCTTAATCTTGTAATTCTGGAATTTGGCTACTATATTTCTTGGAGTTTTCAATTTGGTATCTCTTTCAGGAAGAGACCAGTGAATTCTTTTGATAACTATTTTATCTTCTGATTCCAGGACTTCAGGAGAGTTTTCTTTGGCAATCTCTTGGAGGATGTTGTCTAGGCTGCTTTTTTTTTTATCATGGCTTTCCAGTAGACCAATAATTCTTAGGTTATCTCTCCTGGATCTGTTCTCTAGGTCAGTTGTTTTTCCAGTGAGATATTTTAAACTTTCTTTCAGTTTTTTAATCTCCATGTTTTGTTTGATTGACTCTTGATACATCATAGGGTCCTGAGCTTCAATTTGACTGATTTTGATTTTTTGTGAGTTATTCTCTTTAGTTAGTTTTTGAAGGTATTTTTAGGGAGGTATTTTCTCCAATTAGTTCACTAATTTTACTTTTTAAGGATTTGGTTTCTTCAGAGGAACTTTTTTTCCAATTTGGTCACTGTAGATTTAAATTTGTCTTTTATCTTCCTAATTTGGCCTTTAAAATCTTTGTTGATCTCCTCCAAGAATGCTTTTTGGGCTTGAGACCAGTTCATATTTCCTTCTGTGGTTTCAAGTGTGAGTATAGAGTCCATGTTGTCCTCTGTATTTGGTTGTTCTTGATCGCTTTAATAAGCTCTAATCTATTTTCTTGCCTTCCCCTTCTCCTTCTCAGCTTCTTTCCTTCCCATTGTAATTTCCTATTTCCTAATTTCTCAGGCTGGGAGCAAAGGGCCTGGTTGTTGACTTTGTATGCTGTAGGCTCTGGGTGTCTATATTGAGGCCAAGGCCAGAAGTCTCCATGTTTCCCCTGAATTATGTTGAGAGTCACAGAGTAACCTGTGGGGGAGGGGTGGTCTGGCCACTTCAGCTTTCTGCTTTTATGCCTGTGGGCTACCTCTCAGGCAGACTTTTGCTCCTCAGCTGAGGTGGGGCTTGTTGGGACCCTTCCCCCTCTTCTCTTCAATCTCCTTGCTGCCTTAGTTATGCCCCTTCTCATTGACTCCCAAGCCCGAGGATATTTCCACTATCTCAGGATTTCACTCTTTGTGGGACACTTATCTCTGTGTTTTCAAGGTCAGGGAGAGGGATTCAGAGCAGCCAGAGTTTACTTTGGCATCCTAGCCCCTGGAAAAAACAGGCAGGCAATTTCTAATCTTCCAGACTGGGGGCTGATAGCCCCAGGAGAAGCTGCTGTCTCTGCTGGGGGCCCTGAGCCCTCTCTTACCCGGCTCCAATGGATCCTCCTGTGCTGTGGTGAGATGCTGGTGAGAGGGCTGCCAATCTCCCTTGGGGTGGGTGATTCCACTGGCTGGGTCTCCTCTCTCTGCTGTAGTCTGCTCTCTAGTCCGAGCTGCTGCAGTGCCCATGTGCTCTGTGCTCCCCCTGCGTGGACCCACATGGGCACTTTCCTGGGCTGGATTCTGCCATGCTCACTCTCCCAGTGGATTCTGACACTCCAAAATCTGTTCAGATTCACTTTTTTCTTTTTTTTTCCTTTTAAGCAATCAGGGTTAAGTAACTTGCTCAAGGTTACACAGCCAGGTGTTTCTGGGTGGGTAATAAGTGTCTGAGCCCAGATTTGATCCACATGTCATCCTGACCCTGGGGCCAGTGCTCTTACTCACTGAGCCACCTGGCCACCCCTACAGATTTACTTTTTAAAGTTTAGTGATGGGATTCAAGGAGAAGCTTAGAAAAGTTACTGCTTCCATTCTGCCATCTTGTAACACAGATATTTCTACCCTATTTCATAGACGAAGAAGCTGTCATCCCAATTTGTAAATGTTCAAAAGATATGAAGTCAGTTTTCAGATGAAGAAGTCACAACTATCTATGATCACATGAAAACAAATATTCTAAATCACTATTGATTAGAGGAATGTAAATCAAAACAACTCTGAGGTACTACTTCAAACCTATCAGATTGACTAATATAAAAAAGGATAATTATAAATGTTGAAGAAGTGTGGGAAAACTGTAATATTAATGCATTCTTAGTGGAGTTATGAACTGATCTAAACCTTCTGGAGAACAATTTGGAACTATGTCCAAAGGTTTATATAACTGTGCATACTCTTTGATCCAACAATATCAGTACTAGGTCTGTATGTTGACAAAATCATAAAAAAGGTCAAAGGACCCACATATAAAAATGTCTATAGCAGCTCTTTTTGTGGTGGCAAAGAATTGGACATTAAGGGGATGCCCATCAATCGGGGAATAGCTGAACAAGTTGTGGTACATGAAAGTAATGTAATACCATTGTTTTGTAATAAATGATGAGAAGGCCCATGTAAAGCCATGAACCAGAAGCTTTCCAGAGGACTGCTGCTGTGAATACCTTTCAAAGTTCTAATCACATAGTACAGCAAACCCTTTATTTATTGAATAACAAATCAGAGCAAAACATTCACAGAAAATCAAAATATAGCATTCACAATGTCACAACTAAATAACTTGTCACTAAAATGGCCAGTTTTCACCAAAGTGGTCACTAGTTTTAAACAAAGTACATTCCTTTATTCAATTATAAATTCCTTAATTCAATCACAAAGTATCAAAGGCAAAGTTCTCTACCCCTAGGCCATAGTAAATCATAATCTCAGTCAGTACACATTATCCAAGTAAAGTCTTCTTTCAGCTTGACTTGATGCTAGCTCTCTGCTTCCATGTTTCCTCTTCCATGGTCCTAGCTCCAACTGTCACCTGGATTCAAAGGCAGGCAGATCCCAGTTCCTTGTCCAGCTCCTTGTCCAGTTCTTCATCCAGTTCCCATTCCATATTGAAGCACACAGTGTCCAGTCCACTTTCACATCCTTCACTTGAAGTTTCTTCAAGTTTCTATTTCTGGGAAAACAAAGCTTGACAGAGGCACAAGAATATTCATGCACATTGCTGGCACCATCATCAATTCACTATCTGCCTGTGAAATCAACTCAGACCCACCAACAAGGTCTGAGAACTCAACACAAATCATCAACATAGAAATCAACACAGATCCACAAACAAGGTCCAAGAAGTCAGCAGAAATCATCAGTAAATTACCAGGACCTCCAAAACCATCCCACAGGACTTCTGTAAACAAAGAACAAGAAAATCCTCTTTCAGGGCTTCCAGTAAGGTCCCAGAGTTTCTGTACAAGGTATCACAAACAAACATCAACACAGACAGGACAGACAAACAGTTTCGGGATACCACAAGTTTTCTCCTTCTTGACTCTGCCACCACAACAGTTCTCTTCTCGGTTGTGCAGTCCCTAGCCTGGGAATTCTGCTTATATATGGTCATTAGCTCCTCCCTTTCCTGTTGCAGGAGTTCATGACTTTCTAGGGTTCACAAGTTGTGGGTTTCACATGTTCTGTTTCCTAACAGACTTGATACAAGCCTCAAAAGAAACTTGAACTGAAACAAGGTGTTGATTCAGTAGCTAAAACAAGGTGTGAACTACTTCTGTGCTTGCCATTGCAGCAGATTTCAGAAAAACCTGGAAAGACTTGCAGGAACTCATTATGCCAAGTGAAGTGAGCAGAACTGGAGAACATTGTACACGGTAATAGCAACATTGTGCAATGCTCCGCTATGATATACTCTTGTCAGCAATATAATGATACAAAACAATTTCAAAAGACTCATGATGGAAACTGCTTTCCACGTCCAGAGAAAGAACTATGGAGTCTGAATGAAGATCTCTCTGTCTCTGTCTCTGTCTCTGTCTCTGTCTCTGTCTCTGTCTCTGTCTCTCTCTCTCTCTGTCTCTCTCTCTCTCTCTCTGTCTCTCTCTCTCTCTCTCTGTCTGTCTGTCTCTCTCTCTCTCTCTCTCTCTCTCTCTCTCTCTCTCTCATTCTTTATCGTGTTTTTTCCCCTTTTGTTCTGATTCTTCATTCACAAAATGACTAATGTGGGAATATGTTTGTCATGATTACACATGTAATGCCCCAAACATGTACAACTGCTTCCCCTCATTACTGCCATGACCAAAATAAATCTTAATGTAATGTCTTCTCCAAGCTTTTCACATTACATATTTTATTTATAACTTTATGCATAGATATTGAAGAAAGAAGTTAAGTTGGACTCATAAATATGATTATGTATAATGATTATCCATAACTACAAATAATGCTACAAATGAAGCTACAGATATATACTTCTTATGATATGTTACAAGGTATAAATAGCTAATCTTCATAATGCAAAAGAAAAATCCCTGTGCTTATTAAATACTGTTGTATTACTCTTACTCCAGTGATAGCTGTCTAGCCTTTAACAAATGGCCATTGATCCAAATCCAAATTTAACCCAGATTTTCCAATACTCTATTTTGCCTTCAAAATATGTGTCCTCTCTGATTATGCATTACATTTCTTAAGCTCTTGTAGAAGGGCAATTAGTGTAAAATGACAGGTAATGAGAGCTGGAGCCTCTAACCTGGTTTTTAAAAAGGGATGGTAATTATTTTCCTTTTTCAGAGGCAAACTTAAACTGCTCAGGTTTCAATCACCTTAAATTTTATTTTTAAGTTACTATCCCATAGAGATTAATCCAGTTAGACAGTTTACATTTCTTATTGCTTCTATTTCAGAGTGTGTGTGTCCAGCACTAGAATGGGTTTTGTACATCGAAGATACATGACTTCACCACTGTAGGGCATCTTTTTGAAAAATTATTTTAATATCATATGAAAAATTAAATCTGCCCCAGTTCTACTCTGTAACAGTTTCCCCATTTGAGGACCTTTCCAAGCCTTTAGATTTTTAACAACAAAGTTACTATTACATTAAAAGGATTTCATTCCCTTAACTTTGACAATTCCAGGCAAAATGGACCTCAGAGGCCAACTAGTCTTAGTCCATTCCTTACACCATGTTTACTTTCTGGTATAAACAGGAATTTAAGATTTAAACTCTAGCAGCTACCATTACCTTGAATATAAATTGGGCTGGCTTTAAAGCTCTTCATAACCTAGCTTCTTTTTATCTTTCTAGTCTTACTCTTTTCTTGCCTCTATGTACTCTCTGATCTAGATACTGAATTTCTTGCTTGGCCTTTAGGTGTCACAGTGGATAGAGTACTGGGTATGGAATCAGGTAAAACCTAAGGTTGAATCCAATCTTAGACACTAGCTTTGAGACCCTCAGTGATTCATTTTAACCTCTGCCTGTCAATTTCTTTAACTGCAAAATGAGGCTAATAATAGCACCAATACCAGGGTTTTTGTAAGTATCAAATGAGATATTTGCAAAGCAATTAGCATAGTGTTCATCATATAGGAGGAACTTAAGTGATGCTGTCCTTCCTTCTTTCCTGAAACAGGACCCTTGATCTCCCAACTCTGGACCTTTTCATTTACTATTCTGTAATGTCATGCACACACAGATTTCCAGACGAATGCTACTGTGAACAGCTTTTAAGGTTATGATTACACAGTATAGTGATCACTTTATTCCATAACAAAGCAAAGCAAAACTTTCACAGAAAATCAAGGTACTTCATTCACAATGTTACAACTTATCACAGAAAATCAAAATATAATATTTGCAACTTAGTCTCAAAGTACAATAGTCAAAGTCTTCTACTCATGAGGCAAATAAGTTAACTCAATAGTCAATTATCAGTAACAATCATATAATAGTCAATGTCTTCCACTCTTGGGGCACACTTGATTAACCCAATCAATCACTTATTCAGCAATCAATTACTAAGTATCATACAAAAAAGCCTCCACCCCTTAGGTCACTAGCAAACTATAATTCCATAATTACTCAGTACCCAAGGAGAGGTCTTTACATCTTGACTTGGGGACTGTTCTCAGATTCCCTGGATCCCCTTCCATGGTCCCAGATTCTACCTGGATTCACTAGACTGTCACCTGGGTTCAATGGCAGACAGCTCCCAGTTCCTTGTCCAGCTCTCTGGGAAGGTCCTGCTGCACACTGGCATTCACAGGGTATGGTCCATTTCAGATCCTTCACCATTTCTGCTCCAGGGAATTCAAGGCTCAACCAAGCCACAAAGTCTCAGCATCCCAGTCACGCTTCCTCAGTCACCTGGGCTCCTGGCTTTGGGCTCCTGGCTCCTGGCTGCTGGGTTCCTGGGCTCCTGGCTCTGGGCTCCTGGGTTCTTCTTCAGAAGAAGCTCCACCAACATAAGTTCTCAGGAAATTCTGGCTCAGTTCTCCATTCTCTCTTCTGTAGCTGCTCTGCCCCCAGATGGTGGTCTCAAGAAATTCTGACTGTGCCTCTCTGGGGCTTTTCCTTGTATATACATAGCCTTAGCTTCCCGTTCCAGCCAACCCCTATCAGTAACAGGAGACAGGAGTTCATACCTTCTGTTTCCCCAACAGAGGCTTGATCAGTTACTAAGTGCTAAATACCTGCTACCTTTGCCAACACAAAGGGATCTTCAAATTCAAATTATGTTACTATTACATATCCCTATAGCTAGAATGTCCTGCCTCTCACCTCTGCCTTTGCGTGGCCTCCTTCAAAACTCAGTTCAAATACTACCCCCCTACAAAAAGTTTTTATCTCCCTTCCCCCCAAAACGAGTATATTTTTAGATTACTTTCTCTTTATATTAGATATATCTTGAATACAGATAATTATTTGCATGTATTCTCTCCCTCATTAGAATGTGAATTCCCTAAAAGCCCTGGGTTTTTCTTTTTTCTGTATCCCCAGCACTTAGTATAGTGCTTGACACATGGTTAGCACTCTCACTTCCTCCTCCTCCTCATCTCATACCACTTGGATGCCTCTTCCTGCCATCTCTTTCTTCACCCTTGTATCACATAAGAGGTGCCAAAACCTCTACAGTGACAAGTGAAAAAATTCCATCCCATCTTCTCCAGATGATTGCTTCCCTGTAGCATCTTCACTCTCTCATCAATCAAGTGGAATTGCTCTCTGTACAGTTTCCATTGACAGATGACACTTCTTTTCAATCCTACTCTTTTTGGTCTTTCTATAACTAGAAAACTGTTGATCACCACATATTTATAAAATTTTCTTTCTCAGTTTTGGCTGAAATGCTGTCTCTTGGCTCTCTTGCCTATCTGAAAAATTATTTTCTTTCTCTTCTACTGGATATTCATCCAAGTCACACCCATAACTGGGGGTATTGCCCAGGCATTTGTCCTGTGCCTCTTCTCTCTCTAGACTATTTCAATGGATGATCTCATCAGATCCTCCAGATTCAATTATCATCTCTGTGCATTTGATTCTCAGATTTCATTATCCAGTACTAACCTCTCTCCTGTCTTCTGTTACTACATCTCTACATTTTTGATGTCTGGAACTAGACATCCCATAAACATCTTCAACACAAAATTTCCATAATTTAAATTTAAATTATTATATTTTCTCCAGAACCCTCCTCTCTTCCTAAATTCCCTGTAATTGTTGAGTATATCACTATTCTCCCAGTTGCTCAGATTCAAAACCCTGTCATCCTGAATTCCTCATTCTCTCTCAACTTCTCTCTCTCTCTTTCTCTCTGTCTCTCTTCCCTTCCCATATCCAATTCATTGCCAAGTGCTGTAGATTATATCTCATATATGCTTCTTCTCTCCTCTGACACTGTTGTTACCCTGGTGTAGGTCTGTTGGTCCTTATCATTCAAGACTAGACTATCCAGTAGCTTTCTGCCTTGTTTTCCCTGCTTGAAGACTCTCTAAATGATATTGGATATTATAGTAGATCTTCTGTTCAGCTATCAAATTGATCCTCCTAAAAGGCAGGTCTGATAAGATCAATAAACCCTGCTGGCTCCCTTTTACCACAAGGACCAAATATAAAATCCTCTGTTTTACTTTTAAAACTTTTTGTAACTAGACACCTTACTAAATTTCTAGGCTTTATATATCCTGTTCCCTTCCATATATTCTGTCACCCAGTGACAGGCCTCCTTGATCTTTCAGAAACATGGAACTTCACTTCTCAAGTATGAATTTTAACTGTTTCCCATGACTGAAATATTCTTTTTTTTTCTTCTCCATCTCCTGGCTCTTCCCTAGCTTCCTTTAGATCTTAGCTAAAAATTTAATCTTTTTCAGGAAGTCTTCCTACTAGGACTCTATAAATTGTATGGATATGAATATGGATATGGATACAGATATTTATACACATGTGTATGTATATACATACAGACACCTATGTGCTACATGTGTCATATGCACATATATGTGTGTTCCTTAATATTCAATGTTTTCCTTTTGTGAATTCAAGAATACATATGATTTTATTAATGATCTCATGTTTACTTTCACTCTGGCCAAGTATGCACATTTGTGGCTATGCACATTAGAGAAAGAAATGAGAGACATACTTTGTAAAATGTTGTGGACAGGCTGGCAACTACTAGTCACATCACTGCTCTTATTCCCCTTACCCATTTAAAAAGCTGCTCTTGCATTCCTCACATATTTTCATTGTGTGCCTATAAATCTCAAGTTTCATGACATAATTATGCTCCAAGAGCATAGTGCAAATCCTTTGAGCTCTAAGCCCAAATGTACACAGTCAATGAAGTGACTCAGTGAGAAAAGAAAGGTGTTAGATATACTTCTTTTGGTTGTTTATGTTTTGCTCCAGATTTTTATTTGAAACACTAAACAATATACTTCTTGATGGAATGTGTGCAGACACTGTGGGCCACAAGTTGATGTTTAAAGATCAACTATTTGTTATAAGTATAACATCCTCAAAATGTCATCTGATAGAGTAGAAGGTTAGATTCAGGTTAAAAAGTGTTTTACTTTTAAGAATTTTATTTATGAATGTTACAGTTTTTATTGTACTGTAGATTTCATGTGCAATGAAAAGTGAATATCATATCTTCTTTAATTGATACATTAACACAAAAGGTCACAGAATTCTAGAGAATCACTAGTAAGAAAAGTATTTTGCATGTAACCAATGTTATTTCTAGTTCTGGCAGGTAGGTGGTGCAGTGGATAAAGCACTGGATTTGGAATCAGGAAGATTCATCTTCCTCAGTTCAATTCTCTCCTCAGATACTTATTAGTTATGTGAATGTCACTTAACCCTCTTTGCTTCCACTTCTGAATCTGTAAAATGAACTGGAGAAGAAAATGAAAAATCACACCTCTTCTTTGCCAAGAAAAGCCAAAATGGCATCATTAAGAGTCAGACATGATTGAAATGACAACAACACCAACAAAATTTTGTGCCTTATTTCAAGGTTACTATTTTAGGAAAGGCATATATTAACAGAATTAGTGTTTTGTTTTAAAGAATTGTGTGCAGAAAAGCATATTTTCAGCAATCTCTAGTGAAAAAATATAGATTTTGGTGGTTGTGGGAAACTAATCTATTTTCCATAGCCTCAATGTATCAACATTCATGTTTTTTTTTTTTAACTTTTGTGTAATTTTTCTGGTAATCTTGCCTACTCTAAAGTTGATGATTGATTATACACACATACATATCTTTTATCTCTCTATCTGTCTCTCAATCTATCTTGCTGATATATAGTTGTTTTCAGGTTGTTTCCCCCTTTAGACATTGAGCTCGTAGGTAATGGGGACTATTTCTTTTTCCTACTTTTGTTTTTTTTTTAGCACCAGACATTAGTGCAGTTGTGTAAAGCCAGGCACGAGCAGTTTTCCAAAGGACTGCTCTTGTGAATAGTTTCAAGGTTCTGATTACATAGTATAGCAAAAACTCTATTCAGTAACAAATCAGAACAAAACACTCACAGAAAAGCAAGGTACAGCATTCAGAGTGTTACAATTTATCACAGAAAATCAAAATACAGCATTCGTCATGTCACAACTCAGCAACTTACCACGAAAATGGTCACATAGTTTTCACCACAGGGTTCACATAGTTTTGAAGAAAGTACAATCATTCCATCAATCAATCACTTAGTAACTCAATCATCCAATCATCCTTAAGGAGGCTTGCCTCCTTAAGGGACACAAAATACAAAAGTCAAAGTACTTCACCCATGGGGTAGTCTTAATTGGAGATTAGTTTCCAATCATAAACTAAGTACATTCGTTTAGTCAATCACAAAATCCTTAATTGAGTCACAAAGTACAAAAGTCAAAGTTGTCCACCCCTAGGTCACAATAAATCATAATCTTTTCAGTAACTACACAGTATCCAAGTAAAGTCTTCTTTCAGTTTGACTCAAAAATGGCTCCCAGCTTCCCTGGTTCCCCTTCCATGGTCCCAGCTCCTACTTGAATTCACCAAACTGTCAGCTGGGTTCAAAGGCAGACAGCTCCCAGCTCTTTCTCCAGCTCTCCATGCAATTCCTGTTCCACACTGAAGGTCACAGTGTCCAGTACACCTTAAATCCTTTACAGTATCTATTCCTGGGAAGTCAAGGCTTAACAAAGCCACAAACAAAGTACTGACACCACAGTCATGCCTCTTCTGATTGCTCTGTCTGGCCCTTGGAAGTCTTCCAGCTTGACTCATTCTCAGAAGTCCTCAGCAGCTCTAGCTGGCCCTTGGGAAATCCTCAGCAGTTTCAGCAGCTTGACTGGCCTTTGGAAGTCCTCAGCAACTCAGCTGGCCCTCAGAAGCTCTGCCACACCACAAGTTCCAAAGAAATTCTGACTTTCCCAGCTGGGCTTTTTCCTTATATACAGTATTGATCCTCCCTATTCAGCCCCTTCATATTACTTCAGCAACAGGGGTTCATACCTTCAATTTCTTTAATTGAGCCTTAATTTGAAATTAGGTGCTAAGTACCTATCAGCTTGGCAACACAAAGGGATCTTCAAATTTCATTACTATTACAAGTTCCCAGTGCTTAAAAAAGTACTTAATAAATGCTTATTAGTTTGCTAATGCAATGTAATATATTATAATGTAAGGTAATATAATGTAATGGGACATAATATGACATTACATATTCCCTGTGTAAGATAATAACATATTCCAGGTCTTTTTGGAAGATCTTTAGCAAAAGAGAAACCACCACCAACAACTTCGTAGCATTTTCTATTTTTACACACCTCCAATTTTTGTATTTATTCATTTAATTTGGAGGAGGAAAGGTCAAGGAAGTCTTGCACAGGTAGTAAGTATCAAGTGACTGAGGCCAAATTTGAACTCAGGTCCTCCTGACTCCATGGCTGATGCTCTATTCTCTGCACCACCTAGTTGCCCCTGTGTTTATTCATTTCAAAATTCCCCGTTATATTTAATGGAAAATTTGTCTTTTTGCACTTTCTATTTATTGCTTCCAGTCTTAACTTCTATGGCCAAACTGAATACCCTGTACCATTTTTTACATGATCATTTTTTATATATTTGAAGGTAACTATTAAAGTCCCCCCTAAATTTCTCTCTTAAGCAAAACACCCTCATTTCCTTTCACATTTCTGTGAATGGCCTGACCCTGAGCACTTTCACTCTGCTTTTGTTCCTCCTCTGGGGATTTTGACTTGTTGGTCTCTTTTTCAGAATGTGGAACCTATAAAACTGAGCACATGAATCCGAATGCAGCATAACCAGAGCTCAATCTGACAAAATTACCTTCTCCCTAGTTCTGGATATAAGGCTTCCCTTTGTGCATTTGATTCTTTTGATGGTAAGCTATCCTGCTGAAGCATATTAGAAGTCTCCCTTTGATCTCTAAGGATAACATGAGATTTGGTAAAAATCTAGGCAAATGACATCTATCACATTCTCCTTCCCAGCATGAAATCAAAATTTTGTTAGTTCCTTTTCATTATGGGTATGAGTAAGCTCTAGCATGCTGGAATAAAAGAATTATAATTAAGTCAGTAGAGTCAAGAACATAATCAAAGAAATATTAATAAACACAAAACAAAACAATACTCAAAATAACATGGTCTTATGGTGAGACTGAGGAGTAACCAATGCATAGCCTCTGTGTTTCACTGTATTTCTACAATACTCCTGAAGGTATGGTTATGATTTTAAGAGATACTTGGTTAAATTTGAAGAAGAACATTGTTGAGAGGTTCATAGAACTGGTAGACATGGAGTGGTGCATGTTTTATGATTAGAACAAATACACCCAGGGGCGGCTAGGTAGCGCAGTGAGTAAGAGCACCGGCCCCAGAGTCGGGATGACTTGGGATCAAATCCAGGCTCAGACAGTTAGCACCCACCCAGAAACACCTGGCCATGTAACCTTGAGCAAGTTACTTAACCCCAATTGCTGAGGGGCGGCCAGGTGGTGCAGTGAGTAAGAGCACCGGCCCCAGAGTTGGGATTACCTGGGATCGAATCCAGGCTCAGACCCTTAGCACCCATCAAGAAATAACTGGTCATGTAACCTTGAGCAAGTTAACCCCAATTGCTTTAAAAAAAAGTGAAGGAATACACCCATCATTGCGATCAGACATGCAATGGAGTATTTCAGTATGCAATTATCCATAAAGAAATAATGAAAAGGTAAAAATGTGTCATCTATTTTTCTACTCTTGCAAATTTAATTGTCAACCTTGGAGACAAGAATATTTGGATTCAAAGTTCATACTCCACCCTTAATATCTGTGATCTTCTGACCTTCAGTTTCCTGTAGAGTGGAGATAATAAAATAAAGACTAGTCACTTGACAGAGTTTGTGTGACATTCCAATGAGATAATGTACATTACACTCTTTGAAAACCTTAAAGCACAAGTTAAATGTCATTTGTTATTACAAATAATTGCTAGATTTATTTCAATTCTATGTATTAAACTACATTTATATTGCGAAAGAAAGTAGCCTTCTTCCTACCAAAGTCCTCATACTATAAAATAAGTCTCAAGCATCAATTATGAAAGCCATAGTTAAAATGGATCATGAAATAAATACACTATATTCTACTAAAGTTTATATTTTTTTAAATGAGAAAGTGAAATATTTTGATCTGGCCTGCTGGGCAAAGTAGCAAATGTGTGTGTTTCTAAATTTTTTTAAAATTTATCTTCGGCCAGATATATTCAATCATATTTATTTTATATAATAGCTATCATATATTTCCATAAATACAGTTAGAAAAAATATTTATAAAGGCAGAGAGAAAATAGTGGGAGTACATGCAATTGATGCTTTCTTTGCAATTGTTTGCATTTTCCTGGAAGTTTACATGTATGTATTTATATATATGCTTATAATCTATAACACATTTTTGAACCAATATAAATACTGTACAGATAAGTCTGTACATTACTATATCCTTCTCCGGCTAAAACCAAATGTCATGTTTTAAAATCACAGTTTGAGGGTTGGAAAAGATCTCTGAGGTCATTTAGTCCACACCATCGCTGAAGTGGGAATAGTTTCTATAATACTCCCAACAAAAGGTCAATTTGTCTCTAATAAGGATATCTGCAGTAGCAGGGAATTAACACTATGAGATAACCCATTCCAGTTTTTAACAGCTCTAATTGTTATACATTTTTTTCCTAAAAATTAAATCCGACTTCTTACTTCAAAACACTACTTTTAATTCTACCCAGCAGACTCAAGTAGGACAAGTCTAATCCCAATTCCACATAACAACCTTTACAATAGTTAAAAGTAATTACTTTATCCCCATTAATTCTTTTCTACAGGTTAAATAGCTCCTAGTCATTGAAACAACCTTCATGTGACAGAGATTCATCTTTGTTTTTTTTCCCAATTCTGGCCTACTCAACTCTAGACATATTCAAGATTTTTAATGTTCCCTTTAAAGAGAGGTATTCAAGATTGAGCATTTTAGTCCATATATGATATTTTCAGGACAGAGTATAGTGATACTATATCCAGTGTACAGGATATCATGCTTTGAAAATGTTTTGGTCTCATCTATTGCAATCATACAGTACCTTAGAGTGTAATTCATCCAAATCTGGAGATTTGAATTCATTGGTAGGTGTTATCTTACCATAAGGAGTATAACTTGGCTTCACTGCCCTGTTAAATATTTTTTTTAAATTTTAACCTATCTAGTCTCAAAATCATCTTCTATAATTGTGTTCATTACCTATGGGTAATTTTATAGCTCAGTGGAGGGAGTACTGGACTGGTAGTCAGGAAGACCTGAGTTTAATCTAGCCTCAGATACTTACTAACTGTGTGATTGTGAACAAGTCAACTATCTTCTATTTGCCTCAGTTTAATCATCAAAAAAATGGAAAAAAATAATAGCACTGAACTTACAGCACAGTACTGAGAACGAGATAATTTTATTGCAGAGCCTGGTACATATCAGGCACTATATGTTAACTAGCTATTATTGTAATTATCATTTTCCTAATTTTTAATTGGTGAAATTCAAAGAGAGTCACAAAGATTTCTCCTTGGCAGTTGGATGGTACATCAGATAGAAAAATATATTTGGATCAGGAAGATATGAGCTCAAATACTTCCTCAGACACTCAAACTGCTTGACATTGGATATTTCATGTAACTTTCCTCAGACTAGCTTTCCTCATCTGTCAAATGGGAATGGCAATAATAGTGACCTCTCAGGGTTATAATGAGAATGAAAAGATATAATATATTAACTATTTTTGCAAACCTTAAAGCCCTATATGAGTTGTTATTATTTCTGGGTTATGTGACCAACAAAATGAGATGTAGATATTTTCTCCATTCTTTTTAATGTCTCAGTCTTTATCAAGCTATCATTTATGAATAAGAGGTAAAGTATTTGCATCTGTCTACAAGGTTTAGGGCACAAAGAACCCTAAGGAGGTTATAAATTGATGATCTAACAACAGAGAATGTTAGAGCCTAATACTGAATTTTCTCACTCAGTACCTATAGAACTCTGCCCTGCCCCACCCCATGCCACCAACTCTGACAAAGCTATAAAATATAACCAAGGGTTTATGCTCTAGAATCCATCCAGCAATTTTCTTGCTTCTTTTGCAGCTATAGCCTCTATCAACCCAAATTGCTGTTTCAGTGCCCCTGTCCACACGCAAACATTTTGAGACAACAAGAATATCACTCCTCTGTCCCTTTTCCCCAAATTTGTGGCAAGAATGTAGAAACAAAGGAAAAGTTTAAGTTGATTATTTCTAGTGTAGAAGCTGCCGTGCTGTATTGCCACTGAATTAAGGAAAAGAGAAAACTGGAACAGGGTGCTATAGTGCATGGAGTTTCAGAAAGCACAAAAGAAAGGGGACAGCACTGGAGTTGAGCCAACTTTTGCCCAATCCCCCAAAAATATAAGATATAGACAGAGGATGCTGAAATGTTAATTCCCTAGGGTGGGATAGCTGATACAGAACTTACCAAAGATCTCAAGAAGAAGAAAATTTTAATATAAACCATGAGTACAACCATATAAACTAATAAGGAAGATATTAATAACAGAGGGGAAGATAGCATCCAGAAACATGTTAATAACACCTGAATTTAAAAATATATATTAAAAGATAAAACCATGAATCAGCATCTGACAAAGAAGGTCCCCATGTGGATTCCCAAGAGAACAGTGCAGAATATGTCTATGTGGTTCAAGAGAGAAATGATTCATGAAAACGAAATTTATGGCTGTATCAACAGAAATAACTGTCACAATAGGGGAAAAAAACCAACAAACTTGAATCCACCTCAACAAGTCTCACCAAAGAATCAAAGTCTAGAAAAAGATTACACACACAAATATACATGTATATGTTAATATCTATGTCTATATGTGTGTATACATACACACATATGAATAGTATCCATGTATAAATAATATTTAAATGAATATACAATCACAGAAATGAAGGACAATGTGGAAGAAAAGAAAAAAATAACAATAACAACATTGTTAAAACAAGCAAAACAAACTGGTCTCAATGACAGTATATCTAGGAAAATAATTAAGGATTATAGTCACTCAGAAGAACACAAGTAAAAAAACCCTCAATACTCCAATATAAGAAAACTTCCCAAAGGGATGGCTAGGTAGCACAATGAGTAAGAGCACCAGCCCCAGAGTCGGGATGACCTGGGATCGAATCCAGGCTCAGACACTTAGCACCCACCCAGAAACACCTGGCCATGTAACCTTGAGCAAGTTCCTTAACCCCAATTGCTTAAAAAAAAGAAAATAAAACTTCCAAAAATTCTGAATACAGAAAAATTGCCAATCAAAGGAATATTCAGATCACCTCCTGAAAAAATAAAACAAAAGTAAAGAAAAAAAATGTTGGTTTTTTTTTACAAACTCTGAGACAGTGCTTAAATGTAGTTATTCCAGTAGTAAACAGCAAATTCCACAAGGTACAAGCAGAAAGGTCTTCAAATAAAAAAAAATTCAAGTCCCACAAGACTATTCTGTATCTGCTAGAAACCACATTAGAGAATCCAATGATGTGTCCTGAGGAGCAAAGGAATTCAAAATGTAAACCATTGTTATGCATCCTATAATCCTGAGTCTAATTATCAATGAAAAAAAAGAAGAATCTTCAACAAAACCATTGCATTTAATTAATTGAAATAGAAAAAAAAATCTATCAGAAGCAGGTTATTTTCTTTACAGATATCTCAGACTACAGAAATACAAATAATATAAATGAATACATCAACAAAAAAAGGGAAAAGTTTTATATATATCCAGAAAAAGGAAAAAAAAAAGGTAAAAGTGAAAAAAAATCTGCAGGTTAAAAATGTTATTATCTTTATCACAACCAAAAAAAGCATGGAAACAAGAGAGAGAATAAAGTAAAAGAGACACAGGAATCTTTTTTTTTTAATCAAAAGATTAAAAAGCTAAAAAATTAACAAAATCATTTGAAGAGGAGAAGAGTAAGGATTAGAAGTAGTGAAGAATTAGATAACTATCTATCAGGTAGAAATAAAATAAATTTATAAGTTAAATGAAACTTAAAAAAAATAGGAAAGTGCTGCCAAAGAGAAGATATGGTACTTGAGAATGAAGTAAAGAGTACCAGTGAGAATACAGATGCATTAATTAGTGTTACGCACAAATAACTGAATAGATAATCTGTTGTGTTTACAAAAGAAAAGGAACAATATATTGTACTTCAGGAAAAAAAAAACAATATTATGGACAAAAATAAGCCAAACTCATAAATTGAAACGTGGATGGACTAAACAATTCAATCCAATGAAAAAGAGTGACAGATTGTATAAGAAAACAAAACTCCTCCATATTTTTTTAAAGACACATTTAGACAGCAAATAAATGCACAGAATAAAAATGAGGTGGTGAAACAAATTTTACTATGCATCATAAGAATGAAAAACAAGTGCAACAATTTCTTTCATGATGTCAGAACAAAGACAAACAAAAATCCACAACATAAAAAGCTATAAATAAGGAAACTATATAATGTTGAAAGGAACTATAGACAGCAAACTAATATAAGATTAAATCTATATGCTCCAGAACTCACGTTAGTAAGCACATACACTAAAATTGGATGTCAGAAAGAATATCCACTCCTGTGCAAGTGTGACACATTAATTAATGAAGCATTTCTTTTTTTTTTTTAATAAGCCTCAAGGATCAACAGTATTTCTACATAATAAGAAAACCCAAGAGGAAATTTTAAAAAGGGAAATCGCATTGCAACTAACTACAAAATATATGGGGATCAATATTCAAAAGTACAGAAAATACTAATTTATTCAATTACAAAAGTGCTTCTTAAAGAAAGAACAAGAAATATCTGCAGAAACATTCAAGTGTCTGTGTCTTAGCCATAAAAAATATAATAGAAATTATAATATGACCAAAATTAATTTGTACTATATACATATGTTAGAAGTCAATAAAATTTTTTAAAAAATCATTTGGAAAATGAAATATTTAGAAAAACAAAGGTTATAATGAAAAATTCAAGATGAAAGAAAAATAGTAATTATAGACCTCAAAGTAAAACAATGGTCTTTATGCCTATGTCTTTATATATGCCTATATTCATATCTATATAACATCTATGTAACAGCATCTACAAATACATACAAAGATACACACACTCATACAAACATGTTTATGTATATATGTGTGTGTATAATATAATCTAAATTCATATTTAGTATGTGTGTATAATATAATCCAAATTCATATGTGATTCATATCTCTGCATGTGGATATATGTCTATATTATTTCTTTTATATTATGTATGTATGCTCATATGTGTATATACATATAGCTTTCTCTAACATCATATGTTTAGAAATTGATCTCTCAAAATATTATATGTGCATTTAATAGCACCTAGAATATAGGGAACAAAAGGTTCTTATGAATCTAGATTGATCACTATCTACTGGCTAGATTGTTCTCTAATAATATTGAATTGATCATTCATAGATTTTAGTTTCTTTTATCCTATTGTAAAGTAGTAAAACAATGCCTTTAATTCCCTGTAAGAGAAAAGGACATTTTCTGATTTCACAGAAACTAGAAAATACTAGTGCATAATATATATATTTTTGATGACACCCCCATTTTTCAACAATTCTTTAACAACTCTATGTCAGTTTTCTCCTCCAAGTTGTGCCTTAACAGCTTGCTTTTCCACTTAATGCCAAGAACAATAACCATGAAATATTGGCCTGCAGTGTATGGTGTATGTCTTAAATTCATCTTTAAAATCCTATTTTTATAACTGTGTCAGTCTTTTTTTTTTTTTACCTTTTCATCATTCAGGTCAGCATTTTAGGTCCTTTCCCATCTCTTTTCCAATACAACTGCTACACCTTCAAATGAGCAAAATATAAAATAGATCTGCAAAGTAGGATTCAATAACTATTAACTCTGCCAATCGTGTGTGTGTATCAGATGTTTTAATTATATTTCAGTTTACTTCTTGAAACCAACATACATTTTTAAATTCAATATGAACAGATCAAATGGCAAATGTTCCCTTTTAACAAGAACCTACCTCTGCAATTGGCAATCATCCAAAAGATCATTCTAAAACAATATATCCACTGTATTTTTATCTAGACAATTAAACTTTCTTAGCTCACAATCCTACAGGCTATCAAATTCAGTCTTTAGACTTCAGTGAAACTTTTCTGTGTATGGCTATCTCTGTTTACATTCATGTCATATGGAGGAAAAACTCAATAAAAATAGAAAATTAAGGAAATAAAATATTTTAAAATTCTGTTACAGAACCTCCATATTCAAATGCCATATGTAACAGTGTTTATATAATTTAGGAATTCATTATTTACTAGAGCAGTTGAAGTGCGTTATTGAGAGATCAAGAATATGATGCTATACTATTTAGGCAGATTGTTTAAGCAAAGATCCCCAAACCAAAGAAGAAACACAGGACTTTTGAGATGTATATTTTCCCCTAAAATATCTGGGGAAAGCATAACAAAGCTATATAAAGTCTCATAAAATACTCAGCTTCTGTTTAGGCTGTCTAGGTTGTGTCTCTTTATAGCACTACTAAGTATAACTTTAAGGAGTTGTTAAGCCCTTGATGTTCCCAGTCTTATATTCCAAGTAAAAGTCTTCTGCTACTCTTCTATCACCACAGGCTTACATTCATGGGCATTGAGAAATGCCACAAATGAAATATTAATGCCACATATATGCTAAATGAGTAGTATTGTATAAATATTTTACATAGTGTGGTCCTAAACTCTTACCATATCATTGTAAGAAAATATCTAGAATATGTAACTTTTTACACTCTCTTTTCCTGGGACAGAGGGAACCATTTTAAGATATGCACAATACCATCTGAACCCATTAAGGAGAAAGTGAGGATAAGAAGCCATTTTCTCTATCTTCTATGTGGTCAAATAATTGTCAATTGACCAAAGACAAATGCAACTATAATTGAAATTGTGAAAAATGTTGGGAAAATCATCAGTGCATATTTAAATTAAGTTCCAAAGATGTAAATATATAGAAAAGAGTGTTCATTAATGTGGGATTTAAAAATTTGTTTTTTTTTAAGACAAAATTATTTTGGGGAGTCAAGATGGATGGGTAGAAAGAGGACTTATGCATGCCTCCAGCTTCTACCTTCTCCAATTCACGTAAAAAAATGACTCTAGACAAACTTTGGAACCCACAAAATGACAGAGAGAAGGTAAAATTCCAGCTGAAGACAGCCCAGCAGGCCAGCAGAAAGGGACCAGTGCAGCACTCTGGGAGCCAAGCCCAGCTCTGCTCTAGGCAGAGGTTTTAGCCTCAGGGAGTCCACAACCAGTCGCTGGCTGGAGGAACTTCAGAACACCAGTAGCTGTGGTGGTTTCCAGAATTATCAACCCATAGATGCCAAAGACAAAGTGAGAAGTCAGTGTAGACTTTGCAGAAACAGAGAGTTGGGAGTGCTATCCAGCCTTTGGCCCCAGGACAAGAAGTGGCTGAGGCTCTGTGGCCATGCTGCTTCAAAGCTCCTGGTCTGCAGATTTTAGGAGGACCAAGCGAACAATCTGAGGGATAATTGCTCTTGCTCTAACCTGCTTAGATCTGGATTGCTGTTTAGGATATAGGTCCTGGGGTGTGTGACCAGTTTGCCAGAGTGTGGGGAGGCATCTGAGAGGATACGCAACTAATAGCTCCAGCAGCTGAGAAAACCCCAGCATTTGGGATAAAAGTCCCCTTTCTGATAGCTCAGTTCTACTGTGGCAAAAGGCTGAAAAGTCAAGTAATTGAATGGCAACATGAACAAGCAAATGAAACAAAGCAAACAGAGCAATCCAACATTAGACTCCTATTTTGGGGACAAAAAGGATCAAAGCATGGAACAGGAGGAAGACAGTGAAGTCAGAACTCCTGCACTAAAATCTTCAAAGAAAAATACGATCAGGTTACAGGCCATAGAGGACCTTAAGAAGGATTTTTAAAGCCAAATAAGAGAAGTGGAGGAAAAATTGGGAAGAGAAATGAGAATGAAGCAAGAAAATTATGAAATGAGAGTAAACAACCTGATTGAAGAAAATAACACCTTAAAAAGTAGGCTAACTCAGATGGCAAAAGAGGCTGAAAAAGGCAATGAGGAGAAGAATGACTTTAAAAAAAAATTCACCAGATGGAAAAAGAATCTCAAAAGCTCACTGAAAAGAATAATTCCTTCAGAATTAGATTGGAGCAAATGGAAGCTAATGACTTTATGAGAAATCAAGATGCTGTTAAACAGATCCAAACAAATGAAAGAATAAAAGGCAATGTGAAATATCTCATGGGAAAAAAAAGCACTGACATGGAAAATAAATCCAGGAGAAATCATTTAAAATTATTGGACTTAACTGAAAGTCATGATTAAAAAAAAGAACCTAGAAATAATGCCTCAAGTAATTCTCAAGGAAAATTGCCCTGTTTTAGAACCAGAGGACAAAATAGATTTTGAAAGAATCTCTCTATCACCTCGTGAAAAAGATCCCAAAAAGAAAATTTTTAGGGATATTATCACCAGGTTCCAGAGTTCTCAGATACAGGAAAACATTACAAGCAGCCAGGAAGAAACAATTTCAACATTTTTGAAACACAATCAGGATAACACACAATCTTGCAGCTTCTACAATGAGGATTAAAGACCTTGCAATATGATATTCCAGAGGTCAAAGAAGCTGGGATTAAATCAAGGAATCACCTACCCAGAAAACCTGAGTATCATGTTTTTTTTGGGAAAATATAATCATTCAGTGGAATAGAGGACTTTCAAGCATTCTGGATGAAAAAAACAGAGTTGAATAGAAAATTTGACATTGAGATACAAGAAATAGGAGAAGCATGAGAAGGTAAACAGGGAAAAGAAATCATAAGGAACTCATCAAAGTTGAACTATTTATATTACTACATGGAAAAATGATAATTGTAATGCATAAAACTTTTCTCAGTATGAGAATAGTTGAAGGGAATAGAAATGCATATATATGTATACATACATATATATTTCTATATGGGAGGGTATGTCGGCATATGAATATATATGTGACTGTGTGTATTTATGTGTTCATGTTTACATAGATAGAGGGCATAGGACAAATTTAATAGGAAGGAATGATACTTATAAGGTTAAATTAAGAGGTGAGAGAGGAATATAATGGGAGGAGATGGGGAGAGACAGAATGGGGTAAATTACCTCATATAGAAGTGGCAATGGAAAACTGGTAGAATGGAGGGGAAGAACTGGAAGGAAAAAGGGAATGAGTCAACCTTATTCTCATTGAATTGTTGCTTAGGGAGGGAATGACATACACACTAAATAGGGTATCTCACCCTACAGGAAACTAGGGGGTAAGGGGATGAGAGGGGGGATGATGGAAGAGAGGACAGGCTGGGGGGGAGAGGGGAGTTGGAAGCACCCACTTTTGAAAAGGGACAGGATCAAAGTAGAGAACAGAACAAGTGTGGGGTGGGATAGGATAGAGGGAAATATAGTCAGTCTTTCACAATATATCCACTATGGAAATGCTTGCTTAGCTACACATGTACAACCTATATTGAATTGCTTATCTTGCCAGTAAGGGTGGGTGACCAGGAAGGAAGGGAAAGAATTTGTAATTCAAAGTTTTAAAGTCAAATGTTTAAATATATATACTATTATTACTATTGCTTTACATGCAACTGGGAAATAAGTTATACAGGCACTGTGGCACAGAGATCCTCCATGCCTTACTTTAACGTTGAAGAGGCAATGGGGGAAGATATGGAAGAGCGAAGATTGGAGGAGGGGATATTCAGTGGAATCGCTATTTTGAGGTGCTGGATTGGGGAAAAAATGGGGAGAAAATTTGTTACTCAGAATCTTGTGGAAATGAATGATGTGAACTAAAAAATAAAAAGAGAAAAAAATAAAAATTTATTTTTGTATAATTGTGTTCTTTCTAATTTCTTGAATATTTTTGTGTATTTAAAAATATTTTTGTGAGTAAGGTTCTAGAGGCTCCAAAAATGGTCCCCAAAATGCAAGACACATTAGTATGTTAAGAACTTCTTGTCTAGATTAAAAAAAAAAACAAAAACAGACATTGTTTGGCCTAGATGTGGCACATCATGATTGCAAAATTTCAAGGCAACATTTAAATTGTAGTTTGCTTAGAAAAATATGATATATTTAATAATACAGGATGCTGCACCTACCTTTAAAATTCTTATTAAGTTTTTTTTTTAATAAGACTAAATTCAAGTCATGGCACATACAATGTTAAAACCTTAATTCCTCAAAAAACGTTACAATCTAATGTTTACAGATCAAGAGTTCCTCAGCCCAAAGAAGAAAGACCCAACATCTGAAACTAGCATTCCTTTGATGTTGTATCCACCCCATCTTACTTTTGGCCCTCCTGCAAATAGAATATAAAGTCAGAAATATATTTATTTTGTCCATGTTTCTTGAAACCATTACAACTGCTTATTTTTAAAATCACATTTCAATATAATTGTTTTCCTTTATTATTCCATAACTTTATTTTATACATTGAAAAATTTTACTCTTAGGAGTCCAGAAGATTCTATAGTACTAAAAATGTTAAGAACCCCTGTTAGATAGGTTTAACTTGGAGACATTTCAATACATAAATTAGAAAAATGAATGAACATTTTTGTAGCATTTACTATGTGTCAGGCACTGCACTTAGTGTTCCACAAATATGATTTCATTTGAACCTTACAAAAATTCTGAGATTAGGTATTGCTATTATCCCCATTTTGTAGTTAAGGAAACTGAAGCAGACAGATGTTAAGCTGATTGTCGAGTCACATAGCTAAGTGACTGAACTCAAATCTTCCTGACTACAAACCCAGTGTGCAAATGACACAGGCACTGTGTCATTTAGCTGCCTCCAAGTACATCTATGCATAAATATTTCTGAAATACACTTTGGGTGGTTTAGAGCAGTGTAATAACTCTACATTCAAAGAAATAAATTTAATTAGAAAAAGATTGGGAGGGGATGTTTATCATACTGATAGACTTTTCATAGCATTATATTTAAGAGATTTTAAAAATATATCTAATCAATTTTTCTAGCTGGAATAAGACTCAGTCACTAACTAGTAGGGCCTGATTTTCCTTATCTGTAAAATAAGCTAATGGTAAGTATAAGTTCCAGTTTTAAAACATTAGGTTTCTCTATGTGAGAGATCATTTGGTGTAGGAGAAAGTGCACTGTATTTAAAGTTAAAAGGACCTATGTTCAAATGCTGTCTCTGATGCTTTTTAGCTATATAATAGTAAGTTAACCACTTCCTGTCTGTTTTTTTTATCTGCAAATGTCAATAACGATTCATGTAGCCCAAGGTTTTTGCAAGCTAAAATGAGATATGTAAAGTGATTTTAAGTGTTTTTTAAATTATTTTATTTTTTCCTATTACATATAAAATAATTTTATTCATTTTTAAAATTTTGGTTTCTAAATTTTTCTCTTTCTCCTTCTCTGAGTCCACTCCTCACTCATTGATAAGATAATCAATTTTATTTAAGTCACATTTATGCAGTCATGCAAACCATATTTCCATATTAGTCATGTTGCAAAATAAAACACAGACCAAAAAAAAAATTACCCCACCAAAAATAAAATTTAAAAAGTATTCTTCCATCTGTATTCAAACTCTATCTGGGCCCAAGAAAGTTGAGACAGTGCCCCTTCCACCTTGAGAGCAGACCTCAAATTTAAAGAAAGGGGCAAAAGAGAAAGGCAAAAAAAATATTGAGCAGGAAAAACAAAAACAAAAAAGAAATGGTAAAAAAGAATTTGACCAAAGAAAGGTATTATGTGATAGGGAAGATCAAGACACAAACTCAGAAGAGGATGACAATGTCAAAAAGTCTATGTGCAGAAAGACCTCGTGGAAGAGCTTACAAAGGACCTTAAAAATAATTTAAGGGAGGTAGATGAAAAACTGGGAAAATAAATGAGAATGGTGCAAGAGAATTATTTTTTTAAATGCAGTCAATATCTTAGAAAAAGAAAACAATTGTTTAAAAAGTAGAATTGACCAAATTGAAAAGAAAGTGCAAAAGCTAATTGAGGAAAACAACCCCTTAAAAGTTAGAATTGGGCAAGTGGAATCTAATAAATCTATGACAAATCACGAATCAATCAAATAAATACAAAAGAATGAAAAAAATAGAAATAATATTAAATACCTCATGGGGAAAAAATGACCAAAAAAATGATCTGGAAAATAGATCCAGGAGAGACAATCTCAGAATCATGGGACTACCAGAAAGTCATAATCAAAAAGAGGACTTGGCGAGCAGCTTCCAAGAAAATGTAAAGGAAAACTGCCCTGATATCCTGGAAACAGAGAGCCAAATCAACATTGAAATTATATACTAATTACCTGAGTAAAGAGATCTCCCCCCCAAAATCTCCAAGGAATAGTATAGTCAAATAAATAACTATCTTGTTATATAGTCATTATGTAGTTAATATAACCATAATACATATTATAGTTATAATATATATAAGATAACATAGTTAATAATATCTATAATTATTATAGTCCAGTAACTATTGCATCTATAGTCAAAGAACTATCTTGTCAGGGAAAAATATCACAAGTGGCCAGAAGGAAACAATTCATACTGGGAAGCCACAATCAAGATTACACAGGACTTAGCAACTGCAACATTAAAAGATCAGAAGTCATAAATCATGATATTTCAGAAGGTAAAATGGTGTAAAGCTGAGCACAAGCAGCTCTTCTGAGAACTGCTGCAGTGAATAACTTTAAGATTCTGATTGTACAGTATGGTAAATTATTAAGTGATAAACTAAAGCAAAACATTCAGAAAAATCAAATTACAACATTCACAACAATATAACATAACAACTAATTGCTAAGGTGTCCACAAAAGATATCATTCAGTAAATCACAATCTCAATCAATCAATCAAAGTACCCATCTAAAGTTTTATTTCATCTTGATTGGAGACTGGCTTCCAATCATCTTTAAGTCATTCTTCAGGAGCAATCATCCTTAAGGGGTATAAAGTACAAAGTACAAAGGTCTCCCACCCCTAGGTCACAGTCTTAAACTTGTCAGGCAGCACTAAGTACCCAAGTAAAGGTCCTTTCATCTTGACTTAAGGATGAGTTCTAACCTCCATGGCTCCTCTTCCATGCTACCAGCTCTTTCCAGAATTCATGCAATAGGTAGGCAATTCTCATCTCCTGTTCCAGGTTCTGTTCCATATTGAAGCTCATAGTTTGAGCTAACAGTTCACTTCAAGCTGTTAGCAGTTTCTGTTTCTGTGAAGACAAAGTTTAACAGAGCCACAACAACATTTACACACATTAAGCTTAACAGAGTTACAACAATATTCACACACATTGCCAGCACTATCACCAATTCACTTTTGGCCAGTGAAGTCAACACAGACCAACAGACAGGGTTTCTGTCTGAGAAATCAAATAGAAATCAGCAGTAAAGTCCCAGGAACTCTGAAAACAGGAGTAAAACCCTCCTTCAGGACTTCTGTAAACAGACAGCAATAAAGTCCTCTTTCAGGGCTTCTGAATCAGCAGTAAGGTGCCAGGGCTTCTGTAACAGCGTTATCATCCTCTGTCAGCGGAAGGTCTGAAAAAATAAAATCAATACATACAGACAGAATGCTGATACCACAGGCATCCTTCTTCACAATGTTGCTCAGTCCCAGCTCATGCCTGACCTTTTATATCCTTTCCTACTTCCTGTTCCACCATTCCTTTTATATCCTTTCTGTTCCATTAGTTGGCAAGTTCCTCCCACTGTGGGCTTCTCCAGTTCTGTTTCTAAGAAAGACTTGGTATAATCACAGGTGAGGCTCAAAGGCACTTGAATAACTGAAAAAAGGAGCAAAGTACTCCTTTGCTTGCCATTATAAGGAGGAAGGACTAACACCAAGAATCACCTACCTGGTGAAATAAAACATAGTAATTAATGGGGGGGGGAATGGTCATTCAATGAAATGGAAAAATTTTAAGCTTTCATAAGAACACCAGAATTGAACAAAAAAAATTCATCTCCAATATCAAGATCCAAGAGAAACCTAGAAAGGAATAAGAACACATAAGCGATTCAATTGAGCTGACTTGTTTACATCCTTTCATGGGAAGATGATACTTGTATTTCTTTAAAAATGTGCCACTAATAAGTACAGCTAGACAGAATATACATAGACATAGTTTATGTGTATAAGGTGAATTTGAGAGAAAGACATAAAAATAACTGAAGGACAAGAAAGGAGAGTACACTGTGTATAGAAGGAAAGGAGGAGCAAAATCTGATAAATTATTTTACATGAAGCATGAAAAATATACAGTGGAGGGAAAGACGGGAGGTGGACAGTGAGCATAGCTTGAATGTTACTCTCATTAGTGTTGGGTTAAAGATGGAATAATATATGCAATCAACTGGAAATAGAAATCTATCTTACCATATAGGGAAGTAGGAGGGGAGGAAATTAAGTAAAAGGGCATGAAGGTACTGCCAGAACAGAAGGCAGACTGGGAGAGGTGGTAGGCAGAAACAAAGTACTAGTGGGGAGGGAAAGGGTAAAAAGGAGAAAGGATAAAGAGGGGGGAAATAGTATGGAGGGAAAAACACAACTAGTAATCATAACTGTGAATGTGAATGAGATAAACTCTCCCATAAAATAGATGCAGATAGCATATTAGTTCAAAAACAAGAATGCTATAGGAGTGTAGAAGCAGGACATCCCCGCTGCTCTGGCTTCCACCTTCCCCAATCCATGTAAAAAGGGGACTCTAAACAAACTTTGACGCTGCAGAACCCACAAAATGACACAGAGAAGCTAACCTCCCACTAAGGACCTCCCAACAGGCCAGCAGGAATTGGCCAGCAGAGTGCTCTGGGAGCTGAGCTCAGCCACGTGGTGAGGCTTTAGCACCAGGGCAGGCCTGACCAGATCCAGCCTGAGGAACTCCAGATCAGCAGCAGCTGTCGCCGTTTCAAGATTTATCAACACATAGATGCAAAGGACAAAGTGAGAGGTCAGTGCTGACTGGACTTTGGGACTCAGTAAGTGGGAGTGCGTGGTTTTGGCCCCTGGGAGAGAAGCCACTGAGAGATGCTGGCACAGCCAGCCTGCTCCACCTGGCAGCTTCAGCTCCTGGCATGCAGGGGGTAGGCGGACCAAGCACCAGTCTGAGGTGTAATTGCTCTTGCTTTAACCTTCTTGGATTGGGATTGCAGTCTAGAGTGGAGGTCCTGGGGTATGTGTCCAGCTTGCCAGAGCATGTGGAGGCCTCAGAGAAGGCACCCATCTCATACCTCCAGCAGCTGAGAAAACCCCAGAGTTTGGGATGAAAGCTCCCCTGTCTGGTGGAAGAGTCCTACTGTGGCAAAAAGCCCAGGGGTCAAGTGACTAAGGGGCAACATTACAAGGCAAAGGAAACAAAGCAGACAGAATAGTCCAACATTAGACTCCTATTTTGGGGACAAAAAGGAGCAAAGCATGGAATAGGAGGAAGACAGTGAAGTCAGAAATCCTGCACCAAAAGCTTCAAAGGAAAATATGAGCTGGTTACAGTCCATAGAGGACCTTAAGAAGCAGATAAGAGAAGTGGAGGAAAAATTGGGAAGAGAAATGAGAACGATGCAAAAAAATTATGAAATGATAGTCAACAGCCTGACTGAGGAAAATCACACCTTAAAAATAGACTAACTCAAATGGCAAATGATGCTCACAAAGGCAATGAGGAGAAGAATGCCTTAAAAAGTCGAATTTGCCAGATGGAAAAAGAATCTCAAAAGATCACTAAGGAGAATCATTGCTTCAGAATTAGACTGGAGCAAATGGAAGCTAATGACTTTATGAGAAATCAAAATGCTGTTAAACAGATTCAAACAAATGAAAGAATAGAAAGCAATGAGAAATATCTCATGGGAAAAAGCACTGACTTGGAAAATAGATCCATGAGAGATAATTTAAAAATTATTGGACTGCCTGAAAGCCATGATCAAAGTAAGAACCTAGAAATCATCCTCCAGGAAGTTCTCAAAGAAAACTGTCCTGATGTTTTAGAACCAGGGGGCAAAATAGAGGTTGAAAGAATCCATCAATCACCTCCTGAAAAAGATCCCAAGAAGAAAATGCCTAGGAATATTATAGCCAGGTTCTGGAATTCCTAGATTAAGGAGAGAATATTACAAGCTGCCAGGATAAAACAATTTGAATATTGTGGAAACACAATGAGGATAACCCAGGATCTAGCAGCTTCTACACTGAGGAATTGAAGGGTTTGTAATGTGATATTCCGGAGGTCAAAGGAGCTGGAATTAAAACCAAGAGTCACCTACCCAGCAAAACTGAGTATCATGTTTCAGGGGAAAATTTGTTCATTCAGTGGAATAGAGGAATTTCAATCATTCTTTCTGAAAACACCAGAGTTGAATAGAAAATTTGACATTGAGATACAAGAAGCAAGAGAAGCATGAGAAGGTAAACAGGGAAAATAAATCATAAGGAACTTATCAAAGTAGAACTATTAATATTCCTACATGGAAAAACATAATTGTAACTTATGAAACTTTTCTCAATAGTTGAAGGGAATAGAAATATACATACATACATATATAAACTTAAATATAATATTATAAATTTATATATATATATATATATATATGTCTATATATGAGGGTTTATGGGCATATGAATATATATGTGAATGTGTATATACATGTTTACAGATATACATAGATAGAGGGCACAGGACCAATTTAACAGAATGGATGATACTTAAAAGGTGAAATTTATAGGTGAGAGAGGAATATAATGAGAGGAATTGGGCAGAGACAGAATGGGGTAAACTATCTCATATAGAAGGATCAAGGGAAAATGATTGCAATGGAGGGGAAGAATAGAAAGGCAAAAGGTAATAGGACAACCTTATTCCCATTGAATTTGGCTTGCAGAGGGAATGAAATACACACTAAATAGGGTATCTCACCCTCCACAAGAGTATGGGGGGAAGGGGATGAGAAGGGGAATGATTGAAGGGAAGGCAGGCTGGGAGGAGGGAAGTTGGAAGCACCCACTTTTGAAAAGGGATTCGATCAAAGTAGAGAATAGAACAAGTGGGAGGTGGGATAGGATGGAGGGAAATAGGCTTTTACAATATATCTACTATGTTATTGTTTTTCATTAGCCACACATGAACAATCTATACTGCACTGCTTATCTTCCCAGTAAGGGTGGGTGACAAGGGAGAAAGGGGATGAATCTGGAATTCAAAATTTTAAAATTAAATATTTAAATATATATACATATATATATATATACTATTATTAATACTATTTTACATATAATTGAGTAATAACATATACAGGCACTGGGGCATAGATATTTACTGGAAAAGTCAAATGGGGTATGAGAGAAAATATGAGAGAGAGCAGATTGGAGGAGGCGATATCCTGTGGGACTGCTATTTTGGGGCGGTGGGTAGGTAAATTTGTAACTCAAAATATGGCAGAAATGAATGATATAAATCAGAAGTTAATAAAATATTTGAAAAGTGAAAAAAAGGAATGCTACAATAGGTTGTTTTTAGGAAAAAAACTTAAAATAGACACAAAGAAGTAAGGTAAGTGAATAGAGCAGAATCTGATATTTAAAAAATAAAGGGTAGAAGTCCTGATCTCAGAAAAAAAGTAAAAGCAAAAATATACCTAATTTTAAAAGCCAAGGAGGTAAATTGCATCTTCCTAAAATATAACATAAGCAATGAACTTACATCAATATTAAGTATAAGTATAAACACATGAAGTGTTATAACATCCAAATTCTTAAAGGAGAAGATAAATAAAATGCAGGTTCATGACCAAACAAGTGACACAGAGTTTACAAAATTTAAATTACATCATTTAGATTATATTAAAGTAAAAAGCTTTTGCATAAACAAATCCAGTGCAAACAAGATTGGAAGGAAAGCAGAAAGTTAGGAAACAATTTCTACGCAAGTATCACTGATAAAGGTCTCATTTCTCCACTGAATCAAATTTATAAGAATATAAGTCATGTCCCTATTGATCAATTGTCAAACAATATATACAGGCAGTTTTCAGATAAAAAAAAATCAAAGGTAGCTATAAATATATGAAGTGCTCTAAATCACTTTTGATTAGAGAAATGCAAATAAAAAAAACAACAACCATGAAGTCATAACCTGTAACACCAATGTGATATTTACAGTGCCTATGGTGAATATAAATATGTTGGTGTAGTTGTGAATCACAAAATTTAATAGGCTTTCCACAGAGAGGACAGAACCAAAACATGTATTCAAATACCAGAATGCCCAGGCCCAAAATCAGAAAGTCCAAATCATTACAGTAACCATGAAGTTGGTACACATAGTCGATGCAGCATCCACCTATATTCCCAAGCCTTCAAAACAGAACAGGCAAAGATCCTCCTCTCCTCACTCACTGTAGCTGCTCAGCCTCCACACTGTTCACTCCTAGCAGTTCTCAGCAGAAGTTTTCAGCAGAAGTTCTGGCTGGCTCTCAGAAGAAATTCTGCCACCACAAGTTCTGTTCTCCAAATCTCTTCCCTCTCCAACCCCGGGCTCTCCTTACATATGGTATTTTCTCCTCCTTGCCCCATTCCTTCCTGTTATGTCAGCAAGTTCATCTCACAACTAAGTGCTGAATACCTGTTAGCTTGCTAATACAGGGGGCATGGAAGATCTTCAATTCCCATTCCCATTACACTGCCTAACACCTACCAGACTGGCTTATATGACAAAAAGGGAAATG
The DNA here is from genome assembly GCF_028583685.1 of Petaurus breviceps papuanus. Lineage (NCBI taxonomy): Eukaryota > Metazoa > Chordata > Mammalia > Diprotodontia > Petauridae > Petaurus > Petaurus breviceps. Next base: position 39,117,106 of record NW_027186473.1, read on the forward strand.
ATAAATGTTGTAGAGCATGTTTTAAAATTGGGACACTAATGAATTGTTGATGGAGTTGTAAACTGAACCAACCATTCTGGAGAGCAATTTGGAACTATGTCCAAAGGTTAAACACATTGTGTATACTCTATAATCTAGCAACACATCTACTAGGTCTGTATTCTAAAGAGATCATTTAAAAAAAAAGGAGTTACATATGCAAAAATGTTTATAGCAACACTTTTTTTTGGTGGAAAAAAATTGAAATTTGAGAGGATGCCCATCAAATGGGGAATGGTTGAATAATCTATGGCATATGAATGCAATAGAATACTAATGTGCAATAAGAAATGATGAGCTGACAGTTTCAGGAAAACATACAAACAAACCTTGAAAGTCTTATTCAAACTGATTCAAAGTAAAATGAGCAGAACCACTAAAACATTGCACAGAATATCATCAACATTGTGTAATGATCAATTATGAATGACCTAGTTCTTCTCAGCAACACAATGTTCCAAAATAAGTACAAAGAATTCAGGAAGGAAAATGATATCCACATTCAGATACTGAATTGATGGACTCTGAATGCAGATAAAAGTGTCCTTTTTTTCACTTACTATTTTTTCCTTAATTTTTTTTTCTTTTCTTCTGTTTCTTCTTTCACAACTGTGACTAAAAGGGAAATACATTTTATATGATAGCACACACACATATACATATATATATATATATATATAACATATGTCAAATTGCCTACAATTTTTAGGAAGATGGAAGAGGAGGAATGAAGTGGAAAAATGGATATCAAAATTTTGTAATATGAATGCTAAAAATTGCCTTGACATATAATTGGAGAAAATATACTATAAAACATAAAAAGAAGTAACACCAAAGTCATCATTAAAGATATGTATAACTGGGAAAGAGAGATCAGAGAGTCAAACAGTGAAAATGAACAATAACTGAAGTGTGAACTGTCAATAGAAAAGCTAGAGAAGGCCCATTTATTCCATATAGTTAAATTTTCTTTGGTGGATTTTTGAAAAGATGATTGCAAATGACAAAGAATTTTAAAAAAGGGACTGCAATAAGTCCAAAGTTTGCAATGAATCAAATAAGATGAAAACCTATGGTGAAATAGGAGTCAGGGCAAAGTACATAGAATGGTAACTTTAAATTCTGGGAAATCTGGGTTCAAATACTGCCTCCAAAATTTACTACGACCCTTGCTAAGTCATTAACTTTTTGTGACTCATGCACCTCCCCAGAACTTAACTAAGAAATCACATAGTTGAAACCTAAATTTGTGAAGAGAGTTCCATATGTTGATGAAATAACAGAATATTTCATTTTATTTTTATGAGAGATATCAATCTGAACTGATATAGAGTATAAATATACCAATGAAGTTACATATCCTCTGATTCCTTAATTATCTATAATTATGCTATAGCCTCCTAATTATTATCCTTGCCTTGATCCTCTCACTAATTTAATCAATCCTAAAAACTATTGCTTAAGTTATAGATGATTGTACATAAAATACAATGCTAGGCCTGGAATCAGCAAGTCCTTAGTTAAAATCTCATCTCATCCATTTTCTATCTCTGCAACCTTCAACAAGTCATTCAACTTTTGTCTACCTCACATTCCTCAGTAGCAAAATGGATAAATAATAGTACCTAACATACTCTTAGCTTAATGTATAGCATATAGTGGATGTTATTATATGCTTAGTCCATTCCATGGCTGTAAATTTCTAACCTTAATTCTTTACTACAGGTTATCCTACAAACTTAGAATATACTCTCCTAACCTTCATTTCTTAAAATCCCCATCAATTCAATATTTTCTCTCACATCTTCCCAGCACCAAGTGCCAGTGCTGTCTTTGAAATTACTTAGTATACAGATTGTATTTACTGTCCTTTTGTATATGTTCTTTCCTCTAATGAAATGTAAACTCCTTGATGGCAGAAACTGTACTATTTCTGTCTTTGAGTCCCTAATACCAAGCATGATACCTTGGTAACGCAAGAGGTACTTAGTAAATGATTATCAAAATTAACCAGTTGCCAATTACTCCTGAGCAAGTTAGCTCAGCACATGCTGATGCTTCAAATATTGACATGTATTCACGTATAACCACAATAATAATAGCATGTAGGACATAGCAGTAAATGCATGTCGATATACTGAGTATATATAATTAGAGATCTGTAGATAATTCAAACCCTTCCCCACCAACTTCAAATGAAATCCCAAATGTATCCAATTTAGCAGATGAGTCTTATGGAGTTATATTGCTTACTGAGAAATTAAATAACTTGCACAGGTCACATAACTGATGTGTCAAAAAGGGAATCTAAAGCACTTCTTTTCGATTTTAAGTCCAGTATTCTATCCAACATGCCATGACAAATGTATATCATTATTAAATTTCATCATATTTGATTTGATCTACATATTTTTTACCATGTTGAAATATTTTTGGAACCTGATTCTGTCATCCAGTATATTAACTATAACTATCAATTTCATTTCATTTGCAATTTTTATCAAAAAATATTATGCAGCTTTATCTAACAACAACAAAATAATACTAGAGAGAATAGTTTAGATGGCATTCTAGGATTGTAAAGCACACATTTGATCTTCATGCCAACCCTCAGAGGTACAGCTGATAAAACTGAGGGTTAGAAGTTCAAATTAATTGCCCAGAGTCACACACCTTATTAGCATCTGAGGATTTTAATTTAGTTTTTCTTCATTCCAAGTCTAATACTCTAGTCACTATGCCCCCTAGCTGCCCAAATATTGGGCAAAAGACATTCAAGGGCTAATCCTTTCATTATTTCATTAAAGGACTCTTTCCATATTGAAATTGATTCATCAATGACTATTCTTTGTTTCCAGTTATCCAATCAGTCCTGAATACTCTAAATTATATTATTCTGTAACCTGTATTTCAGAATTTTATCCACAAGAATTTTATAAAACTGTCAGATATGTTGATGAGTCATTAGAATTCCTCTGCTCTGTTTAGTAGCCTTGTCAAAAGACAAACACTTATATACCTTTAATTAACCCATACTAGTTTGCAGAGATCATTGCTCTCCTACTTTGTCTCACAAGCCATATGTGTTAATATTATATTAATCCTAATATCAATTGATACCATGCTAATCTGGATCCAATATTAATAATTTCTTCTTTAAAATGGTGACATATCCATTTTACAGCAATCACCCCAGCGTCCCCAGGGTGGCTGTCAACACAGGTTCTTAGATTTGCTTTTCTAAAGGAAAGCAACTCAAAATGTGTTAGCAATCTTGCTTTAATGAAACATATGTCTTTTACCTAGACCAGAGGGAAAAGGTCAGCACCCAGAACTTCGGAGAATACAAACAAGTTATAAGCAGAAGTTACAAAAAGAGAGAGAAACAGTTCAAGCAAACAGGTTTCCAACTGTCTGATTATTACATCTATGTCTAGTCACAGTTAACAGAGAGGGAAGCACCAACATCTGTGTTTTCAAAGCCGGGGGGCTTGACAGCTGCCCAGAGTCTCATCTGGTCAAATCACACAACACTTCTCAAACTGAGCCCCAAAACAAAATCTCACATCAGGGTATATGTAACCTTCTCCTGGCTGAGACAATGTCACAATCCTCTTGACCCACTGCCCAATCACAGAGCACCAAGGTATGGCCATTCCTGAAAACCAAGCCTACTGCCACAGGTTCCAGGTGAACTTAAGCCTATCAAAGGGCCTAGGGGCTGGGAAGGTCTTAAATTCCCATACCCATAACAATCCCACATTTAGTTCTCTATCATTTTTACCATTATTGATAATTTTTGAAATATCTGTGAGAGTGGTTCACTTATAAATCAATAAAAATCAAATCCTCTAGTAGCCTAGGAAGTCATACATCAAGCAGGATTACCTGAGGTTATAGAAAGCAATTTAGTTCTCTATGACTTTTTCCTAAGATATGTATTCTGTCTTTACTAGTCCAAAGCTCTTATATAGTGGAGAAAGCAGAAGCCAAAGGAGTATAATAGTACCACCTCCTCTCTGTAATTCATTATATTAGGATGACCAAGAAGACAACCCATTTCAAGGGCAGAGGAGAACAAGCTTGGATTTAATGGTATAATAATGTCTGATACTACATCTAGAGCCTAAGCTGTGAGAGCAGGTCATCTCAAATCCTCGATAAGAAAGAAATTAAACACCCTTACTGAGGTCACTAACTATATGGAACTAAGGTGGATTGACTTAATATGGGGGGGGTTAATTAAGCAGTAGGGGAAAGGTTCCTTGGAAGGAAATTATGATAGGAAAGTACATAACTACTGAAGGAAGCAAAAGGCAACTTAGATACTGGAAGAGAAATAGAATAGGTAAGAAGGTTTTATTTCTATAATTAGAATGATAGAAATTGTGAGTATTATAGTATAATTAGAATTGCAGAAGTATTTTTCAAACTCAGAGATCTTTATTGGATCATATGAAATTTAAAAAAAAAAAACCTTTTTTTTCAAGATTGCAGAATGGATTTGTGAGATATGTCATAGACATTGTGGTATAGTGGAAAAAATATAGTCATGAGGACCAGAGTTTGAATACTGCCCCTGATATGTATTAATTACATAATCATTTATTGTTCCTCCCATCCCTCATCACATAAGCTTTCATTTACCCTCATATTTCTTATTAATAACTAATAATAATGATTATAATAGTTAATAACTAATGCTAGGGTTGAAGTTCAATATGTATGTATTTGGTATTTTGTAAAGTTTAAAATACCACATAAATAGCATCCATTATTATAATATGGATAAAAATTATGAACAAATTATTTCAAAGCTTAATATTTGCAAATAATATTTACCTTAAGTCCCCTTTTCAAAGAACTTATTATAACTGAGGGTTAGCTGAGATGAACAAGGCAGAGAGTGAAGAAGTAGATGCATCATGTTTTTATATAAAAATTTTCAAGGATTTCAAAAGATGGTTTTAGGTTTGTAGAACATTTCAAACTATTTGCTAGGGTTGCTTTTTTGTTTACTCTTTGCTCAGTAAATCCTACCAAACAATGAAATACTTACATTAAACCATTTAAAAACTGGCCTAATCCATCAATCCCTAGACTATTCTCTACTGCTACCTCAGCAGCCTTCTCATGCTTCCAAAGTCCTCACCTCTAAGTCATCCTCTCCTAATTGATGAGTTCTTCCCTGGTGCCATCTTTTGAAAAAAGCATCCATAACTGCCATGTACACTATAAACCCAGCTCAGCCCCACACTCCTCAGACAATGACTCCATCATTGCATAGAAGAATATATGACTATAGGAAGCAATAACAAAAATCAGAGCCTAACACAAAACAATTTTTTTAAAAGATCATAAAATATTTGGGGAGGGGGTAAACTACCAAAATACACTAAATGACTCTGCAGATATAATTATAAAACATGCTATAAAGGAATGTTAAATAACCAGAAGTATATTAAGAAACTCTGACTGGGCCATGGCAATATAATAAAAATGATAATGTTACATCAGTCAATTTACAGATTTAGTTTGCGAATCTAAAAATGGTGTACTTACATACTCTATAGAGCTAGACAGATAATAACAAAAATCATTTGAAAGAACAAAATTACTAGAATATCAAGGGAAATAATGAAAATAGAGAGAAATGAAAAGAGAATAGCACTTCCAGATCATAAACTATATTATAAAGCAGTAATGATTGAAGTAATTTGAAACTGTCTATTAAATAGTAAAGTAGATGAATGTAATAGATTATACAATGAAGAATCAGAAATAATTAAACTCAACAATTTAGTGTTAGCTACACCTGAAAACAAATTCCCTGGTGGTGAAAAGTACAAGAGTGATAACTTGCTATTTGACAAGAATTACTAGGAAAACACTTTAGTATACATTAGATTTATACCAGCATTTCAAAAGGCATAAACTATGACCTGAATACTAAAGATCATATACCACAAATATTTTTTTTAAAGAAACAGATCATATATATTTTATAGCTTTGTCTAGGGTACAGATTTTAAACAAATCACAAATAGAAGGACTGCAAAAGATGCAAGGGATATTTATAATCAATGTGATTGGAAATATTTTGTACTAACAAAATTAACACAAATTAGACTTAAGATGGAAGCTGTAGGATTGTTAAAAAAAGTCTGTGTCAAATATCTCTGGTATCTGAGATCCACATATGTAAATAATTAGTGGAAATATATGGCATCAAGAATCATTCTCTGATAGTAAAATGATATGAATAGATCACAAAATAATTACAAATAATTAACAACTATTTGAAAGAATATTCTACATTACAATTAAGAGAAAATACAAATGAAAAAGAATCCTGATGTTCTACCTCACATGCAAATAATTGGCACAGATGACAAAAGATGTGGATGCTAAATGTTGGAGGACTTATGGAAAAATAGGAACACAAATACATTGTTGGCAGACTCATAAACTCACACAACCCTTTTTTCATTGTATTTTATTATTATTTTTTTTGGTCTTTTTAACTTGTTTGTTTACTTTTAGTTTACAAGATTCAGTTCCATAATTCCTTGAGTTTCAAATTTTCTCCCTCTCCCTCTTCTCTCTCCCCTCATCCCGCCCATGGTGGCATACAAGCAAGTATAGGATCTGCAAATACTTTCACATTAGACATTAGTCAGGTTATAAAGAACAATTGTATCTGATGGAATGAACAATGCGAAAGAGGAAACAAAACCAAACAAGAAAAAGAAAGAGAGCAGGTAGTTTGCTTCAATCTGCATTCAAACTCTGTTCTTTCTAGTTCTTTCTTTGAATGTCGACATCTCTCTCCATAATGACTCTTTTGGAATTGACTCATTACACTGCATTGCTGAGAAGAGTCCAGTCTATCAAAGTTAGTCACCACACATATGTTGTGTCTGTAATTGTGAACAAATTTCTCCTGGTTCTGCTCTTTTCACTCAGCATCAGTTTGTATAAGCCTCTCCAGATAAATATGAAGTACGTCTGCTCCACGTTTCTTATAGCACAATAGTATTCCATTACATTCATATACTACAGCTTGTTCTGCCATTCCCCAATTGATGGGCATCTCCTTAATTTCCAATTCTTTTCCACCACAAAAAGAGCTGTTCTAAATATTTTTGTACATATGTGTCTTCCACCCACTTCTATAGCCTCTTTGGGATACAACGCTAGAAATGGTATTGCTGGGTCAAGGGTATGAAATTATTTGTAGCCCTTTGGACATAGTTCAAGATTGCTCTCCAGAATGGTTGAATCAGTTAAGAATTCCACCAGCAATGCATTAGTGTTCCAATTTTTATACACCTTCTCCAGCATTTGTCATTTTCCTGTGTTGTCATCTTAGCCAAGCTGACCAGTGAGATGTCGTACTTTAGAATTTTATTTTTTAATTTGAATTTCTCTGATCAACAGGGATTTAGAGTATTTTTTTCATATGCTTATAGATATATTTAATTTCTTCCTCTGAAAACTGCCTGTTCATATCCTTTGTTCATTTATCAATAGGGGAATGACTTGCATTCTTATAGAATTGACACAATTTTCTGTATATTTTAGAAATGAGGCTTTTATCAGAGACATGGGTTGTAAAAACTATTTCCCAATTTTCCACTTCCCTCTTACTTTTGGTTATATTGGCTTTGTTTGTACAGAAGCTTTTCAATTTAATGTCATCAAAATTATCCATTTTGCATTTTATAATGATCTCTAACTCTTGTTTGGTCATGAAGTCTTTCCCTCTCCATAAATCTGACAGGTAAACTATTCCTTGCTATCCAAGATTTCTTACAGTATCAGACTTTATACCTAGATCATGAACCCATTTAGACTTGATTTTGGTATGTGGTATTAGATAATGGTCTATGCCCAGTTTCTGCCAACTATATTCCAGTTTTACCAGCAGTTTTTGTCAAATAGTGAGTTCCTATATCAAAAGCTGGTGTCTTTGGTTTATCAAACAGTAGATTACTATAGTTTTTGACTGATGAGTCTAACCAATCTATTCCATTGATCCAGTACTCTATTCCTCAGCCAGAACCAAGTAGTTTTGATGACTGCTGCTTTATAATACAAATCAAAATCTTGTATAGCTAGTCCACCTTCCCTAGCATTTTTTCCCTTAATTTCCTTGATATTCTGCACATTTTGTTCTTCCAAATGAATTTTGTTACTATTTTTTCTAGCTCTATAGAGTAACTTGTTTGTTAAATTGATTGGTATGGCATTAAATATGTAATTTAGTTTAGGTAAAATTGTCATTTTTATTATATTGGCTTGAGCCAGCCATAAGCAATTGATGTTTTTCCAGTTAGTTAGATCTGACTTTATTTGTGTGAAAAGTGTTTTTTAGTTGTGTTTATATAGGTTATTGGTTTGTTTTGGCAGGTAGATTCCCAAATATTTCATAATGTCTACAGTAACCTTAAATGGGATTTTGCTTTCTATGTTTTGCTGTTGAATTTTATTAGAAATATACAGGAATGCCAAGGATTTGTGTGGGTTTATTTTATATCCTACAATGTTGACAAATTTATTTATTGTCTCAAGTAGTTTTTTACTTGATTCTCTAGGATTCTCTAAGTATATCATCATATCATCTGCAAAGAGTGATAGTTTAGTCTCTTCTTTGCCTAATTTGATTCCTTTGATTTTTTTTTCTTCTCTAATTGCTACTGCTAACATTTCTAGTACCAGAATGAGTAAGAGGTGAGACAGTGGACACTGTTGTTTCATGCCTGATCTTATTGGAAATGCTTCTAGCTTATTCCCATTACATTTATTACTCACTGATGGCTCAAAACAGATGCTACTTATTATTTTAAGGAAGAATCCATTTATTTCTATACTTTCTAGTGTTTTTAATGGGAATGTATGTTGTATTGTTTCAAAAGCCTTTTCTACATCTATTGAGATAATCATGTGGTTTTTACTAGTTTTATTGTTGATATGATCAATTATACTGATGCTTTTTCTAATATTAAATCATCCTTGCATTCCTGGAATAAATCATAAGTGATTAAAGTGTATTATTCTTGTGATAAATTGCTGAAGTCGTTTTGCTAATATTTTATTTAAATATTTTGCATCTATATTCATGAGGGACATTGATCTATAATTTTCTTTCTCCATTTTATCTCTTTCTGATTTAGGTATCAGTACCATATTTGTGTCATAAAAAAGAATTTGGTAGGACTCCTTCTTCACTAATGTAGAGTATTAGAATCTATTTTTCTTTAAATGTTTGATAGAATTAACTAGTAAATCTATCTGGCCCTGGAGATTGTTTCCTAGGGAGTTCACTGATATCTTGTTTGATTTCTTTTTCTGAGATTGGATATTTTTTTTAAATGCTTTATTAACTTTTGATTTACATCGTTCATTTCCGCCAGATTTTGAGTTACAAATTTTCTCCCCGTTTTTCCCCCACCCATCCCCCCAAAACAGCAGTCCCACAGGATATCCCCACCTCTGATCTGCTCTCTCCCATATTTTCTCCCATACTCGTTTCAACTTTTCCAGTAGGGCATGGTGGATCTCTATATTTCCCAATTACATGTAAAACAATATTAATAATAGTATATATATATATTTAAACATTTGATTTTAAAACTTTGAATTCCAGATTCATTCCCTTCCTCCCTTATCACCCACCCTTACTGGGAAGATAAGCAGTTCAGTATAGGTTGTACACATGTGGCTAATGCAAAACAATAACATAGCAGATATATTGTAAAAGACTGACTATATTTCCCTCCCTCCTATCCCACATCCCACTTGTTCTATTCTCTACTTTGATCCTGTCCCTTTTCAAAAGTGGGTGCTTCCAACTTCCCTCCCCCCCAGCCTGCCCTCCCTTCCATCATCCCTCCTCACATCCTCTCCCCCCCCCTATTCTCCTGGAGGGTGAGATCCCCTATTTAGTGTGTATTTCCCTCCCTCCTCAAGCCAGATTCAATAGGAATAAGGTTGACCCAGTCCCTTTTGCCTTCCTATTCTTCCCCTCCATTGTAACCATTTTCCCTTGCCTCTTCTGTATGAGATAGTTGCCCCACTCTGTCTTTCCCCATCTCCTCTCATTATATCCCTCTCACCTCTTAATTTCACCTTTTAAGTATCATCCCTTCCTGTTAAATTGGTCCCGTGCCCTCTATCTATGTATACCTGTAAACATATATACACACATTCACATATGTATTCATATGCCTGCATACCCTCATATAAAGACATATATATATATATATATATATATATATATATATATATATATATATTTCTAATCCCTTCAACTACTGAGAAAAGTTTCATAAGTTACAATTATTGTTTTTCCATGTAGGAATGTTAATAGTTCAACTTTGGCCAAGTAGCTCAGCAAGCAAGAGCACCGGCCTCAGTGCCGGGACGACCCGGATCAAATCCGGGCCCAGACACCCAACACCACACCCAGAAACAACTGGCCATGCAACCCCGAGCAAGCCACTCAACCCCAATTGCTTAAAAAAAAAAAGTAGTTCAACTTTGATAAGTTCCTTATGATTTCTTTTCCCTGTTTACCTTCTCATGCTTCTAGAACTTGCTTCTTGTATCTGAATGTCAAATTTTCTATTCAGCTCTGGTTTTTTCAGCAAGTATGCTTGAAAGTCCTGTATTCCACTGAATGACCATATTTTCCCCTGAAACAAGATACTCAGTTTTGCTGGGTAGGTGACTCTTGGTTTTAATCCCAGCTCCCTTGACCTCCGGAATATCACATTCCAGGCCCTTCGATCCCTCAGTGTAGAAGCTGCCAGATCCTGGGTTATCCAGATTGTGTTTCCACAATATTCAAATTGTTTCTTCCTGGCTGCTTGTAATATTCTCTCCTTAATCTGGGAATTCTGGAACCTGGCTATAATATTCCTAGGAGTTTTCTTTTTGGGATCTTTTTCAGGAGGTGATTGGTGGATTCTTTCAACCTCTATTTTGCCCTCTGGTTCTAAAACATCAGGGCAGTTTTCTTTGAGAACTTCCTGGAGGATGCTTTCCAGGCTCTTACTTTGGTCATGGCTCTCAGGCAGTCCAATAATTTCTAAATTATCTCTCCTGGATCTATTTTCCAGGTCAGTGGTTTTTCCCATGAGATATTTCACATTGCCTTCTATTCTTTCATTTGTTTGGATCTGTTTAACAGCATCTTGATTTCTCATAAAGTCATTAGCTTCCATTTGCTCCAATCTAATTCTGAAGCAATGATTCTCCTCAGTGAGCTTTTGAGATTCTTTTTCCATCTGGCAAATTCGACTTTTTAAGGCATTCTTCTCCTCATTGCCTTTCTGAGCCTCCTTTGCCATTTGAGTCAGTCTGTTTTTTAAGGTATTATTTTCTTCAGTCAGGCTGTTGACTCTCATTTCATAATTTTCTTGCATTGTTCTCATTTCTCTTCCCAATTTTTCCTCCACTTCTCTTATCTGCTTCTTAAGGTCCTCTATGGCCTGTAACCAGCTTGTATTTTCCTTTGAAGCTTTTGATGCAGGAGTTCTGACTTCACTGATTTCCTCCTGTTCCATGCCTTGCTCCTTCTTATCCCCAAAATAGGAGTGTAATGTTGGAATCTTCTGTCTGCTTTGTTTCCTTTGCCTGCTCATTTTGCCACTCAATGATTTGACTTTTGGGCTTTTTGCCACAGTAGGACTCTGCCACCAGACAGGGGAGTTTTCGTCCCAAACGCTAGGGTTTTCTCAGCTGCTGGAGGTATTAGATGGGTGCCCTCTCTGAGGTCTCCACATGCTCTGGCAAGCTGGACACACACCCCAGGACCTCCACCCTAGACTGCAATCCAGATCCAAGCAGGTTAAAGCAAGAGCGATGACCCCTCAGACTGGTGCTTGGTCCCCCTACACTCTGCAGGCCAGGAGCTGAAGCCTCCATGTGGCGCTGGCAGGCTGTGCTGGAGTCTCAGCGGTTTCTTGCCCTGGGGGTAAAAGCCAAGCACTCCCACTTACTGGGTCTCAAAGTCCAGAATGCACTGCCCTCTCAATTTGTCCTTCGCATCTATGTGTTGATAAATCTGGAAACGGCCACAGCTGCTGCTGATATGGAGTCCCTCTGGCTGGCGGCTGGTCTGGCCCGTCCTGGGGCTAAAGCCTCTGCGTGGGGCTGGGCTCGGCTCCCAGAGCGCTGCGCTGGCCGATTCCTGCCTGCCTGCCAGGCTGTTCTCAGCGGGAGGTTAGCTTCTCTGTGTCATTTTGTGGGTTCTGCAGCTCCAAAGTTTGTTTAGAGTCCCCTTTTTACATGGATTGGGGAGGGTGGAAGCCGGAGCTGCAGGAGGGTCGTGCTTCTACTCCGCCATCTTGGCTCCGCCAAGATTGGATATTTTAAGCAATTTATTTCCTTTTCAGTTAATCTGGGCAATTTATATTTTTGTAAACATTTATCCATTTCATGGAGATTGTCAAATTTATATGCATGCAATTTGGCAAAATAATTCCCAATTATTGTTTTAATTTCCTCTTCATTGGAGGTAGATTTATCCTTTTCATTTTTGATACTCATAATTTGGTTTACTTCTTTCTATTTTTTTGTTATGTTGACTATAAATTTCTTTTTTCCAAAAAACAGTTCTTAGTTTTATTTATTAATTCAATAGTTTTCTTAATTTCTGTTTTATTAATCTCTCCTTTGGTTTTCAGTGTTTCTAATTTATTATTTAATTGGGGATTTACAATTTGTTCTTTTTCTAGCTTTTTAAGTTGCATGCTCACTTTATTGATCTCCATTTTCTCTAATTTATTCATGTATGCACTCAGGGATATAAAATTTCCTCTAAGAATTGCCTTTCCTGCATCTCACAAATTTTGATATGTTGTCTAATTATTGTCATTCTCTTGAATGAAGTTACTCATAGTTTCTATCATTTCTCATTTGACCCACTCATTCTTTATGATTAAATTTTTAAATTTCCCATTAGTTTTTAGTCTATCTTTACATGGCTCTTTATTGCATATAATTTTTATTGCATCATTATCTGAGAAGGATGCATTTAATATTTCTGCCTTTCTGCACTGAATTGTGAGGTTTTTATGCCTTAGTACATGGTCGATTTTTGTGTATTTGCCATGTACTGCTGAGAAGAAGGTATATTCCTTTTCATCTCCATTCACTTTTCTCCAGAGTTCTATCATATCTAGCCTCTCTAAAATTCTTTTCACCTCCTTAACTTCTTTCTTGTTTATTTTGAGGTTGGATTTATCAATTCAGAGAGGGGGAGATTAAGGTCTACTACTAGTATAGTTTTGTTATCTATTTCTTCCTCTAATTCCCCTACCTTCTATTATAGGAATTTGGATGCTCTACCACTTGGTGCATATATGTTAAGTAATGATATTGCTTCATTCTCGATGGTGACTTTTAGCAGGATGTAGTTTCCTTCCTCATATCTTTTAATTAGATCTATTTTTGCTTTTGATTTATCTGAAATAAGGATTGCTACCCCTGCTTTTTTTAATTTCTTTTACCTGAAGGATAATATGTTCTGCTCCAGCTTTTTACCTTTGCCCTGTGTATATCCCCTTCTTTCAAATGTTTTTCTTGTAGACAACATATTGTAGTATTATGTTTTATAATCCATTAATATCTGCCTCCACTTTATGGGAGAGTTCATCTCCTTCACATTCACAGTAATGATGACTCTCTGCCTCTTTCCCTCCATCCTATTCTCTCCCCTGTTTATGTTTTTATTTCTTTCTTCTCCCTTCCTCTCCTTAATTGTTTTCCTCTTTACCATAACCTCCCTCAGTATTCCCTTCCTGTGACTCCCCTTTTTTTACCTACCCTTTCCCCTTACTACCGTTTCACTCCTTTCTAAACCTCCCCCCTTTTTATTCCCCTACCTTACCCCTCTTACTGCCTAAAGGGTACAATGGATTTTTATAATTATCAGAATATGTTATTCGCCTTTGACCCCAAACCAATGAGAGTAAATTTCATATAATATTCTTCTCCCTCACTCCTTTCCCTATATTTAATCAGTTTTTGTGTTTTTTTCACATTAGAATCTTAAACTTAACTGATTATGTTTATCCCTCTTTGAACCAGAATCAATGTGAATAATGTTTAAGTGATGTTCATCTCCCTCTCTCCTTCACCTCTACTGTAATATGTTTTTATGCCTAATCATATGTCATAATTTACCTTTTTCTGCCTTATGCTTTCATTTTATTCTATTACATTCCCTTTGAACCCCTTAATTAAGTTTATTTTTATCATCAGATTAGTTCATTTATATATCTCTTTTAAAGGTCTTGATAATCATATAAATTTCAGTATTGTCAGGTATCAGCTTCTCATATAGGAATGTAAACAGTTTGCTCTTATTGCATCCCAAGTTATGTCCATGTGTGCGTGAGTGTGAATGTGTGCATGTGTGAGTTTGTGTTTTCCTTGTTTACCTTTTTATGTGTTTCTTGAGTCTTGTAATTGGAGATCATATTTTCCATTGAGCTCTGGCTTTTTCATCAGGAAAGTCTGGAAGTCCCTTATTTCATTAAGTAGCCATCTCCTTGCCTGAAAGATTAAGCTCAGTTTTGCTTGGTAGGTATCCTTTGTTGCAGTCTTAGCTCTTTTGCCTTACAAAATATCAAATCTCAATCCCTCTGATCTTTTAATGTAGAAGCTGCTAGGTCCTGTGTAATCGTGACTGTATTTCCATAATATTTGAATTGTTTCTTTTTGGATGCTTGCAGTATTTTCTCCTTAACCTTGTAATCTAGGTACTATATTTCTTGGAGATTTCAACTTGGGATCTCTTTCAGGAGGAAACCGGTGAATTCTTTCAATTACTATTTTGCCTTCTGACTCCAGGACTTCAGGAGAGTTTTCTTTGACAGTTTCTTGGAGGACGTTGTCCAGGATGCTTTTTTTTTTCATGGATTTCCAGTAGACCAATAATTCTTCAGTTATCTCTCCTGGATCTTTGTTCCAGGTCAGTTGTTTTTCCAGTGAGATATTTTACACCTTCATCCAATTTTTCAATCTTCATGTTTTTTGTTTTTTTGATCAAGTCTTGGTGCATCATAGAGTCCTGAGCTTTGATTTTATTGATTCTCATTTTTAGTGAATTATTCTCTTTAGTTAGTTTTTAAAGGTCCTTTTTTAGGGAAGTCTTTTCTCCAATTAGTTCACTAATTTTACTTTTTAAGGATTTTTTTTCTTCAGAGAGACTTTTTCTTTTCCAATTTGGTCACTGTAGATGTAAATTTATCTTCTACTTCCCTAATTTGGCTTTTAAAATCTTTTTTGAGCTCTCCAAGAATGCTTTTTGGGCTTAAGACCTGTAATATTTCCTTCTGTGGTCTCAAGTGTGAATATAGAGTCCATGTATTTGGACATGTATCTGTATTTGGTTGTTCTTGCTTGCTATAGTAAGTTCAGATCTATTTTCTTGCCTTTCCTTATCCTTCTCAGCTTCCTTCTTTCCCATTGTGATTTCCTATTTCCTAATTTCTCAGGCTGGGAGTTAAGGGCCTGGTTGTTGACTTTGTGTGCTGTAGCCCCTGGATGTCTAGAATGAGGCCAAGGCCAGGACTCTCAGTGTTTCCCCTGAGCTACCCTGAAGCTCACAGAGTAACCTGTGGGGGAGGGGTGGTCTGCCCACTTCAGATTTCCACCTCTATGCCTCTGGGCTACAGCTCAGGCAGACTCAGAAGCTGGCAGCTGGCAGTGATGGAGTCTGCAGAGTCCCCTGGTGATGCTAAGGTCCACCTGAGCTTGTGTTGCTAGCACTTGCTGACACCAACACTCTGGGCTTTGGGAGCTCTTACTGGTCAGGTGAGGTGGGGCTTGTTGGGACTCCTCCTGACCTTCACTTCAGACTGCTTACTGCCTCAGTTATACCCTTTCTCAGTGACTCCTAAGCCTGAGGCTATTTTTGCTATTTCAGGATTTTACTCTGGGTGGGACATTTTTCTCAGGTTTTCTAGGTCAAGGAGCAGCTAGAGTATACTTTGCCCTCTTGGCTTCTGGAAAATCAGGTAAGTGATTTTTAAACTTCCAGGCTGATAGCCCCAGGAGAAGCTGCTGTCTCTGCTGAGGGCCATGTGCTTTCTCTTATCCCCCTCTGAGGGATCCTCCCATCCTGTGGTGAGATGCTGGTGAGAAGATTGTGAATAGCCCTTGGGGTGTGTGAGTCTGATGCCTGGGGGTCCCTCTCATTCTGCTCAAATCTGCTCTCTAGACCACCCAGGTGCAGCCCCCACATGGGCACTTTCCTGGGCTGGATCCTGCCACACTCTGTCTCCCAGTGGATTCTGTCAGTCTAAAATTCATTCAGATTCCTGACACAACCATTTTGGAAATCAAATTTTAAATTATTTCTAGAGTGATTACAATGTTCATATCTTTTGACTAAGTTCCCACTTCTAGTCAACGAAGTCACCTATGAAAGAAAAGCCCTGAATACATGAATACAATTTATAATTGTACTTTTTGAAGTAAAGAATTGTAAATAAAGTAGGTCACAATTCATTGGGAAATGGCTAAAACATGTATTTGAATGTAATAGTTACATACTATACTTTAGAAAACAATTAACACAATGAACATAGAGAAAGCACATATGACCTTAGGCAAAGTGAAGTAAATAGAACAGGCAAAATATTATGCATGATTCCATAGTGTAAATAGAAAGAACAATAGCAACATAATTGAAACTGGATCTTATGAAATCATGCCTAAGATTCATCCCCCAAAATAGAGATGTGGAAGAAGAAGAGATCTCATTTCATGACAGAGGTTAGGGATTGTGGGGGTAGAATGCCATAAAAATATCATACTTTTTTGATATTGTAGTTACTTTTGCTTCCTCCCCTTCCTCCTTCATATTTCTTTATTATTAAAGATAACACCTTGAGGGGGACAAGAAAAAAAAATACACTGGGAAATCTAAATAATATAACAAGTAATATCAATAAAATATATTAATTTTAAAGGTAAAATAAAAAGATACTTTCATTGATATTAGTACATAATTCCTTGTAGTATATATATTTTTTTGCTTTTTGGAGGGCAATTGGGGGTAGGTCAAACAGCTAGTTGTGTGTGTGTGTGTGTGTGTGTGTGTGTGTGTTAAGTGTCTGAGGCTGGATTTGAACTCAGGTCCTCCTGACTCCAGGGCCAGTACTCTACTCACTGCGCCACCTAGCCGCCCACCTTGTACCATATTTTTTATCAGTATCATGCTGACATTTATACATCCTTCCTGATAAGAGGAAAAGGGCACACTTTTTAGGAGCATCTTACATTTATGATCTTATTACTTCATGTCGGCATTTTTGTGGGGAGAGGGGAAAAAGATTAGAGATTCTCAGAATCTGACTCATGTTTCCACAAAAATTTTCTGTCCATGGGAATATGATCATTTGTTTCATTTTTCTTTCTTTGCATGAGTCTTCAGCTTCCTTAAACATATTAACAATTATTACTTCCTAAAACAATATTAACAAGGGTAACAATACAATGAATACAGGGAAGGTCTTATTTAACTTAACAAAAATGAATAACAGTCTTATATGTCAGACTATCTGGTACCATGAAAACATGCCTACAATTTCTTCATGAATTTATTTCTACTTTCTGAAAAATATCTATTTCAGACAAACTAGAAAATCCTCTTTCAGTACTTGTCCTACACAGTCCTCATTACTCAAAGGAGAAGGGAAAATATCGCTGAATCAGATCATTTAAGAGATTGAAAGTACTTGTGGCTATCTCATCCACCTTATATAAAAAGTAATTCTCCTCTACCACATATTCCATAAGTGATCATCAAGCCTTTTCTTGAACACTTTCAATAAGGTGTTAAACCCTCTACATGTGCACCACTCCTCTCAAAACATGACACTACCCTTTGGGATAACTCTTGTTATTTGTAAGTTATTTTTCTTCTCTTTTTCTTCCAGATATCAAGCCCAACTTTGCCTCCATGTACCTTCTATATATTGCTCTGACTTTTTTTCTAAAGACAAGCATCAGAGATCTAATCCCTCTTCTATATTTTATGATAGTAAGACCATCTTAGCCATTCATTCCTCTAGGTTAAATCCCCAAGTTCCTTCAGTGTATTCTCATGACAGCATCTATTCAAGATCCTGCACCATTTTGTTGTCTAGTTCATCATGTTCTTCAGTTTATCTTTGGCCTTAATGAAACACAATAAAAATAATATATCTGTGTTGTTTTTCAATGCACAAGAAGAAGTTTGAGTTTTCTGCATTTTTGTTCTACCACTCTTCTGTGTTTCTTTCTTGCCCTGACCACATACATGGAGCTACCTCGAGGAGCCACATAGATGTATGTGCATGGTCATGTCTCACCACTTTAATTCCTACATTTTACTCAATAGCTCTTTCTTCTTTAAGTAGAATTCCTTCCTTTATTTGGAAAAAGGAGCTCCAGGAACTGCCTGTGAATTGAAGGGAGGAGAGCCTACTTGAAACAGGAGGGAGGGAGTGAAAGTTTGTATGTACAATCTCTAGAATTCACCATCTATATATGCTTCCCATCCCTTGGAATTTTCTTTCTTCTCTTAATTTCTCTTCTAGCCCCATACCAGACTTTTAAAGTATTTTCATTAGCCTAATGTTTACTATTATGAATAGAGTGACAGAATACAATTTCATGGCATATCTGATGGCAATTTCCAGGCATGCCTGTTCAAGACAACTTGTTTACATGATATTTTAGGCCAACGACTGACTACTCAAATTGCAAACATTTATTTCTCCTGCAAAGCAAAGAAACTGTTTATTTCTTCATTACTACAAGGGAGATATGAGGAGAGAACTTCTTCAAATATAGTAATTAAAATTTTCTTAATTATAAATCATCAATGAGAAAAATATTCAAATGATAAAAAACAAAATATTCATACAATAGTCCCATACAATTAATTATTTGTGATGTGCTTTTCTGAGATGCCTATTAACTTTACAGGTAGCATGTGGCATAATGGAGAATACACTCTGCATTGCACTATGTTAATAGTTAATGGCATAGCTAATCCACATTAATGAAAGTGCTTAACAGCAAAATGTTAAAAAATGCTAAACTTTAAAATGTTAAAGTATTAATTAAATACAGAACCCCCTCTCCAAAACAAGTGTGATTAGGAATGGATTATTTTAGCTAATACTTTGGTGTGCAACTTCTGTCTAATTTATCAGGGCAGAGAATTAATTTGTTGTTGTTTAGTCATTTTTGGTTGTGTCTGACTGTGCCTACACCTGCAGTTTTCTTGGGAAAGATACTGGAGTGATATGCCATTTCATTCTCCAGCTCATTTTAATGATGAGGAAACTGAGTCAAAAAGTGGAAAGTGACTTTCCCAGGGTAACATAACTCATAAGTGTCTGAGGACAGATTTGAACTCAGGAAGAGGAATCGTCCTGATTACAGACACAGCAAATATATTTCCGGTTGAATAATTTTCTGTTTATTTCTCTGTTTCCAGTGTAAGACCTTTCTGTCTTACAAAAAATTTCCTTTTTTGTTGAATTAATTGTACATTCTACACACTTTTGAACCATTTTGTTTCATTATGATTTTAGATTGAAAATATTTAGTCAAAATCACTTTCTTCTTTTTTAGCATATTTATTTAAATATTGTTTAGCATATTTTATGCTGGATGGTCTATGGCTGGATATTTTTTCTCTGAAAAATTGTGACTATAGCATGACTTTTCATGAAAAATCAGAAAGGACATTAGGCTAAAAAATCAACATACCACTACTGCTTCTGCCACTGCATAAATTGGGGCAAGTTGCTTTACTTCTCTAGACTTCAATTTCCTCATTTTCGAAATGAGAACTTGAATTAGAAGACACCCTAAAGTTCTTGCAGTCCTAAGAATCTATGGAAAACCTGGCCTAATGTTCATGTTAGTCATAAATATCATTCTCCTGCCTGTGAAAGATTCACAGTGATCAATGAAAGCAGATTAAGTCTCTAATCAATATAGAAAAAAAATTATGATGTTTAGCATTTTCTAGTTTGAGCAATATTCTTTTCTATTCATAGAAGAAATAGATTTTTAAAAAATATCTTTTATGGCCAGAAAGGATCTAAGACATTATTAGTTAGAGGTTCAATCAATAAAACATTAATATTTCTATTAGCAATACAATAGACTTTGTTCATAAAGTACATGAAGCTATAGCTAAAAATTCTCACAGTTCTTGAAGGGTGAATGCAAAGATTTGGTTCATTTGAGCTCTCCAAATGATTATCTGAAGGTCATTGTAACCTATTGGAAATCCTACATTATAGGCACATAACTTACTAAACAGTTTGTTGGAGAAGTGCTCCCTAATGTTATTCTATGAAATGTAATCTTAACAGTGTGAAAAGCCAATAATAATTTTATATCTATATACACATATTTATAGTTATATGTATAAAATTATTTTTGTGGAAATACTGTATATTTTTCTAAAATAAGATGACTATGAGATGGAAAGTGAATAGAGATTCATAATATCTATTCTATACTGATAAAATAACATCCTAGTGGCTCAAAAGAAGAAAAT
This sequence comes from Petaurus breviceps papuanus, assembly GCF_028583685.1. Lineage (NCBI taxonomy): Eukaryota > Metazoa > Chordata > Mammalia > Diprotodontia > Petauridae > Petaurus > Petaurus breviceps. The sequence continues at coordinate 39,137,729 of NW_027186473.1, forward strand.
TATTTCTCTAAGGTACTTTCATTTATAATCAATGTCATCTTTGAAAGGAATAAATAGTTACTAGTACCTCCCCCCCACCCAGGTTTTGCCTCTTCCCTTTCCCTTTCTCTTTTTCCCTCCCCTCCTTGCCCTCTTTCCCTCCATTCGCTTCATCTCTGCTCTCCTGTCTCTCCCTCTGTCTCTGTTCCTGTGTCTTTTTTTTTTTTGTCTCTGTAGCTTTCTCTGTCATACACACAGTTCTTTGTATCGATCTCATTGCTTTATTTTATTATTTTTTTGGAGGGGAGAAGGCAAGGCAATTGGGGTTAAGTGACTTGCCTAAGATCACAGAATTAAGTGTCAAGTATCTGAGGTTGGATTTGAACTCAGGTTCTCCTGACTCCAGGCCCAGTGCTATATTCCCGGGGTCATCTTGCTTCCCCAGTCTCATTATTTTGTAAACCCACTATCCAATTTACATCTACTATCACTTCTGGTTATATAGATAAATCATGTTGGGTAGTTCATGAGAGTGAATCATTCATTTTATTTCATCCCTTACATAAGGAATTGAAACAAACTATGTTTGGTGAACTAAATAATAAGAACATTTACACAGACATACATACATATATAGGTATACTAAGTATGAACTGGAAGACTATTGGGGACATATGATACTTTGATAGCATAATTCAGTTGATTTTTATTGTGAAGAAGTAGTCACCTAATCATAAAAAAGCCCATTTTCTTTTACTGCTTTGCCACGTACACACAATAAATATGCAATTCTGTTTTAATCCCTGTGTTAAAATTGTAAGGGAAGATTAAATATTTAATGGCTACTTAATGAATCAACCAAGGCAAGCAGATATCAATTAGCATACTTATTAAATGCTAGTAATATATAATTAAGCTGCTATAGGCGATCTTGTTGGTTGTTAGAAGCAGGCTAAATTTATCATTGAACTAATTATATTAATAAGAATGTAATTGCTGATTTAATGTAATTTAGAATCAATTAGATGGTGTGCAGTTTTATCACTTAGCCACAGCAGTGTCATATGGGTGAAGCTTCTTCCAGGGCTAGTATCCACCTTTGAACTTAAACTCTTGTTCTATGGACTCCCCAAATCCTTGTATTATTTTTCCCTTTTCTTGTATTCAAAATAAACTCCTCGAGAAGAGGGACTATTTTTCATTTTGTCTTTGTTATCCCACTCAAATCCAACATGGTGACCTACATATAGTACTCATTGACAAAATATGCATATAGAACTTGCCAGAACACTAGGATCCTTAATAGAATGCATGTGGGTTTTTTAAAAAGCTACCCAGTTTTATTACTTTTAGGAGATTTGCTGAAAGTTCAAGAGATCATTAAAACTTAACAAAAAAAAAAAAGAATTTTATTTTGACTCTCATTTGTCCATAATATTCCTTACTCCTATTTTCATATAGTTGACTACGATGTCTTAATGTTTGTTTCTTAATTTTTTTTATTAAGTAAGCCTTTACAAATGTGGAGTCCTACTTATAAAACACTGAAATATTTGCATTTTTAAAAATATAACTACTTTGTTTTACAAGAGGTAGTAAAGTTGTTATGCCCATTGTATAAATGGGCATCTCAGACAACTCACTTGTACATGACAAGTAACCCTCAGAGGTGGATTATAATATGTATTAAAAAGGATGTTTCCCCAGACCTCGTTCACAGTGATGGGATCACATATTCTTTCAATATCCCTTTAGTTACACATAACAATAAAGAAAGTAAATTTGTGAGAAGTTAAGTAACTTGGCTGTGGTGAAATAGTTGAGTCTGAGGAAGGATTCAAACCCACAACTAATGACTACAAGTATAGTGGTTTATCAGTTGCATCAGATGGCCTCTCCATTATGAAGTGCATATGATACACAGTTTGTCATGCTTTATTTTTATATTATTTTTATCATTAATAAATTTATGCAAGGAACAAAAATCTCCTATCACACTTAACATAATGCCATGTAACTTTTAAAAATTTTTAAAGTTTTTTTTTTAATAAATAACATGCTAACCTTATAAAGAGCTTTTAAATTTTTACCTAATTTAATTCTGTCATTAATAACCTCATCAGGAAAGTAGTACAATAATTTTTTGCTTTTTTTTTGGACAGGGGAAGGTAGGGCAATTGGGGTTAGGTGACTTGCCCAAGGTCATACGGCTAGTTTTGTGTTAATGTCTGAGGTCGGATTTGAACTCAAGTACTCCTGACTCCAGGGCCAGTGCTCTATTCACTGCACCACCTAGCCACCCCAAAAGTAGTACAAGTATTAATTATTATTCCTAGTAATTGAATCTCAAATACGTTAAGTGATTTCTTGTAAGGAGAATCACTCACCACAACTCCAGCACAAGTCAAGGTAGGAACAGAATAGTAATATAAAACCTGAATCTTCTGTTTCAAAATCCATCATTCCTTGGACTACATCATTGCTCCTTCTATAATACTACATTTATTATTACACCAACTATTACAGTTGATAAGGTACATTTATTCTCATCTTGACCCCACAGCTTATATAATGGCTTGCCTAGTCCTGCCAGTTGTAGTCTTTGGATCACTTCTGGCTTTAGGAACTTTTCTTGCTTTGGATGTTAAGGAAACACATGTAAACTCCATTTTTGTTCAAGTGGTCTTGACCTTTGAATACTAGGTTGAAATTTCCAAATGCTGGGATTGAAGAAAAAGGATCTTATAGCAAAGCTTCAGCTTTGTGGCTACCTATGGCATGCAGCCCACTGCTCAGGGTCCCTCGAGTACTTTGGTTTCACACTCACTAAGTTTAGTCCTGGGTGTCTGTACCCAAGAAATTAAGTTTAATTTTCTTTGGTTCATGGCCCCCACATGAATTAATACATAAAGATTCAAAATAAAGCTTAGATATAGCTCCATATCTAGGTTTCCCCCTCATTCATTTATATGAGCAAGGTATGACAAAAATAGGGAAGTTTGGATGAAGGGTGATTTTTGAGGAAGAAATATAACAAGTTCTATTTTGCACAAGTCAATGATGTGGGAAGTGGGGTTTTGGGATAAGGCCAGGATTGGGAGTAATCTATGAAGTGATAAGGATAAAGATAGAGAAGAAAGAGGACTCAGCATAGAGGGTTTACTCATGGTTCTAGCAATGGAAACTGTAAAAGGATAAACCAGACAGGTAGAAAGATAGCCAAGAGAAAGCTGTCTTAGGAAAATCAAAAGAGGAAAACTTGCAAAAGGAGTAGTCAGGAAGAATAAATATTGCATAAAAGTTTTAGAAAGATTAATACCAAGAAAAGATCATTAGGCTTGGCAATTAAGAGATCATTGAGTGGGGAGAGGAGGTGCAGCAAATAGAGCCCTGACCAGTCAGGAGGACCAGAGTTCAGATCCAGCCTCAGACACTTAATACATACTAGCTGTGTGACCTCAGACAAGTCACTTAGCCTAAACCGTCCTGCCTCTCCCCTGAAAAAAAAAGAATGAAAGAAAATATCATTGGTAAAAGTTCATAGAGCAATTTCAACCTGGTAAGAATGTTATAAACCAGGTTATAGCAGTTGAAAATAGAGTGAAAGGAGAGCAAGCAGAAACTATGAGTGTTAAGAGTTATGTTTAAGGGTGGCTAGGTGGTGCAGTGAATAGAGTACCAGCCCTGGAGTCAGGAGGACCTGAGGTCAAATTCGTTCTCAGATACTTAACACACACACACACACACACACACACACACACACACACACACACACACACACACCCTAGCTCTGTGGCCTTGGGTAAGTCACTTGTCCCCAACTGCACTCCAAAAAGCAAACAAAAAAAAAGTTATGTTTAAGAGGTTTTCATAAAAGGGAGAGGAGATGTAGGAAAATAACATGGAGCTGTCAAAGTTTTGTTTGTTTATTTGTTTTATTATTTTAGAATGGAGGAGACCTGGGCATATTTGAATGCAAATGAAAAAAATCAGCATGCAGAAAATGATTGAAAAATAGAAAGAATCAATGATTTCCTGAGTAATCTGTTGGAGGAGATTCATATATATATATATATATAGTTTCCAAAAGCAATTGAACCACAAGACCAAAATTAAAAAAAATAATTAAAAAACTACAAAACCCAAAGATATGAAGCCATGCTTATAGTCTTTTCTCTGCCATTGTGTTAAAGAAAATGAATTTGCTGAAGGGGTCATCTTTTAGAGGAGAAAGAACTGCAAAATAAGATATTTTGAGTAATTAAAATGATATTGCTTTCAATTTATCTAAGAATAAAATTGAATAATTTTCTTTTCTTTATACCAACATTCAGAAAGCAGCTTTTCCTTATCTTGTATTAGGTGTGGAATTTTCAGTTTCTATCATTTTCTGTTATCTTGGCTTGGTTGAAAAACAGTATCAAAGCATATTTTTCCCTCCCAGGTAAAGAGCTCTGAGAACTGTGTGTGTATGTGTGTTTGTATGCACGTGTGAATCATGGAATGCATTATCATTCACTATTTATGGCACAAATTGAATTGGAATGATAATCTTTGAACTAAGTTGAAAAAATTATGTTCCATGCCTTCCTTTAGAGCTTCTGTGGCATCCTTACAGCTCTTTCAAATGTTAGGAAATTAACAAGTCCTGGAAAACACTTAAAAAATATCTTATACATTTTTAATTAAGAAAAAAAAGAACAGTAATATTCCGAGAGGGAAAATCTAGCTGCCTTTCAGGTAGGTGCAAGAAATATTTTTTTTTTATTAAGTTGAGAGGGAGGCAAACAATATGAAAAAGAATGTTAACAACTTAGTCACATGGCACACCTGTAATCCTCAGAGTGTCACTGTGTTTGCCTAGAAACAAACAACAGCAAAAGGAAGATTGTTTAAGAAAATGTAGTCAGATGCTCTCATGAGAATCTGCACAAAATGAACTAGCATCAGTTTAACAAAGAATCTAAGTAACTTGAAACTTGATAATAAAGAGTTTTATTTATACCTCACACATATGAGTCATGTCAATGTCAAATGTCAAAATCAACCTTGAATTTCTTTCATTGGTTGCAGAATTATCCATTTGATTTATCACAGAAGATGAAACCATTATTTGCCTTATCAATTTCATTCACTCATTCTTTCACTAATTCACTCACGCATGAATATAAATCATCATCTTACAGGACTTGGGTTATCTTGTATTTTAATGTTCATAAGTTTTGTTTTTTTTTAAGAGTACTGTGGGGCGGAGTCAAGATGGCAGAGTAGAAACGGGACTTTTTCAGGGCTTTGGCTCCCACCAGCTCCAATTCATGTAAAGGGTGACTCTGAAGAAACTTTGGAGCTATGGAACCCACAAAATGACACAGAGAAGATAACCTCCCACTGAGGACAGCACAGCGCTCTGAGGGCCAAACCCAGCCCCAAGCGAGCCTGAGGTTTTAGCCCCAGGGCAGGCATGAGCAGCCGCCTGCTAGACGGACTTCAGATCACCAGCAGCTGTGGCAGTTTCCAGAATTATCAACACGTAGATGCTAAGGACACAGTGAGATATCAGTGCAATGTGGACTTTAGGATCCAGTAGTTGGGAGTGCAGTTGGCCTTAGCCCCTGGCCTAGAAGCCACTGAGGCACTGTGGCTGTGCAGCCACCACCATGTGGCAGCTTCAGCTCCTGGTTTGCAGACTGTAGGGGCACCAAATGACCAGTCTCAGGGATAATCCCTTTTGTTTTAAGCTGTTTGGATCTGGATTGCTGTCTAGGGTGGAAGTCCTGGGGTGTGAGACCTGCTTGCCAGAGAGTGTGGAGGCTTCAGAATGGGCAACCAACTAATACCTTCAGCAGCTGAGGAGACCCTGACGTTTGGGACAAAACTCCCCTCTCTGGCTGCAGAGTCCTACTGTGGCAAAAAGCCCAAAAGTCAAGTAATTAAGTGGCAACATGAGCAAATGAGGGAAGCAAAGTAAAAAAAGCCAACCCAACTTTGCACCCCTATTTTGGGGACAAAAGGATCAAAGCACGGAACAGGAGGAAGACATTGAAGTCAGAACTCTTGCACCAAAAGCTTCCAATAAAAATGTGATCTGGTTACAAGCCATAGAGGACCTTAAGAAGGATTTTGAAAATCAAATAAGAGAAGTGGAGGAAAAACTGGGAAGAGAAATGAGAATGATGCAAGAAAATTATGAAAAGAGAGTCAACAAACAGACTGAAGAAAACAGCTTACAAATAGATTAACTCAAATGGCAAAATACACTCAAAAAGGCAATTTGGAGAAGAATGCCTTAAAAAGGCTAATTTTCCAGATGGAAAAAGAATCTCAAAAGCTCACTGAAGAGAATCATTCCTTCAGAATTAGATGGGAGCAAATGGAATCTGTGACTTTATGATAAATCAAGATACTATTAAACAGACCCAAACAAATGAAAAAATAGAAGGCAATGTGAAATATATCATTGGGAAAACCACTGACCTTGAAAATAGATCCAGGAGAGATAATTAAAAAATTCTTGGACTACCTGAAATGAAAGCCATCAAAGTAAGAACCTAGAAATCATCCTTCAAGAAACTATCAAGAACAATTGCCCTGATGTTTTAGAACCAGGGACAAAATAGAGATTGAAAAAATCCACTGATCACCTCCTGAAAAAGATCCCTAAAAGAAAATTCCTAGGAATATTATAGACACGTTCTGGAATTCCCAGATCAAGGAGAAAACATTACAAGCAGCCAGGAAGAAACAATTTGAATATTGGGGAAACACAATCTGGATAACACACGATCTGGCAGCCTCTATACTGAGGGATCGAAGGGCTTGGTACATGATATTCCAGAGGCCAAAGGAGCTGGGATTTAAACAAAGAATCACCTACCCAACAAAGCTGAGTGTCATGTTTCAGGGGAAAATATGGTAATTCCGTGGAATACAGGACTTTCAAGCATTCTTTAAGAAAAAAAAAACATAGTTGAATAGAAAATTTGATAATGAGATGCAAGAAGCAAGAGAAGTATGAAAAGGTAAACAGGGAAAAGAAATCATAAGGAACTTAGGAACTTATCAAAGTTGAACTATTTATATCCCTACATGGAAAAAGGACCTAGGTATGTAAGTAACTTATGAAACTTTTCTCAATATGAGAATAGCTGAAGGGAATAGAAATGTGTGTGTATATACATATATATACATATATATGTATATATGTATATATGTGTGCCTCTGTGCATATATATATGTCTATATAGGAGGGTATATGGGCGTATGAATACATATGTGAATGTGTGTATATATATGTAGAGGCATACATAGATAGAGGGTACAGAACCAATTTAATAGGAAGGGATGATACATAAAAGGTGAAATTAAGAGGTGACAGAGGAATATAATGAGAGGGGATGGGGAGAGACAGCATGGGGTAAACTATCTCATATAGAACAGGCAAGGGAAAATGGTTAAAATGGAGGGGAAAAATAGGAAGGCAAAAGGGAATGGGTCAACCTTATTCTCATTGAATTTGGCTTATGGAGGGAATGACATATACACTAAATAGGGTATCTCACCCTACAGGAGAGTAGGAGGGAAGGGGATGAGATGGGGGATGATGAAAGAGAGGGCAGGCTGGGGGGGAGGGAAGTTGGAAGTACCCACTTTTTAAAGGGGACAGGATAAAAGTAGAGAATAGAACAAGTGGGAAATGAGATAGGAGGGTGGGAAATATAGTCAGTCTTTTGCAATATATCCACTATGGAAATGTTTTGCATAGTTACACATATACAACCTATACTGAATTGGTTATCTTCCCAGTAAGGGTGGGTGACAAGGGAGGAAGGGAATGAATCTGGAATTCAAAGTTTTAAGATCAAATGTTTAACATATATATAATATATATATATACAATTATTAATATTATTTTGCATGTAACTGGTAAATAAGACCTCCAGGCACTGGGGCATAGAGATTCACCATGCCCTACTGGAAAGTCAGAGGGGGTATGGGCAAAGATATAGAAGAGAGCAGATTGGAGGAGGCGATATTTTGAGGTGGTGGGTAGTGGAAAAACGGGTAGAAAATTTTTAACTCAAAAAATTGCTGAAATGAATAATGTAGAAGTTAATAAAGTATTTGATTAAAAAAAGAGTGCTGTGAAAATGGTTTTATCTTATGCACCAGTATTAATTAGATAGGATTCTATGATGAACGCAATAAAACCCAATACATGAAATAAACATAGAATCAGTGACTTGAGTGGAAAAAGACTATAAGTTGGGTTAGTGAAATGTGTATGTCAAAAATCTTGTTTTAGAAGAAGGAATGAGAGTTCAAAGACTTATGGATTACATATAAGTTTTGGGCCTTATATCATCAAGAAAATAATTTTATAGAATCTGGATTTTGGTACACACCAAGAAGCATCACAAAAAGGAAATTATACTTTAATTGAAAGAAAAGATATTGACGTGGGATTTATCTATTAATCAGCCATGTATAGACCACTAACAGAGAAAAGATTGATAAATTAAAAAGATAGAAGAAAGAATAATAACGAGAAAAAAATATAACATGAATTGAAACAAACACTGAAATATTTGAAAAAGCAATTGGTGTTTGAAAATGGGTAATATGCAAGAAATTGATGTAAACACTTACTATAATAATTTTATACTGAAGTTTATACAAATATATTGTTTTACCATAGGAACTAAAAAGGATTAATAAAGCACTTTAGTAAGAAAACATGAAACTTACTTGCAAAATGAAGAAAAGAGAAAGTTGGTGAATATAATTCATTTGTAAATCTCATAAAGAAGCAAAATAGATGAATATAGGTGGTTTCACTTCATAAAGAAAAATGTTGGCAAGTAAAACCATTTTTTTTGTTAAAATCAAAAGTTTTTGATCCAATTCTAGTAATTACAGCTTACATAGATAATAGTGCTTTAAAGATTACCAAGTTCTCTACCTACATTATCTCACTCAATTTCCAGAGCAACACTGTGAATTACATGCTATTATTATTCCCATTTTACAGATGAGGAAAACAAAGCTGGGAGATGTTAGGTGACTTTCCAGGGTCACACAACTAATAAATAGCAGGGTCTGATTTCCAATCTATCATTCTATCCCTTATGCTCCTTTACTGTACAAATACGAATTAAAAATGGACAAAGAATACCTATTGTTAGGTTATGATTTGGAGTTTTTAGAGTTTTTGCATTAATATGTGTATCTTTGGTGAACATTTCAAATGTAGTATGTCTCAGACCTTAAACTGAACAATTAAAAGAGAATAGGCATGGATTGTTTTTCTGTTACTGTATTATGCTTTTTTTTCCTACCCCATTTCTACCTGAAGCAAAGACATGCACACGCATATGCATGATTATGTAAATAAGCACACTATGACATTTTTTATATATTCACTTGTTCAATCACCATGTATGAATATCTTTTCATGAATGTATATATTTTATATTGATATTCTTTTTACTACTTTGTTAATTCTTCTATTTTTAGTTTTCAACATTCACTTCCACAAGATTTTGAGTTTCAAATTTTCTTCCCATCTCTCCCCTGCCCCACCCTCGACAGTATGCATTCTGATGACCACTTCTCCCAATCTGACCTCCCTTCTATCCCCCCCCCTTATATTTTCCTCTTCTCTTCTACTTTCCTATAGGACAAGATAGATTTTTATGCACCATTGCCTGTATATCTTATTTCCCACTTGCATGTAAAGACAATTTTTAATATGTGTTTTTGAAGCTATGATTTCCATGTTCTCTGCCTTCCTCCCTCTGCACCCACCCTCATAGAGAAGACAAGCAAATTGATTTAGATTATATATGTGAAGTTATGCAAAACACTTCCATAATGGTCTTGTTATGAAGGCTAACTTTATTTCCCTCCATCCTGTCCCACCCTCCATTTGTTTTATTCTCTACTTTGACCCTCTCCCTCATCAAAAGTGTTTTCTTCTAATTACCTCTTTCCCCAATCTGCCCTCCCTTCAATTCTCTCTCTTATCCCTTCCCCTTCCCCCATACTTTCCTGTAGGGTAAGATAGATTTTCATATCCAATTGAGTGCATGTTGTTCCCTGCTTAAACCAAGTATGATGAGAGCAAGGTTCATTCCTTCCCTCTCACCTCCTTCCTCTTCCCCTCCATTGTAACAGCTTTTTCTTGCCTCTTTCATGTGAGATGATTTACTCCATTGTACCTCTCCCTTTCTCCTTCTCCCAGTAGACTTCTTTCTCACCCCTTAATTTAATTTTTTTAGATAGCATATCCAACTCACCCTGTACCCTCTGTCATTTACACACACACACACATACACATGAATGCATGTATGTGTGTATGTATGTATACCCACCAACTACCTTAATATTGACAAAGGTCTCATGATTTGCAAATATTATCTTTTCTTGTAGTTGTACAAACTGTTTCCCTTTAATAAGTCCCTTATGATTTGTCTTTAATAAGTATTTAATTTGTCTTTAATAAGTCCTTTATGATTTGTCTTTCTTGCTTACCTTTTCATGCTTTTCTTACGTCTTTTATTTGAAAGTCAAGTTTTCTGTTCAGCTCAGGTCTTTTTATCAAGAATGCTTGAAAGTCCTCTATTTCGTTGAATATACATTTTATCCCACTGAAGTATTATGCTGAGTAGCTGATTCTTGGATTTATTCCTAGCTCCTTTGACCTTTGGAATATAATATTAAAGTCCTTCTATTCCTTAAGGCAAGAGCTGCTAAATCTTATATTATCCTGATTGGTGTTTTTCAATACTTGTTTCTTTTTGGCTGCTTGCAACATTTTCTTCTTGACCAGGGAACTCTGGAATTTGACTACAATGATCCTAAGAGTTTTCCCTTTGGGATCACTTTTGGGAGGTGATTGTTAGATTCTTTCAAATTATAATTTACCCTCTGGTTCTAGAATGTCAGGTAAGTTTTCCATGATAATTATGTGAAAGATAATGTCTATGCTCTTTTTTTTTTATCATGACTTTGATAGTCCTAATTTTTTAAAGTTATCTCTTCTAGTTCTATTTTCCAGGTCAGATGTTTTGAAAGGAAGATATTTCACATTGTCTTCTATTTTTTTCATTCTTTTGGTATTGTTTTGTAATTTCTTGATGTCTCATAAAGTCATTAGCTTCCATTTTCTCCAATCTAATTTTCAAGGAATTATTTTCTTCAGTGAGCATTTGGACCTCCTTTTTCTATTTGGTCTATTCTGTTTTTAAGGAATCCTTCTCATTGACTTCTTGGACCTCTTTTGCCATTTGGATTAGTCTATTTTTAAAGTTATTTTCTTCAGCATTTTGGGAGTCTTAACGTTTAGTAAGCTTATTGACTCATTTTTTTCATTATTTTATTGCATTACTCTCATTTCTCTTCCCAATTTTTCTTCTACTCCTCTTACTTGATTTTCAAAGTCCTCTTGGAGCTCTCCCATGGCCTGAGATGAATTTATATTTTTCTTTCAGGCTTTGAATATAGGAGCTTTAACTTGGTCATCTTCTTCTTGTTATATGTTTTGATTTTCCTTGTCACCAAAGTAAGATTCTATAGTCTGATTTTTTCCTCTGTTGTCTGCCTATCATCCCAGTTAATTATTTGACTTTTTAACTGCTTGTTAAGGTAGGTGTCTGCTTCCATTGAGGGGGGTGGACTGTTCCAATTTTCAGGAGTTTTTTGTGGCTATTTTTAAAGATGTTTTTAAGGACTTGTAAATTTTAAGGTCTTCCAAGGTTGTATGGTCAAAAGAAATGTATTTCCTTCTCTCCTGGCCTGTGTACTTGTCTGTGAGTGAACACAAGCATTCTTTTCTCCCTTTGAAGTATGAGAAGGATTCACTCTCCATTGCTGCCACAGACTCCAACATGCTAGCATCCCTTGCCCCAGGAACACCACCCAGGACTGTGACTCAGAATCAAGCAAAGCAAGAGAATCCTGCCTCGGTGCCAGCAAAGAGATCACTGGAATATCCCTTTTATCAACCACTCAATCTCCCAACTGTGTGGGTGGAGAGTTCTGGAAGTAGCCACTGCCACTGCTGCTGCTTCTGCCTCTACCCTGGGGCTGGTGCCATAACACACTCTTATCTCACCCAGGTTCCCAGTCCTTTCCTATTGAACTTCTAAGTCATCTTTGGCATAGTTAGGTTGAGAAATCTGAAAACTGCTACAGCTGCCAGTGATTTTTCCCCTGAGGCCTGTTCCAGGTTTGCTAGTATCCCATCTCTGCTGATGTGGCCCACACTGGACCTTGCTCTTCTCTCAGGCTGGTGCAACAGACATTTTCTGTGAACTGTCCAGGTTGGCTTCAATTGTAAATTTATTTCACTCCAATATTGTGTGGGTTCTGCTGCTCTATAATTTGTTTAGAATAAGTTTACAGATATTTGGAGGGATTTGGGGGAGATCTCAAGCAAGTCTCTGCTTTTGCTCCATCATCTTGTCATATTGATATTATTTTGGTGATATTAAATGGCTCCAAGTCATGGAAATACATAGTCTCAAAAAAGTTGAATTTGAGAAGCACTCAAAAGACACTGAATGACATAGGATCATAGGTGAAGGAATTAATTGAACCACACGGACTCCATTTTGTGTTTCAGTTCTGAACCTAAGTTGTCTTTCTATTCATTTAGAGGTCTGGTTCATGTTCCATTTTGTGAGAAAACATTATTCAATTATAGGAATTGTCAGAAATCTTATTGCATTGTTTGAACCTAGTCCTGAGCGGCTGGGAAGCAGGACCTTCTCTACCTGCTGCTTAGAGACTCTTAACTAGGGACCAAAGCTGTGTTGAACAGAAATTCAGTCAGGATCAAAGACTGATGCAAGGAGTTTTCTCATAATTACACATCTGAAGAAACCCATATGTCTTTTCCCCAAACTGGTCCCATACTGGATAATCAGTAATTGTTTCCATGTTCATTTGATTGAATACAGACATTGGGTGGAGGGGGAAACCTCTTTTCTGCTTGTATTTATTTTGTATGTAAAATTTATATTGTATATATATTGTATTATATTGTACCTGTTTGCTCTCCAATTCCCAACTTGGAAAGTCCCTAATCTTTCCTCCAATTAGAAATTAGATTACATAATTTGCATTATGTTAATTGTTTTTCTTTTAATTAATTGGCCTTATTGGATTGTTTTTAATGCATAAATATCTGCACTTCCCTCTCTCCCCCCCCACCCCCACCGCCATATTCAGGGTCAAGTGCCAAAGCTGAAGAAGGCTTGGTCCTAATTTGTTACGTAATTCGTATATCTTGCTTAATAAATCAATATTCTAGAACACTCAAAGCTTTATTTCCTCACTCATTTCATCTTTTACCAGCCACATATGGAAGAAGGGATTTCCAATGTTAGCTAATAATAGTTAGCATTTTTATAGCACTTTAATATTTACAAGGCACGTCACAAATATTGTCCCATTTTATCCTCAATAGCAACCCTGGGATGTAATAGACACTATTATTAAGGTTTCTTCTATTTCCTTAGCTGTATAATAGGGACAACAATAGCAGCAACCTGGTAGTGTTGTTTTGAGGATAAAAGGAGATATTTATAAAACATTTAGCAAAGTACCTCACACATGGTAGGCTCTATACAAATACTTGATTATCTCCTTCCTTACCCTTCCCTTCTCTTATTTTCTCCATTTTACAGATGAGGACACTGAAGCACAGAGAGATCATGTGACTTGTCCATGGTCACACAATTAGTAAGTATCTGAGGCAGGATTTGAACTCTGAATTTCCTGACTCCAGGTTTAATACTCTGACTAGGGCTCTGCCTAACTATCATCTAGTTTAATTCCCTCATTTTAAAGATGAAGAAACTCAAGTCCAAGGAAGTTGCTTGGAATAATACCACCATGATTCCTAACAATATTAGCAATAAGTATAAGAGCCCATACTTATAGACTACTTTATAGTGGAAGATTGCTTCCTACATGTTAACTTATTTGATCACAAACTCCGTCATGTCCAACCCTGTTTGGGGATTTCTTGGCAAAGATAACTGGAATAATTTGTTATTTCCTCTCCAGCTCATTTTACAGATGAAGAAATTGAGACTAACAGGGTTAGGTGATTTGCCCAGGGTCATACAGTGTTTAAGTTTCTGAAGCTGGATTTGAACTCATGAAAAGAATCTTCCTGTTTCCAAGTCTAGTATTCTATCCACTGTGCCACCTAACTGTCCATTTTTTATACTTATTTCAAATTTGCTAAGTAGAAAAAGTATTTGTTTCTCTATTTTACATATGAGACAGTTGAGACCCAGAGATGTACATGATTTGCCTACAGTTTTACAGCTAGTTAATATCACACTTGGAACTAGAACTTGGGGTCTATCTAGAAGAATAGCTTACATTTAAAATTACTCATACATGAAAACATGGGCAAAAATTAAATATTTGCAAGCCTGGGAATGAAACTGGCTGATGGTATTTATTTATTGAGTCAAAATCAAAATCTTGAAAATGACTAATGCATATATACATATATAGTAGTAGTCAGGGAAAATTCCTGATATACCTAGCCCCTTAGAAAAGCTTCCCTAGGTCCAAGGCATCTTCTCAAAGTCATGTTTTATTAGCCCTTATTGATGTGTTTACTTTTATCAGTTGGACAGTTAACATAATTAAAGACATTTAATGGAATAGCAGAGCAAGAAAAGTAGCAATAGAATATATTATCTGGAAACATTCTTTCCTCCCTCCTTTCCACACACACACACACACACACACACACACACACACACACATCAATCATCACTTGGAGAAGTGCACATGCATATATATCCACCCATATGATCAGCACATGCATGTAGAGAACACATAGCCAGAGCTCATGCATGAAGAGACACACATAAAGATAGCCAAGACAATTATATAGCAGGGCAAATACTTCAGTTGCTTCAGGGCTACCAGTTCCTTGGTGATATAATCATATGATTCCCATTGGATCTGATATCCACTGGGCATTATACCATGCTAGGCCTGCTCCTACTGAGAATGTTTTTTTTTTTTTCACTGCTTCTTTCTCTGTATGTATCATATCTACCCTCTAATGTCCCCGGATTTTCTGTACTGCCACCTTAACATAGTTTTTTTCTGCTGCCCTAAGCTAAATTGCAACTTTTCTTCATAAGGGGAGAGGTCAATTCATCAATCCCTCTTTCCTTTTTATTTAGCATTCAGAAGCAAAGCCCCCAGCCTTTTTAAAGTGAGAGTCAAGGCTTACTCATGCAGTTGTGATGCTGCTTTCTTTCCATAAGGAGAGATATCTGTCAGCTTCTGGAGAATTAGCCTCCAGGATCTAAAATTTTTTGAGGACAAGAATCAACCAGACAGATAATTAGACACCCCAGGTTTAGAGTTGGTCTTCGAACCTACTTCCTTCAGTTAGCTAAGTTATCCTGTATGTCCCAAGCCCCTTTCTAAGTCTTAGAAAGTCCTTAAACTTCCATTCATACTCTCTTTTTTATCCCTCCCCTAGCTCCCTTCTGATTTCTTAAGACTTTGAAAAAGAGATCCCATAGGAACTACGTGAGTCTGCGACACTGTGATGTCTTTTAACCTCTCAAACATTTGGGGTCTGAATTTAAATGAACAGGTGAGAGGACCTGAAAGAATAAAGATGTCCTCCAATTCAAACCCTTTTGTCTCAAATTCCCACCTTTCACATGCAAGTGTACTTCCCAGGCTTTGAACCATCAAGTACAGTATTTTTTTTTTCATTTTTCCCATTTCTTTTCCTGCTTCTAAGGAAAGAAAGCATTGATTATATTTTATTCTGTTTAGTCTTTTATTTTCCCCAATTATGTGTAACAATAATTTTTAACATTTGTTCTTAAAACATTGAGCTCCAAATTCTCTCTCTCTCCTTCCCTGCACCTCTCATTGAGAAGGCAAGTAATTTGATATCACTTATACATGTGTACTCATGCAAAACATATTTTCATATTAGTCATGCTGTGCAAGAAAACACAGAAAAAAACAACTCAATAAAAATAAAGTAAAAAAAAAGGTATGCTTCAATCTGTATTCAGTCACCATCAGTTCTTTCTCAGAGTATGAGTGACATTTTTCATGATAATTCCTTCAAAGTTGTTTTGATCATTGTATTGCTGAGAATAGTTAAGTCATTCATTGATGATCAATCTACAATATTACTGTTACTTTGTACACAGTACATATTATTTGCATTAGCTCATGTAAGTCTTTCCAGGTATTTTTTTTCTGAGAGCATTCTGCTTATCATTTATTATAGCACAATAACATTCCATCACAATCACATGCAACTATTTGTTCAGCCATTTCCCAATTCATGGGCATCCCCTCAATTTTCAATTTTTTGTCACCAAAAAAAGCTTCTATAAATATTTTTGTATATATAGGTCTTTTTTAATTTTTTAATCTCTTTTTGGATACAGACCTAGTAGACGTATTTCTAGGGCAGAGGATATGGGTGGTTTTATAGTCCTTGGGCACAGTTCCAAATTTTGCTACATAATGGTTAAAGTAGGTCACAACTGCACCAACAATGCATTAATGACTTATTTTTCCCACATTCCTCCCAACATTTGTCATTTTCCTTTTTTTTGTCCTAAAAGTCAATCTATTCAATATAAGGAAGTAGCTAATAATTGTTTTAATAACATTTGTTTTAAAGCAATTGGGGTTAAGTAACTTGCTCAAGGTTACACGGCCAGGTGTTTCTAGGTGGGTGCTAAGTGTCTGAGCCTAGATTTGATCCCCCAGGTCATCCTGACACTGGGGCCAATGCTCTTACTTGCTGTGCTACCTGGCCGCCCCAATAACATTTTTCTAATCAATAGTGAATTAAAGCATTTTTTCATATGACTATAGATAGCTTTGATTATTTCATTTGAAAACTGTTCATATTTTTTGATCATATGTCAATTGGGGAATGGCTTTTAGTTTTGTAAATTTGACTCAGTTCAACATA
>NW_027186473.1:39154713-39232481 GCF_028583685.1 Petaurus breviceps papuanus
TTGTGCCAAAAGGAGTGAGACAAGAGACCCTTGAGAGTAAAATTTGGAAGTGGATTTTATTTTCTGTGAGACTGTTCAGGGTCAGGCTCAAATTGAACAGTGAGTCTGTACGGACAATGTGTTGGTTTTTAAAGGGATCCACATGGCCAATGGTTAGGTATTCCTCAAGCAAAAACTCGCAGAGGCCAAGAACAGTGATTGATCCATACACACCTCGAAATTCCCACTGGTGCCAAGTCTCCCTGACCCAGAAGCCTGCCCACCTCTGTGGAGGTGGACTGATTGGGTAAAGGTGGACATCCATTGGGGAGGATGGAACTGACCTGGCAGTCTGCTCACTTCCCTGAGGGAGGGCTGAGGTTTGGGGATGGGAAAACCAGGTATAACATTCCCCACCTCTTTTGTGCGTGTGTCAAACCCTTGACATGGCCAGGCCGAATCATACAGGTCAATCAATTCTGTTTGCAAGGGCTGTTAGTGGGAATCCATAACAATTAACAATTCAACAGAGTTAAATTCCTGTAATCTTCCTATAATCAAGGCCATAGTCACAAGGAGGTGGAGGGGGCCACATTTTTCCATCGGTCCTCTAGTTGAATTTCTCTGGGAAAGAAGCTGTCCCAATAGAGGTCAGGTCTGGATTCTTGGGAAAGCTGTCTGCATCTGATGTTGTCTTTTTCAGATCCCATGGCTTGGTGGCGGGGTAATCTGTATATGACTAGAGTTCAAATGTGCAATATGTACAAGCTAACACAGCCAGCCAAACCTGACAAGAGCTCCCATAAACGAGATTTTACATATAAAGGTCCATTTTTCTAGCCATGCAAGACTAGGCTCAATCAATACAATGAGATTTTTTCTCACAATTTTAAATAATGACATGCTTACATTAAATCAGGTACACAATTACAAGTCACCAAAATAAACAAGAAAACTTATAAACAAACTAGACAAGAATCATAATTAACACACAATTCCTTGTATCCTAGTGGCCGATTTCATTTAAACAACACTTTTGAATCCCAGATACCTCATGTAGTTACAGAATTTAAAAAGGAATTCTGCCTTTCCAGTTCAGTTCTAGAGGTACCCAGATAATTCTGACAATATAAATTAGCACAATGACTTAAGATTATCTCCATATTTGAAACTACAGAGGATTTTCAGTTTATTTATTCTTTGTTATTTCCACCTTTCCTAACTCCTGTGCCTGGTATAGGAATCTTTTAAAATCTCAAAATCTTTTTGAAAAAAATGATTTCATCTGCCCTTTGTAAAATAACAGACAGATGCTTTAACAAAATAACATTAGCTTCACCCTTACCACTATCTTTTCTAATCCTTGTGCTAAAATCCAAACCTCTGACCTTATTCCCAAACATGCTCAAAGCATGAATTCACATGATAGAAAATGTTTAAAACCAATTTCTATATATCTGTATTTAATTCTAGGTGTCATCTAAGTCTGATCCTTTTGCTCTCTTCAAACTCCACTATCCTGGTCAATTAGGCATCTATTTAATTACATTTTACCTTATTACTTACTAATCCTCTCCTTCTCTGAATGGTGTTATCTCTATATTTATTCGTTTATTTGGCCCTGAATATTATTTCTTAATAAATTTGCTATAGAAATAAAGGAGGGACAATATCATAAGCCTTTCCAGAAGGAAAACTTCCTTAGCCATGTTTGGATCTAGGCATGGGTCATTTCTGCTAGTCATTTAGATAGCTACTAGGTGCTATAATCAGGGCTTAGGCATAAATAGGTGGGGGGTTTCCTTTTCAGAAAGAAAATGCACAATTGGGAAATAAAGTCAGAGAGATCCCACGGGCAATGTCCGAGGTTGTCCCCAGACTTTTCCAAGCACAGACATCCACCTTGAACAGTTTGCAGCCCGCAGTCTCTGCCATCTCATCATTGGCTTTTATGGCAATGGATTTCTGTAATTAAGGCTCAGAATGATAGAAAAATTTACAGTCCCAAAATTATTAAATAGCAAATAAATATGGATTAGTGTTCTTCAGATAGGGACATCTAAAATTTGATTGAGCTATTAATTACAAACTCAAGTTACAAATCTTTCTGCCTTCCCCAAACTTTCTCATGCTCTCTCAACATACTTCCACAACTAATATCAACTATCTGGAAACAGGAATGTCTGGATGAGCCCCATTTGTCCCCAAACCTTCTTATCTGCTTTGTTCAACTTTTCATAAATAGACTTTAAAGATAGTTTGAATTAACCTGATGTTTAAAATGGTATCTTTCTTTTCTCCGAACTAAAGTATCTCTGATTAAACCAAATATCAGGCACCCAAGTACCACATCACTCCAAGCACCCTAATATTTCCCCATTAAACAGCTGGGACCTAAAATCATTTGGGGCTCAGGCTGAGGGAGGACGTAGAGCTGTCTCTGTTTTGTAGGGTCCCACCATTTAGGAGGCTGGGTCATTTTGGCCTGTGGCCAAAACTGTGGCCGAAGCCAGGTCCAGGGGGTGATGGGCCATGGTCTCGAGACAGTGGGTACTCAGCCTGAGATGACATCTGTAAGTGAAGGATGCTGAGCCCAGAAGAAACAAATCTGTCAAAGAGATTAAACAAGGGCCAAAAAAGAGTAGGAGGAAAGTGACCAGAAGTGGGGTGAGGATGGGCTAGTATAATCCATTACTCAGACTATTTCACTTTCCTTTATATTTCTACAAACTACATAAACAAGATACTTCATAAGTTATTATTCTTTTACTAACTTAAATATATTGCCTTAAGCAATAGAGGTTCCTGACTTGAACCTCACAAATGAATGAATAATAGACATACAACCTTGTTTCACAAAGCTTGTCTATACTCTGATTATATCCACTCTGTAAGAAAGAGCTATTTCAGAAATTGAATCTTTAACATACACATTCAGTTACAAATGTTAACTTTTGCTTAGAGCATGAAATAACTACAAATTCAGATCAAAACAGCAAGATCCCTTCTGCTTTACAATCTCATTAAACCTTTATGAAGAAAGTTAGTTGAAAACTGTTAAAATGATCTTAAGCAGTTTGCGTCACTTTCTGCACATGTTCTAATTCTAGATGAAAAATAATATTAGATTTTCCAATAAGCTAACACAAAAGAGCTCATACCTTTTATTGACTACATGCTCTGATCATAGGAAATTTGCTAAAGAAGGAAAAGCAATCACCTTAAACAACAAATTTCACCAATCACAGTTTAGAGCATTTTTTATTCTTATGGGCTACAATCAGCAATAAAGATTTGCCAGGTCTCACAAATGTAAGGGATTCCATTTACAATATTTCCTTCTCTAATCTTTTAGAATTCCCTTCTTGTTGTCCATGAACTTGAAATTTCTCAGAAATTTAAATCCATTGTTTAAGGATTACATGACTAAAACAAGTTCCTTTCCATAAAACCAATTAATTACTAATCTGGTGACCTTAAATCAGCTGGATGTGTTTTTCAAATTTTCATATACAAAAAAAAATCGCTTTACCATTTACACACTGGAAACCTTCAGATTAACACCAATATATATTTTTATTTGCTCAATAAGAGTTCTACAAAACACACTTCCAATTCACCTAGTACAGAGAATCATACATCTCATCATTATATTTTCATAATAACCAAAATTTTAAATGAAATGTCAGCAGTATTATTATTGCCTGTTTGTAACCCAAATATAAGTTTTAAATTAACAAGTTTTATAACATAAAAACCCAATATGCATGCAATACAAAATCCAGACTTTAAAAAATTGCTGTAATACTATTCCTAATTCAAAATGTGTTTTTTTAAGTTCCCTAGCTAAACAGACTTTTAGAAACACACTACAATCTTAGAAAGATGGCAACAACATAGCAATGAATATCAAATGACATCAAATGATTTATACAATATTTGATCTTATCACTCCTGGCATTGGCTTCAAAGTTAGGGAGATACCAATATATGTCAGTCATTATATTTTTATTATTATCATTATATCATTTTGATCACAAATGTTTCATAAATGATATTAATTTTTCCTTTACAAATTCAGGGAACAGGTCAAGCAGAGATAGCAAAAAAAACTTGTTTTATTTTTTAAGCAATCCCAATATCCTATTTCCGACTTCTTAATGATTAATTCTTAGAATTTGCAAAAATATTTTGTTTGTTTGTTTTTCTAGCTTTCTTTATAATTCCAGGCTGGGCAGACCAGGACTATAAAGAAAGAGATTGTACATATTCCCCAAATTAAAAAAATTTAAAATATTACAACACTTGGGTCGGAGTGTCCCATTCATCATTTTCTATCCCTTTAAGAATATAGCCTTGTCAATGGGCAGAACGACAGGGAGAAGAATTTTGGTGGATTTTTGGAAAGTGAGAGCTGTGAATCTGCCAATCTCAAAGCTCCTCCTCTAAGGCTTCTCTTTTACAGAGCTAAATATTTTCTCAATTTGCCTTAGGGTCAGACTTAGGGGCAGGAGATCGCTAACCTGCCTGCTTCTTTGATCTTAGGGGAGGGATTCCCAAAGAGAGGCCCATTTGCCACCTCCACCCCCTTGACTTTTTTTTTTTTTTGGAAGACTTCTGGCCAAAGTCTCCTTCCTGGGAAGGCTCCTGATCCTACCCCGCCCCTTCAGACTCTGAGAGAAATTTCCCAACTACCCAATTCCCTGTGGGGCTGTGCAAGTCCCAACCCCAACCCACTTTCCACTTCAGTGGGTAGAGAAGACCTTCCTGCCAGCTTCATTCCCCCCGCCCCCTCCTGCCACAACCAGGGGCTGCAAGTTTGGGGCAGGGCCTTCACCTTCTCCAACCATGGCAGCACAGGGTGGAGGTAAGTCAGTCCTACCTTGGGCCTGACACTGGGGCCAGGCTGGTCAACCCCAGCCCCTCAATGCCCAGCCACTGCAATTCAGAACAGGCCACATGAATGTCCTGGCTCCCTCCAGTCCACCCAGGCTTTCTTCCCTCTTCCAACCCCCCCTTCCCTCTGGGTTAAGGGATTCCCTGAGGGGAAGGATGGCTAAAGCAGAAGAGGTTCTTCTGGAGGCTGATGGCTTGCCCCAGCCCAGGTGTGTGTGTGTGTGGGGGGGGGTTTGAAAGGGGGCTCAGGGAGGTGGGAAGCCCTGAGGAGTCAGGGGAAGAGGCAGAGGGAGGGGATCCAGGGCTGTAAGGTGGTGGGAGATTATGCTTCTTGATATGGTCCTGTAGGGCTTTCTTGGGAGGTTTTTGGGAGTGTCCACCAGTGGCTGGGCCACAAGGACTTGAATATCCCTTTGAAAAGAACAGTTCCTAAACCAGAGAGGGGGATGAGTGACGAGGTCCAGCCAGACATCAATATAAGGGAACTGATCTGGAGGTCCTGTATTTCCTGTGACCACCCACCACACTGATTGCATAATCTTCCCTGTGAGGACCAGCCCACCCCAAATGTGGGCCACTCATTCTTCCAGGGGACCCCATAATCTGCCCCATCCTGGTGGGCTACTTTAAAATGGCTTAGTAAAAAATATATCTTCCCAGTGGAAATCAGAAAAGCTTCCTTGAAGGTACTTGTCTGATAGCCACTGGAATACCTGCTTTGCAGAGTAAAAGCAGGGAGAGGTTAAGCAAATGAGCCCAAAATAAAACTTTACATGCCCAGAATGGATAGGACACATAGAAAGATAGACTAATAGACCAGACCAGAAACAGATAAGGACAACATTTCAATGTGTCGAGTTTGCCCGGAGGACAGAGTGCAGTTTACACTCAGGCTGCATCCAGCCTCCCAAGAATACTCCCAGAACAGAACAGAAAACAGAGTTGTACTTGTCACCAAATTGGAGGTCCTGAATCCCCACAGGACTCGAATGAGGAGCCAGTCAAAGTCTCAATCTTTCTCTCCTCAAGAACTGGGGCCCTGGAACTTCATGAAGGGCTAGCTCCCCTATGGATCGGGGCAAGCAGATGCTTGCCTCCCAAGGCAGAGAGCTCTTCCCATTCAGGGATCTGCATGGTGACGTGGGACATCAAGAACATCTCCACGGGGCCTCCAAATGTTGTGCCAAAAGGAGCAAGACAAGACACCCCAGAGAGTAAAATTTGGAAGTGGATTTCATTTTCTGTGGAACTGTTGGGGCCAGGCCCAAATCAAACAGTGAGTCTGCATGGAGAGTGTGTTGGCTTTTAAAGGGATGCCACATGGCCATGGTTAAGTATTCCTCAAGCAGATACTTGCAGAGGCCAAGAAGAGTAATTGGTCCATACACACCTCGAATTTCCCACTGGCCTCAAGTCTCCCTGACCTGGAAGCTCACCCACCTCTGTGGAGGTGGGCTGACTGGGTAAAGGCAGACATCTGTTGGGGGAAGGTGGAACTGACCTGGCAGTCTGCTCACTTCCCTGAGGGAAGGCTGAGGTTGGGGGATGGGAAAACCAGGTACAACACTACTTTCCTGTAGGATAAGATAGATTTTTATACCCAATTGAGTACATACGTTGCTCCCTCTTGGAACCAGTTCTGATGAGAGTAAAGTTCAATCACTCCCTCTTACCTCCCCCATATTCCCCTCTACTGTAAAAACTTTTTCTTGTCTCTTTTATGTGAGATAATTTGTCCCTATTGTATCTTTTCCTTTCTTTTTCTCCTAGTGTATTGCTCTCTCAGACACCCCCCCCTTTTTTATGGATATCATTTCAGCATATTCAACTAACACTTGTGGTCCCTGTTATATATACTCCTAACTGCCATAATAATTTGAAAGTTCTTATGAGTAACAAGTATCATCTTCCCATGTAGGAATGTAACAGTTAATCCTATTAAATCCTTTATGATTTCTCTTTCCTGTTTACCTTTTCATGCTTCCCTAGAACCCTGAATTTGAAAGTAAAATTTTCTATATCAGCTTTGGTTCTTTCATCAAGAATGCTTGAAAGCCCTCTATTTCATTGAATTTTCGTGTTTTCATCCTGAATTATTATGCTCAGTTTTGTTGGGCAGGCAATTAATGGTTGTAAACCTAGCTCTGGAATGTCATATTAAAAATATGATCCTTCAATGTAGAAGTTGTTAAATATGTTGTTATCCTGACTGTGGCCATATGGTACTTGAATTGTTTCTTTCTGGCTGCTTGCAACATTTTATCCTTGACTTAGGAGTTCTGGAGTTAGCTCTGATATTTTTAGGAGTTTTCATTTTGATCTCTCTTTCAGGAGGTGATTGATGGGTTTGATTTCTATTTAACCCTCCAGTTCTAGAATATCAGCATAGTTTTACATGATAATTTCTTGAAAGATGCTGCCTAGGGCAAATGGCTTTTTGAATAATGACTTTCAAGTAGTCCAACAGTTTTTAAATTATCCATACTAGATCTATTTTCTAGATAATTTTTCTACAATGAGGTATTTAATATTGTCTTCTATCTTTTAATTCTTTGATTTTATTTTATCATTTCTCAATTTTTCATAGTCATTAGATTCCATTTGCTTATTTA
Organism: Petaurus breviceps papuanus; assembly: GCF_028583685.1. Lineage (NCBI taxonomy): Eukaryota > Metazoa > Chordata > Mammalia > Diprotodontia > Petauridae > Petaurus > Petaurus breviceps. The sequence continues at coordinate 39,162,201 of NW_027186473.1, forward strand.
TAATTTTTAAGTAATTATTTTCTTCACTGAACTTTTGTATTTACTTTTTCCTTTTGGCCAATTCTGCTTTTTTAAAGGAGTGTTTTTTTTTTTCCTTTAGTGAATTTTTGTGCCTCTTTTTCCATTTCACTAATTCTGCTTTATAATGCATTCTGCTCATCATTTTTCTTACCTCTTTAACATTTGGCTGTCTGTTTTTTAAGGTGTTATTTTCTTGTGTGTGTGTGTGTGTGTGTGTGTGTATGTGCCTCCTTTACCAAACTGTTGACTGTTTTTTAATGATTTTCTTGCTTCACTCTCATTTCTCTTCTCAATTTTTCCTCTACTTTTCTTACTTAATTTTTAAAATTGTTTTTGAGTCCTTTCATGGCCTGAGAACAGCTCAAATTTATCTTTGAGGTTTTGGACATAGGAACTTTGACTTTGTTATCTTCTTCTGAGTTTTGTGTTTTGATCTTCCTTGTCACCATGGTAACTTCCTTGTCACCATGGAAAAATTTGTCTTTTCCAGTCAATTTCTTGAGTTTTAGATCTTTGTTAAAGTGGTGCTCTGCTTCCATGGTGGAGCATGCACTGTGCTAACCTTCAGGGTTTTTGTGCAGCTATTTTCAGAGATACTTCTAGGCACCTATACATTTTCAATTCTTCCAAGTTGGTGTGACCTAAGTAGAGGTCTTTACTTCTCTCCTGGCCTATACTCTCACCTGTGAGTAACTACAAACACTCTCTTCTTCCTTGGAACTGTGATGAGGTTCCCTGCCCCACTGTGGCCCACAAACTCTGGTATGCTAAAATTTCTCTTTCCCCTCTGACAGACATACAGGGTGGTGACCCATTACCGAAAATGGGCAAAGCAACAGGGTTCTGCCCCCAGTGCTAGTAAAGACCTCTGTAATCTCCTTCTGCTCAGTTGTTTGACCCTCTTTACCATCTGTGAACTGAGAGCTCCAGAAGCAGTCACTGCCACTACAGGTTCAGTGACTCCCAAGGCCTGCTTCTGGTTTTCTGGGGTCCAGTTTGTTTTGGGGTAGCCTGTGCTGACCCCAGTGTGACAGACCTTTCCTGCCAAACTCCTAAAGTGTTTTTGACAGGAAAACTTTTTTACCTTGTCATTTTGTGGGTTCTGTCATTTTAGGTATGGTTTTATGTCAATATTTAAGTATCCAGAGGGGTTTAGGGGAGAGCTCAGGTGAGTCACTGCCTTTCCTTCTCCATCTTGGATTTGCCTCTTCATTTCAATTTTCTTTCATATCATTTTATTTTAATAGTGAATATAGAAATCAAAGGGAAATTAGGAAGAGACTCAATGGTATTACAGAAAAATGTTCTGGATTTGATATTCGACAATATTTGAGTTTTATAATTACTGGATTAGTAATAATTGTTAAATCTTGTCTTAGCTCAGGGACTCAGATTGTTCATGTATAAAATCAGTTTGATAAAATTATACTACATTCTTCACAGGCATGTTTAGAGAAAAGTGAGTTGTACATTTTGAAGCTATGTTTTTAATGAAAAAGCAAGTTTGAGGTGAATAAATATATAGTGACACTTTAGTGAAGGTCTTCATAACTCAGTTATTTGAAAGTTTTCCAAATAGAATATTATAATATCAATTTTAGAAATCAGTTATCTGACACAGATAACATAAATCCTTGACAAAAACATATGCAAGGGCTATATTGGGAATTAAGCCTTTATTTCTAATATTCAAAGAAAGTAAATTTCTTAGTAAAAATAATGTATTACAAGTTTTCTGTAGTATTTTAAATTTCATTCAGTACTTTATAGAAGCTCAGGACAGTTATGTGAAGGTGAGTATTTTTGTTTAAATTTTAAAACTGTTGCTGCAATGGGGTGTTTGTATGAGTGTGTGTGTATTTCATTTTTTTTTTTTTTGCTTTATGAAGAAAAATAAATGCATTCAAATTATGTCTGATTTTATAAATGATATTCCACTGCAAAAGTAGAGCCTTTGGGGACAACTGCCCAATCCATATTTATGTAGATCTGAGCTAAAGCACTACAGGGTATCTATTGTCTCTTCCAGAAAAGTCACATGGAACAAGAGCAGAAGTAGAAAAAATGAAGACTATATTTTAAGCTTATATATATATAAAAGCAATCAGGGTTAAGTAACTTGCTCAAGGTTACACAGCCAGTTATTTCTGGGTGTGGTACTGAGTGTCTGAGCCCGGGATTTGATCTCCAGGTCCATCCCAACACTGGAGCCAGTGCTCTTACTCGCTGAGCCACCTTGCCACCCCTAAGCAATTGGGGTTAAGTAACTTGCTCAAGGTTACACGGCCAGGTGTTTCTGGGTGGGTGCTAAGTGTCCGAGCCTGGGATTAGATCTCCAGGTTGTCCCAACACTGAAGCCAGTGCTCTTACTCGCTGTGCTGCCTGGCCGCCCCTTAAGCTTATATTTTTTTCTGTTTTCTCTTCATATTGGTATTTTTCTAGGAAATCTTAATCATTGTTCTATTTTCCATTAATATTGAATAATCTCCATCTGAATAGTGGAATTTTGTCATATTTGTTTATTTTCAGAAATGATATAGTGCCAGAAAGTACTACACCAGAAGGTTCTATTAATACACAAGTCTCTTTTTTGATTCATCTTGTCCATATCTCCTCAAGAAGAATATAACAGATGTAATAAAATTATCACACCATCAAGGGATTTTGTGTTTTGTTTTAATTTATCCCCTAAATGCTTTATTTTTTCTCATTTAAAATATTATTTGTTTATTTTAGATATCCTTTTCTTAATTTGAGTTTCAGATTTTCTCCCTCCCTCACAACCTTACACTTCCTATTGAAAAGGCAAACAAAATGAAATCAATTATACATATGATATCATGTAAAATATATGTCCATATTAGCTGTATTTCAAAGAAAGGAAAAAAAAGAAAACAAGAAAATTATACTTCATTTTGCATTTGGAGTTCAACAATTCTCTCTTTTTTTTCTGAATTAAGATTTATTGATTTTTACCGTATTCACTTTAAATATGGTTTGAAGCTGACTGAGGGGAAGGGATTTTGCAATTTTAAGTTAAAAGTAAACTAATGGTGAAAGTACATCACCTCTGGCTTCAGTCAATATCTCCTCAGATTTGAATTAATAAAAGTTCCAGGACTATGAAATCCGGGCATGTTGCAGGCCTCTCCCAGCAATGTCCTTCACTTTGGGTCAGTCTCCTGTGTCAGAGGTGAAAGTTCTTTCAAAAATACTGCCATTTTCCCAGCACAGTGTCTTTGATTGCATACACATACTGAGTTGGAACCCAATACACCCAGTAGTAAGAGGCTTCGGTGGGACCCAACTGAAATGCCATCATGTGGTAATCTTCATGTCCTTCAATAGGTTCACTGACCACATTTTTAATGGAGCCCATGGGTAATTTTTCAGTTCACTCTTTAGTGCCAATCCACAACTGGTCTTGTTCTAATTTAAAGGTGAGTCTCACTTTTCCTCCTGTCTTATTGTACATGCCTGATAAAAGTACCGTTGGTAGTCGTTAAAACGACTAGTGTTAACTAGTCTGGGCACCCTTAACAGAAGGCATCATATCTTCAGGTTTCCCTTTATCTAACACTTTTCTGTGTTGCTTTTGCCTACAAAGTGTCTCCTTCTTACTCTCTTCAGCTTTTGTTTCTTGCTGTGCTGCATCTTTGGGTGTGTTTACTGCTAAAACATTGTTTATTGTAGATCCAACCACCATAATCTTGGCACCACTAGTTACTTTGATTTCCCATAATGTTTTCTCCTCAGGTAGAAGTCCCTTAAACATAACTTTCTGCATGGCAGGTGGCAGACCTGTAATGGAGTGGATCTTGTGCTTCAGCTCGGCCCCCATGCTGTCCAGAGGCACCCGCACGTCGTACTTGTTCTTGTTCGAGATGATCTTCAGATCCACCAGCTCCTTTTCGGTGTCGGTGTCGTTGCTGACCGAGGCCTGGGCGCTGGCTATGCCTCCCTGCGTCTGGTCTGCCTGCAGGCTGCCCTTGGCCCTTGTGGCCGCGGCCGAGGACGAGGAGGAGGAGCAGCAGGAGGTCTCAGCCTCGGTGTCCACGCAGTTGAGCTGCAGCTTCTGGGCATCCATTTCCATGCCGGGCTTTTCGACTTCAGCTCTCTCTGCCTCTCTTTTTGTTATTCCCTAGAAGGTTGATAGCAGCCTTCCTCTCGTTTGAGCCAAAGGTGTAAGAAGTAACTGTCTGGAGACCATCAAGTATTCCCACTGAACCCGAGCTAAGATTCCCTCCAACAATTCTCTCTTTAGAGGTGGAGAACATTATCTTTTATCATTGTATAGATCAGAGTAGCTAAGTCATTCCCAGTTGATCATCATTACAACATCATTTCTGATAGGTGTGAGATATTATTTTGAAGTTGTTTTAATTTTCATTTCTCTAATCAGTAGTGATTTAGAACATTTTTTTTTAATTTGACTTCATAGTGTTGATTGCTTCATCTGAAAGCTGTCTGTATCTTTTGAACATTTATCAATTGAGGGATGGCTCTTATTTTTGTAAATTTGATTCAGTTCTCTATATACTTGAGAAATGAAGATTTTTTCAGAGAGATTTAATATAAAAATATTTGATGTTACTTCATTTTCTAAGGAAGGGCTTCTTAAACTTTTTTCCACTCACAACCCTTTTTTCACATGAAGGCAGTGTTCATTGGCATTGCATGACCTGAGAGCATGTGCAGTTCAAAGTGCTCATGCTTTGTGTTCAGAACAAAGGCTGCATTGAAGTTGCATGATGCAACATGGGCAAGAGCTGCCAGAAACACGTTGGGTTCACTGAAGGTTTAATTTTTAATTAATTTTTGGATACTGCACATTCAGTAAACATTTACTGTTGCCAAAATTTTGTGATCCCTCAGTTGGTGTCAAAGTAGGGACTGTATATTGAGTTGTGGTCTTTGCTAGTCGATCATAATGTGCTTTGTACTCACGTTCTGGCATGGTGAGCATCTACATGAAAAACTGACAAATTGGTAACTAAAGACATGTCCCATATGTCTTCCCACTTTTCTTTGCCCCAAACTTGTTTGCCATGAATTTCCCAATTTTTATTTTTCCACATGGGCATCCATGTAGCTAACTCATGAGCTACCGCTCATGAACCAATAAATATATGACACTGTACTCCTTGTTCTGCTTTGATGGCTTAATGTACTGTCATATACTTTCACCTATCCCAGTACTTTCCAAAGTCCACCTAGTACAAGGGTTATAGGTTATTGCTTTCCAAGGTCTTTTATTGCACAAATATTTTGCTGTCCCCTCAGTAAACCATGAATGTTTCTTCTCTTCTTTAGTTAATTCATCATATCCATCATTCCATTTTACCAAGGACTGCACCAAATGTTTTTTTGGTTCAGGTGATGTATCATTTCCCTCAATATCTATGTTTGCTCTATAGCAAACATATTCATGTAGAGCAAAAACTCCACTTTTGCCTGTTTTAGCTCTATTTTGAATATACCATTTCCATTTAATCATGCTGCCTCTCGTGTATGTCCAATTCTGTGAAAAGCTGGGGTACTCATTACCCAGGTCATAATTGGTATTCCAGACCTTAATATCACTTCATGGTCCAGAGTCAGTTCTTCAGTCTCTACTAAACCCCAATATGCACCTAATAACTGCTTTTTAAAAGGTAAATATTGAACTCCATTTGAAGGGGGTTTCCTGAACCAAAATCCTAAAGGAATATTTTGACTTTGTTGTTTCTGCCATAAACTCAGGTTTCAGGTATAGATTCTGGTTCCTTATGGTCTGATCCACTGGGACAGGCTTTTCTCCAGGCTTTTGCTGAACAAATTTGGGTGGAAATTTCTCTCATAAATCTAGGAGTAAAGCATCTACATGCTGCCTCTGAAAAATAGACCTTGGTTCTTCTTTTCTCTTGGCTTTAGGTTTGGCTTTATCTTGTTCTTTTGACCTTTGAAGTGCCACCCAGTACCCTTTGGAAGGGTGGTAATGACAATATGACATAGCTTCATTAAAAGCTGACTGAATTCCATGAACAGCTGTGAGCATTCTGGAGTTTATGACAGATCCCAAGTCAGGTGCCTGATAAATTACTCCAGCAATGATATAATAATCAGCTAATGGGATGACTTGTGTAGAGGATTGCTGCTGTTGTTTACAAATGATAAAAAGAAAGGGCTCTTTGGCATGCAAGAAGATATACTCTACTCCAACCATCTGACTCAAATGTTCCAGTGTGAGCCTCTGCATTTTGACCACTTCATTATTACGTGTCCTATCATAAAAAGGGTTACTTCATTCAGAGAAATAATCCAAGACACTACCACTGTTCAATATAGGGATCCAGGAACTGTCAACCCATGAATTTCCCAACAGTTTGTCTCGAATATCTACCACTGCCATAGTGTCAGAAGCTCCACAACCTCCTCCTAATTCCAGTGTGGAAAAATTCATATTTCTTCTGAGTAACTTTATATAAGGGTTTCAAAATCAGTCCCAGATGTGGAACATGATGTTGTCAATATCCAAATAACCCTATAAATTTCTGGGCCTCTTTCTTATAGGTAAGGATAGGAAAATCCTGAATCTTTTGTTGGACTTGTGGAAGAATCTCTTGCAGCCCCTTATTCCATTGTATACCACAAAAATTTTACTTTTTGAGCTGGTGCTTGAATCTTTGCAGATTTATATTCCCACCTGGAGTGACAAGCACCATAGCATGCCCAGGATGGCTGCTAGCCCAGGTTCTTTGATCTGTTTTTCTAAAGGAAAGCAACTCAATATGTCTTCACAATCTTACTTTAATCAATCAAACATATATCATTTACCTAGTTCAGGGGAAAAAGTCAGCACCCTGAACTTCAGAGAATATAAACAGTAGTTACAACAGAAAATAACACAATTCAACAAACAGGGCTTCTAGCTGTCTGACCATTACATCCATACGTAGTTAGTTACCAGAGAGTGAACCACCAATATCTGAGTTTTCAAAGCTGGGAGGCTCAAGGGCTGCCCAATGTCTCATCTGGCCAAATCACACAACTCTTCCCAAAGTGAGCCCCAAAGGAAAACCTCACATCAGGGTATACATATAGTCTTCTCCTGGGTCAGAGAATATCAGAACCCTCTTGTTCTACTGCCCAATCATAAAGTAACAAGGTGTGGGCATTTCTGAAAAACAAGCCTCCCACCACAGGCTCCATGTGACCACTTTCAGCCTATCAGGGGGCAGAGTATATTTTCAAATCAGGGAAGGTTCTCAGATTCACTTAAGCCTATCAAGGGGTCCAACGAGCAGGGAAGATCTTCAGAGTCGCATTACACCACCCCATGCTTTTCATATGCTCAATTAATAATATCAAACTCTTCTCCACTTCTACATTTCCCCCCTGTGTCATAATATCATCAATGTTGTGTGTAAGCTGTATACCAGGTAACTTTAATTCATCCAAATATTTAGCCACAAAATTGTGACAAATAGTGGGGCTATGCAGATATCCTTGTGGCAAGTGTGTGAAAGTATATTGTCTACCCTGCCTAATGAAAGCAAATGGGTACCATTGTTTAGATTCTATTGGGATGGTAAAGAAAGCATCAGCTAAATCGATAACTGCATACCAAGATTCATCATATTTCTGGATCCTTTCTTTTCAAGTAATGGTATCTGGAACAGCAGCATAAAGGGGAGGAGTCACTTTATTCAGTTTTCTGTTATCCACTGTCATTTTCCACATCCCATCTGTTTTTTTTTTTTTAACAATTGGGGTTAAGTAACTTGCTCAAGGTTACACGGGCAGTTATTTCTGGGTGTGGTGCTTAGTATGAGAGCCCAGATTTGATCCCCAGGTCATCCTGACACTGGAGCCAGTGCTCTTACTTGCTGTGCTACTTGGCTGCCCCCATCTACTGGCCAGACAGGATTATTCCATCTTGCTTTGACATATTCCTTTATAGTACTGGTAATTTCACCTTGCCCGCCTCGAACATGATACTGCTTTAAAGTAATTACTTCAGAAGCTTCAAGTAAAGATATTGAGTCCATTTTTCCCCCAGTAAAACTGTATTAATTCCTATCTTCTCTTCCTTACTGCAAATTGATATCTTCCTTCATGTAAATTAAGGGCCATACCTCTCAATATATCTACTCCAATGATATATTTCTACCCTTCCCAGTCCTTTGATAGTAATAGGTGTTTCATGCTTGAATTTTTCGGGGTTCCCATAAATAAGGGAAACCTCCACCCCAATATCAATTAATGCACTAGTTAAAATATTTCATCCATTTTTCCAACAAATAGTCAGATTGACATGAGTTCTATAATCTCATCTATGTATTTTTTTTTTTAATCTGAACTGGGGCTTGGCCAATTTCCTGTTCTCCCTGAAGGTGTGACAAACTAAGATACAATGATTCAGGAGGATCTGAAGGGCCAATTCTTACTTGTTTATTCTGTCTAATATTAAGCCCCTTTTCTTGGCACATTTTATATAGTTTAATTAACTAATTCCAACTAATTGTTGGAATACCATCATTTTTTTTTTCCCCAAAATCAGCCCAAGCTATCAATAGAGCAATAAACAGTTATGTCTTGTCAATTTATTCTGACTTTGAATCCCCTGGACATTTAATTTTCTGTCTTGAGGAAATTTATCTTTTTCACATTCTCCCATATCACTTAGCTGTGTAATCTTATCCATCACCTCTGAAAGAGTTTGCCCTATTTCACCAATTAGTAGAGTCAGAAGTAGGTGCTTATGAGTGGGAGAAATTGTCTTCATTATGATATTTCTTTGAGAAAGTACTAAGTGGGTAATATGATACACATTTGCGTCTCTAACCGCAATAGCAGTTTCCATTACTTCTCCTTCCAATTTTCTCATACAGTCTTTAAGCATGTACCAGGGTCTGTCTCTACTAGACCACATAGAATCAGTGGGATACATTCTATTGCATCCATTGGCAGCTAAAGCTAACAGAGTGGTTATATTGTTAACTCCTGCCATATGAAAGTCTCTAATAACTTGCTGTACAAAAGGATTCTGACAAATACCTATAAATTTCAAGCATTCCACACTATCTATCCATACTCCTCCCACCCCTTCATCACTGATTCTCACTATCCAAGATACCAGTGATATTTCCCTCCATTGGCTGAATCTGCTTAATATATCAGTAATCTCCTGATGAGTGAAATCCTTAATTGTCTCCCTGAACTCTGTTTGGCCTCCTTGGTTGTCCTGCTTTCTTTTCAGTATGGGGCAAGCTTCTGCCCTTGTAAAACCTTGGTCATGAAACATTGTATCACTTTCTACACATGCCGTCTCCTGGTAGTTGTCATCATGGCAACTAGGGTCAATCCTTACTAAAACTGTATTCACTATCTTCCTGTACTTTTCTGCTTTTTTTCTGAGCCACATTCACAACAGTCTTCTCTTCTACCACCTGAGATCCTCCAGCTTGCTCTTATAAAGGAGATCCACAATGCTTCAGCACAGCCAGCTCCCTTTCCATTTGAGTTTTCTCTTGTAACAACTTGTCCCTGCTTTTACACATAATACCTATCAGTAAAACTCAGGTCCTTCTCCACACTGCCTCCAGCTCTCTTACAGGTTTTATTGGTATTCTTTGCAAGCATGTTTCTAACTCTAGGTTCTCCTTTCTGAAACCTCAGTTCCCACTTTTCACAGAGCCCTGTAAAAACTTTTAGACCACTCTCTTACTGGGGAGTAATAAGGTAAATCTTCACATCCTAGGATAGTCATTTCTACTTCTAAATCCCTTCTCCCTCCAAATACAGGTCTGATATTTTGTGATCCAATCCCCATTGCCAAATGTAGTGCTAGTGCAATATTTACAGCACCAGCAGTCACTAGAAATATACCTGCATAGTGTGTAATGACAAAATATAACAGATTCTCCATATAGAAGACAGAAGCAAACATTTATTCAGACACCAGAAAACTGAAACCCAAAAATAGTAAGTCAATTTCATCATAGTAAGAAAGAAGTTAATAAACCACAACAGCACAGAGATCCACAGCTTCATTTAGCCTTCCCACAAACCAACGCAAGTCTATCTGTCACAGTAGGTGGCAAACACCAACTTTTACTCACAAGCCTGTCTCCCTTGAATGCATATTCTCTTCCCAACCATATCTAGCCAGCTCTCACTCCCAGCTTCCTGTGGGTTTTACTCCACCCTTCAGAAAATTCCTCCCACCACAGTCTCCATGAAATTACATTCAGCCTAGTTGGGGGCAGAGTATATTTTCAAAGCAGGGAATACCTTAAAATTCCCTTAGCCTTATTAAGGTGCAAGAAATATCTTCAAATTCCCATTGCCAGTACAATCCCACATAGGGTTGTGATCCACAGTTTTAGAAGTCTTAGTATAAGGTACCTAAAAGGTACCTAAAAGCAAAATTATAGGTTTCCTTGTTGTTGATTTTAATTATGTCAATTTTTGCTTTTGCTTTGTCCAAGATAATGACTGCTGTGCTTTTTTTTCCCTTTAGGTGATGCATAATAGATTCTGCTCCAGCCCTTTATTTTAATTGTGTATTTTTCTGTTTCAAGTGTATCTCCTGCAAATATCATACTGTTGGATGCTATTTTCTAATGCATTTTACTATCTGCTTCCAGTTTATGTGTTTAGCTCATTCCATTCACATTCAAAGTTATTATTGAATATTTTTCTCTCTCCTATTTTCTTCAGTTAATTTTTCAGTCCCTCCTCAATAATCTGTTTGGCTTCTGACCACTTCCTACCAATATACACACTTCTTTTTTAATCATCCTTCTCTCCCATTTTTGTCCCCTTCTCTTTTTATTTCCCTATTGGGAAAATTAGATTTGTATACCCAACTAGGTTTGTATATAGATTATTCCTTCTTTGCAATAATTCTGATGAAAATAAGGTTTGAGCACTGCCTGTTACCACATCATTTTCCCTTCTACTATAAAAGCTCTTTTTTACATGTCTCTTTTATGTTGGAAATTTTTTTCCCATTCTTCATCTCCCTTCTCACTTTATCCCTCTTTCTCATCCTTTAATTACTTTTGGAGATGAACTGAAATCAATTATTTTGCACTCATGCCCTGTCTATATAGATTCTATTTAATTATCCAATAATGATAAGGTTCTTACAAGTTCCATGTATCATCTTCCCATATAGGAATATAAACAGACTGGATTTGAATTCAGATTTTCCTTACTCAAAACTTAATGCTCTATTCACTGTGCCACTAGTTATCTGTTTTATACATTATTGCATTTGATGTTTGCAATAACTCTGTGAGGCATAAACTTTTGGTACCTCATTATTAAGATGGAAACTGAGCTTTAGAAAAGTTTACTTCAGTGTAAATTTTTCAGATTCAGCCCAACTCATAGTGTTAAAAAGAAAATATTTTAACAAACTTTCTTCCTCAAAGTCAATCAGTAAAAAAGCAGCAGGCACAGAACAGTATTTTTTTTTGCTTATGTGCCCCTATTATTTGAATCAATATTGTCTTATTATTTAGATTCCTGTTAAACAGTTATTATACTTTATACTTAATAAGCATTCATTGAAATATAGAATGACTTCTAAAATTGCTATTGAGCATATTTTTTTCCAATGGAAGAAATCATTAGATATCTGATTAAATATTGCAAGAACATAATTAGCCAGAACCCTCAAAAAGTAATACATGCTACCTTGGGTATTCTTCCAATGTATATACAGAATATCCATTAACATTATTGGTACTGGAAAAGTAGACATTTTGTGGAGTAAAACAATGCTGTTCTAATATATCTTCTGTATAGTTTCTCTTATTTTGTAGACAGAGATTTAATTTTGTTTTAACAAAAATAGAGCTTTCTTTTTTTTTGAGGGAGGGATTTTGAATAATCACATTTTTTTCAGTCATATCTGACTCTTTATGGTTCCATAAATCAGACTGTCCATGGGGTTTCTCACCAAAGATATGGGAGTGGTTTACTATTTACTTCTCCAGTGGATTAAGGCAAACAGAGGTAAAGTGACTTGCCCAGAATCACACAGTGAGGCCAGGTTTGAAATCAAGTCTTGCTAACTCCAGGCCATCTAGATTCCCCAGTCATAAATATAAATTCACAGAGAGGGAAATAAAGGAATTCTGGTCATACAAATATGAACACCTTGATATAGTTATCATTCTTTGAGTTTATGATCTCAGCAATGTGGGCATTTCCTCCTGCCATACACATCCCAGTCTGTCCTTACTTTCTTGTCCTGTGCTCCTCTTAACTTTGCTCTCCCAAATCCTCCATGGGGACCTTCCACTATATTTTTTGTTACTGCATTGATACTAAACTGTAGGCATAGTTATATAGTTCAGTACTATGCTTTAGCTAAAAATATACCAAAGGCAAGACATTTCTGAAAGTTTGTTATATACATTCAAGGTTTTTTTTTTTTTTACTTTATGTATAGTCTGGAAATGTGCAAAATTTATTAGCATATTTTGAATTGCTTGATATCTGTCAGAGTTCTTCCAAGACCAAATCACAGATCCATTAATGGCAGAATGGTATTTCATACCAAACGGTTATTATACATTGTTTCTTAATAATCATTAACTCCCCAAACCTGAAACAGGAGCAACCAGAATCATTTAGGCAGGTTTTCTAGCTCTCTCTTTGTCTCTCACCCAGTCTCAGTCTCTCTCTTTCTCTCAGGCTATTGTAGTATTGTCTAACCCTGACAGATTTTTTAATATTCAAGCCCACGTGTATCTAAATTTTGCTTCTACCATCACTGCCACTACCACCACCACCACTACCACAACTCACAGCAGATCCAGGGTAAGTATTTAATCAAAGCAATATGGTTTCATAGGCTTTCAAACAGACCACCCAACTGGGTAAAGGATATAAGAATTCCATAATAAGAATTGGAGTACAGAATTAGGAGTAGTGGTGCCATATCCAAGGAGACTGGCAACAATATAGCCAAGCAGAAAGAATGAAAAGTCCACCAGGAATATTATTTCTGTTGTTGCCTCTGTTAATTATTAATAAAATAACTATTAGTGATCACATTTCCATAGTGCTTTAAAGTTTTCCAAATGCCAAGTGCAATGAAATCAGTGAACAAGGAATGCACAATATTGCAATTAAGTCAGGACTCTGAAATCTAAGAGGCCTCTTTAAGGTGAGATGGCAGATTCCTCCCATACCCACTTTACCAGTTTTCCCTTTACTACTACTAACACCCAAACCCCCCAAATTAAATTATCAACTTCCTTACAAGAATGATACCTTTGAGTTTTCCAAAATGTTCTCTTCACTTCTAGAGACTGGGAAGATGATATACACAAAAACACTACTGAAAATATATGTCCACAAAAATACACTCTGTATTAATGAAGGCACATTGTGTGAGTTGAAAAGCTTTGCTTCAGGGTACCACAAAGCAACATTTTATTGTCACTCTCCTTGCAAATCTCCTTTCTCTATCCTTAGAGAATTTTATGAATATAGGTCCTGTCAGTGGAAGGGAGCTCCAACTTCCTTTATGCTGCTGTCTCTCTGCACAGTGGCTCAAATGTATTACAATCCAAAAGTATAGAAACTTTTCTCTTTCTTTCCATGATTGAAAATATATTACTAGTTTTTCATTTTAAAATGAAACAAATATTACTCATGTGGTACCAAGTGATAAAATTTAAACTCTAGCTTAGTAAACCAGGAGCATTTATCTTATCTTTGTAATGATATTACAGAATCTGTTGTCCTGCCTCATAAATATTACATGAGGACAGAGAGTTCTTAATCAACCTGTGCTTTCAATAGTTTCTCCTATATAAATACCATATCTCAAAGGCACCCAGAGTAGGAAAAAAAAGATATGATCTTAACTCCTAAATGCTTGAAAATGATGGTAGTGGTGGCAGTGGTAGGTATGAGGCACATATGTGACCTACATACTAGGTCTGGAGTCAGGAAGACTTGAATTCAAATCTGATCTCAGGCAGTAGTTGTGTGACTCTAGGTAATTCATATGACCTTTGTCTCAGTTTCATCAAAGGTAGAAATAAGGATAAAAATAGCAACCACCTAGGGTTGTTATGAGGACACGATGAGATATTTATAAAACACTTTGCAAATATTAAAATTTTAAATAAATTCTAGCTGGCATTATTGATGGTAGTAGTATCAGGGAGGATCTATAATTTTGCTAATTTAGAGATTTTGTCAATTAAGCTATCATTCCTTTTCCACCATTGTCCCAAATCTGCAATATAGACCAGAAAGTCAAGATCACTGACTTATTTGTTTACTATTCTGCTACAAAAATCTCACTGATAAAGATGAATTACATGATTATGGGCTGAGAGTAGAAAGTCAGCCCTTATTTGCTCCAAGAGCATGTGTGGTTAATTCCATTCAACAAGCATTAACTATGTCCCTATTATGTCCAACTTTTTTTCTGGCCATTAGGATATAAATACAAACACCAGAACAGAAAATAGGCCCTGCCTTAGTTACTGCCTAGGTGGTGGTGGTGGGGAGTGGTTGGGGGGGGGGTGGAAGAACATGGGAGTGGCAATTGGTGGTGGCATGCAACCTATACAGAGCCAGAATAAATACAACAAATATACAAAGGAATACAAAGTCATTTCAGGAGGTAGAGAGTTCTCACAATTGAGGGTAGGTATTAGGTCTGGGATCAGGAAAGTTCCTCATTCTAAAAGGCTCTTTGCTTGAGCTCTGGAAGAAAGAGGAGATTCATTTATTTATTCATTCATTCCATTAGCATTTATTAAGGGATTTCTATATGATAGGCACCATGCCATCTACTGGGAATGCAAAAAGAAGAATAAAGGTCTTCATGCACATTGAAAATTTATCTTTTACTCATATAAAAACATATGCACAGATAAATAAAACACACACATATATACACAAACACATACATTTATACACATACACACACAAATAATTGTAAGGGAAAGGCTTTAGAAATTATGAGTGGGGAAGATATTAACATTTATTAACTGACTCTCTAAGAGATGAAGTTGGGGCTTTTAAGAGGTAGAGGTAGAGGGGATGAGGGACAGCAGTTCAGTCACAGAGAAAAACCTGTGAAAAACTTGGAGACTGAAATGGAATACTGAATCTGAGGAATAGTAAGGAGACAGTTCAGTTAAAATAAGAAGTATTTTATATGAACAGATGTTTGGTCAATACAGAAATGTTGGTTGAAGCCATATTGTGAAAAGGTTTTAATATAAGCCAAAGAAGTTTTCATTTCATACTAGGAAAAAAATACAAGTAGGCCCTGAGGAATTTTTGGTGGGGAGGTGAAATTGTGATAACTATGTTAAGGAAGATTATTTTAGGCAAAGTTTACAGGATTTTGGAGGAGAGAGATTAGAAGTTGGAAAGGAGAAAATTAAAAGGATATTAAAATCCAACTGATGAGGGCCTAAAATAGAGTGGTGGCCAGGTGAGTAGATAGAAGATAGATGTGAGAGGTATGGAAAAAACAACTTAACTTGTGTTTCAATTCTTACCCAGTCCTTAGTCATTGAGTGAGTGTTGCCTCAGACAAACTTAGACCTAGGAAAGAACATAATTTAGGAAGCCCAAGGTCACCTCATACATCCTGAGCCATCACCAGTCATCTTGACTTTTTTTTGGCTATTAAAAAGAACTTTATTTGGTTGAGCTAAACATACTATCTTAAAGTATCTTTTTTTTTACAAGGCAGTCACCTGTGCATATTAAAATATCCCAAGAATAATTTAAAAGATGTAACAACAGATATAGTTTTGTTAATGATGCTTTGATTAGTAATTTTAAATATAGCACAAAACAGAAACAGCGATGCCAATGTTCATTAAAGATGTTTGCTACTGTATGCAAAAGCTCCATCAGAGAGTCTAAGGCAAAGAAGAATATGGCTTAGAATACCAGACAGATATTGCAATCCTAATGGACCTTCTCACTTTTTCACTTTGACTTCTACTCCACTTGAATGTTTCTGGAAAACAGTAGAAAAGGTACTCTGGTAGCTTGTGGTTATTGTTACTTCAGTATTTCCAGGATCAGTCATCTGTGGATATGAGTACTTCATTGACACAGTTTACAACCCCTCTACAGCTCAACAGATGGTCTTTATCCATTATAGTGGCCAAAGATATTCATCCCATTGAACTAGATTGGTCCTTAGAATACAGATACCTTCTCCACCATTAAGCCGATCCTGGGAAACTTTTCAGCTTGTTAGGACCTCAGAAAGCTGTGCTCTGCTGACAGTCTTCAAGAACCCAAGGTCATTTCTACACTGTGATAAATAAGATTTACATGAATGTCATATTCATTTTGTCATTAAGTGGTGCCTAGAATTTCTGTGGCTTTTATAGGTGATTTAGTCATCTTGATATTTGTCTTGCCAGTGAACGTAGAGGGCTCTGGAGGAGAGAGTGAAGTTGGTGACTTTGCACATTTATGCCTCATTTAAATCTAATTTATTTGTAAGTCAAGACATCACACTCATGATATCATTGGTCCTCTTTGAGAATGAGGGATGGACAAAAATAATAAAAACAACTTACATTAGGTTTGTGATAGAATAGGCATTCTCAACTTCATTCATTTTCATCAACATGAAGTTGCTAAGTCTTATGGAATCTGCTTCCACATCTCTGGGCCTCAACTTCCTGATCTTTATACTGAGGAAGTTGAACAGGATGGCCTCTCAGGTTCCTATAACATGACCCTATAACACTATACCTAGGTCTAATCCAACTGATTAGTACCCAACACAATCAATATTTGAGGTAAGTGTATCCAAAGCATAAAAAAACACCTTTCATATCTCTTACTTGAAAATTATATATTTAGATTTTTTTTGTAGCAATGAATATAGTCAGTAGCTGTGAAAGTTTGGAAAGAACTAAAAAAACCCTTAAAATATGTTTTACAAAATAACAATTTACATATTTATTATATTTCTATGTCCCAATGCATATATTTCTGAATCTGATTTAATTAAGTTATATATGCATATATATACACATATATGCATACATGGAAATTTAAATATGTTTAATTTAATGTGAATGGGATATCTAATTTGAAATGCCCAATAGGCAGTTAGAGATGTGAGATTGGAGGTCCAAAAAGAGGCTAGGCATGAGAAAATAGATTTGAAAATTGGCAGCATAGAGATGATAACTGAATCCATGAAAGATAGCATCTCCAAGTGAAATAGTTTACAGGGAAAATAGAAGAAAGGATGGGACAGAGATCTCTGGGACATCCACAGTTACTTAGTGTGATCTGGATGAAGATCTGGTATGAAGACTGAGAAAGAGTGGCTAGTTAGTTAAAAGAACCAAGACAAAAGTAGATCACACAAACCTGAAGAGATGAAAGTATGGAAGAAAAGACTATTATCAACAGTATCTAAGGATACAGCAAAATCAAAAAGGATAAGGGTTGAGAAAATATTATTGAATTTGGTAATTAAGAAAGCATCATCTTTTGGAGAGATCAGTTTCAGTCAAATGAGTAGGTCAGAAACCAGACTACAGAGACTTAAAAAAAGATTGAGAAGAAATGAATAGGGGTCACCTAATGTAGATAGCTTTCTCAAGAAATTTAGCCACAAAGGGGAGAAGGGATATATGATAAGAGCTAATAAGGATGAATAGCTGAAGAAAAAAAAATTTGAGAATAAGGGAGGCAGGGGCATGCCATGTGAGTCAACAGGGAGAGAATAAAGATCAGTGAGAGTGTCAGCCATATAGGGGGCAATTAGCTAGAGAAAACAACAAAAAAAATGGAATAAACTTCACTGAGAGCAGTACTTGAATCCAGGTCTCTCTGATTACAGACCTGACATAATTTGTTATACCATGTTGCCACTTAACCAATTGTAGCAGCAAGCACCCTAAGTATCCTCAGGGTTTGCTGCCAACACAGGTTCTTAGATCTGCTTTGTTAAAGGAAAGCAACTCAAAATAGGTTAACAAGCTTACTTTAAACAGTCAAACATATATCGTTTACCTCGTTCAGGGGAAAAGGGTCAGCACCCTGAACTTCAAAGTATACAGGCAGAATTATCAAGACAGAAACAGATCAAGTAGACAGCTTTCCAAACTGTCCAACCATTACATCCATACCAAATCAACATCTGGGTTTCAACATCTGGGTTTCTCAAAGCCGGGGGGCTCTGGACAATGGCTTCCCAAAATCCAGATCAAATCACAGAACACTTCTCAAAGTGAGCCCCAAAACAAAGCTACACATCAGGGCTTATATAGCCTTCTCCTGGCTCAGAGAATGTAACAACCTTATTGACTCACTGGCCAATCAAGAAGTATCTACTGAAAAACAAGCCTCCCACCCCAGGCTCCAGGTGCACTTTAGCCTAGGGGCAGGGAAGATCTTCAAATTTACATTCCCATTACACCAATAAATACTTTTTTTTTCTAAATTTCTTATCTTTCTTCACACCAGAAGGTTCAGTTTTTTACAACTCATTAAACACATCTCACCAATAGTGGGTATTTGAAATTGCATGCCAGATTTAATCTGTCAAAATTCATTGTGTAAAACAACCCAGGTCTTATTATAAACATTTCATATATAACTAGCATTTGTGACACCATGCACTGTCTGACAATGGTACTTTCTAAAGCTTTATTAAATCAAATCTTCAATTTTCGAGGGCCTCTGTCCACAGTATTACTGTTCTTTTGGATCTGAATTATTAAATAATTGGCCATTTGGGTTTATGTAGTTGCAAGTTATATTTCTACCCAAGGGAATTTTGTCTGTCTCTGGAAAATTGTCAGAATGGGTGAAAGAAAATGGAAGCTGATGAAAAGTGTGCATGTGAATAAAATAGTGTGATGACTTTGTAGAGGTGAATGATAGCTTCATTTTTAGAAAATAATGAGCAATTACCTCTTGTGAATAGTTGCATTGTTATGTATTTTAATTAGAAAAATATTAAATTAACATGGAGCCAGTGACACAAATCCCCAACTTGTTGAGAATCAATTTAGGATCATATGTATCTTTTCCAATGAGTTGATGCCTATTCTAAATATCACTGAGATGTTGAAAAGGAACCTCAACAACTATTTCAACATTGCATATCTGAAAAATAATTCTTCCTATACCATATTTGAAAAGTGATCATGATATCTTTGCTTGAAGAACTTTAATAATAAGTGAGAACCTATTACCTGTGGAGGCAGCCTGTTTGAAGTTTGGATTGCTTTATTTGTAAGGGATTCGTTTCCTTAAAATCATAACAGAGCTTCCAGAGTTTTCTTGTTTGCATTTACCACCTAGGAACTTAATAGATGCTGGATTTTCTCCCATTGCTTCTGGTTCAGCCCGCTGATGCTGAACACAACAAATGTATCCTTCCACATGACACTCCTTCAAATATTTAGACATGTCTCTTGTGCCTTGTTCTCCCACCCTGAAACATCTCTCCTGAGGCTAACTAAACACTTGCAGTTTCTTAAATACATTTTTTCTATGACATGACCTCTGGGAAATTTACCATCTTGTTTGCCCTCTTGGGTACTTTTCAGATTGTCAGTGTCCTTAAACTATATTACAAAGAAATGAATACAATGCTCCCAGTGTGGTCTAACTAAGGTAGAGTATAATGGGATGATACATCTCCTTGGATCTTGATGTTCTGTTAATTCTGATATCAATTTCAGCAAAAAATAGCTTAGAGCTTTGCTTTGTTTTAGAAATCAATCTGTAGAGTCAATGTCTTTTATTCATTTTTAATGGAATTTTGTGGCATGTTTTAAATAAGAGGTGTCATCTTCAATCCCCAAACTCACGAGTGTGCCAGGAACCATATTAAAATTTAATTGGGAAATGTTTAATTGAATAAATTAAAATATAATACAACATAGATAATGTTAATTTGTTATTTTTTAAGACCATATGAAGCCTTGGGATATGCTTGCATTTGAGTTTGACACCATTGGTATGTAAATTACTGGATTACTGTTACTGGGTTACTGTCTAGCTTCATGGGATAACCGGTTTTAGAGCCATGTTTTCTAAGCACCAATGCTGATGTGTGGATTAGGCCATGGGCACATTGAATGACCATAAAACCCCAAGTTCCATGTAGATGTAGCTGGTCTGTGATGTTTCTATTTATTTTATTTTGACTGAAAAATTTGTGTTACAGGACCTGAATGTAATTTCAGGTATGGTGGTATGAAAACTGGTAGTTCTTGGAAGTTCTGAGATGTATATTAGACACAGTAGGGTAAAACTCATGATAAATGGTGTCTAAGACAAATTCTATCTTACTTCTAAAAGTCAAGAATTGTAAATTGAAGTTACAAGGGATTTTTGTTCCTTTAACCAATGAAATCAGCTTGTGCTTCTTTTTTTTGACTTTTTGGCTTTTTAGAGGGCAGGGCAATTGGGGTTAAGTGACTTGCCCAAGGTCATGTGGCTAGTAAGTGTTAAGTGTGTAAACTGGATTTGAACTCAGGTCCTCCTGACTCCAGGGACGGTGCTCTATTCACTGGGCCACCTAGCCACCCCCAGCTTGTGCTCCTTACAGGGTAATTAGGTCTTAAGTTATAAATTGAATTAGAAGTATCTTAACTGGTCTGAATTTCAAAGTTCTTACAGAATTAGTAAGTAGAAAAGAACATATACTCCTTGCAAATAGGAATTCTTTCACTCTTTGAACTTGTATCTCCATTACCTAACAGAATACCTGGTATATAAAGGGAGCTCAACAAAAGTTCATTAATTGATGATTGCTGAAGACATGGGAAAGAAAGAAGGGAAAGAAAAAACAATGGGTATAATCATAAGATAGTCAAGAGATTCCAAAAAATCTTTCAGATTATCCCTTTCAGATGTGTCTGGGCAGATTTTCTACATGGTGGCCTATAGTAATTGATGTATCCAGAGTGATGCACTGCATAAAAAGAGCAGACTGTTAAGGACTACAGGAAATTATGATTCCATCAGTTCTTGGACCAACCATTACCCAAAGGGAAGAGAAATGACTCAAGAATAAGAAGGAGCTAAGGTGCAATTCCTACCAAAAAAAAAGGTAAAAGAAACAGATTGTTTGCTCAGGATGGAGGGTTATAATAAAATAGCCTCTATACATTAGGAATAGCTCAGAGATTATTTTACCTTTTTAATGTTGAGCTAAAACTGTATTCAGCAGGATGGGCTGACCATGAACATGGGCTGCCCCTTGGGCAGCTCAATCTTAAATCCACATTTCTATTAAAAACCAATTTCTGAAATCAAGAACTCGGCACATTCTGCAGAAGTCGTACACTGCAATTTCCCTGCAGTTAACTTCCAACACCCATATGGCCAATTCTGAATTTAATGTGACCTGTGACATGAATGCTTTTTCTATTCTTCTTTATGCTCCTTAAACAATTATAATTACTCCCTCAGGGAATCACTCTGGATATTCGTGAACAATTCAGCTCCCTCTAAATGACAGACTATTTTCAAGATCATGTCTAGCAAAATAAAATACACTATAACGCTCATCCAAAAAAAAAAAGGCTTGCTCTGAATTGAAATTGTTTCTTTGATGGCAAGCTATAACCTCACTTTCGATCACCTCTTGCCTTCCTGATCTTTGGATACCACAGTCTTATGATTGTTATTTAGATGATACTATGGGTCAGTTGAAAAGAGTTAGATTTGGAGTCAGAGGATGTGGTTCAAATCCTGCTTTAGCAATTTATCATACAGGAGAATTTGGATCACTTTATCTTTCTGGGCTTTAGTTTTTCTTCTATAAAATTAGGAGATAGGATTACATAACTTCTTCTGCCCTAACTCTATGCCTCTATAACCTTCACAATAAGGAATTGACAATAAATAACTATAGAAAATCATTTGAAAAAGGCCAGCGCTTATTCTTTTTATTTAAATTTATTTATTTACTTTTAGTTTATAAATTCAGTTCCACAATGACTTGAGTTTAAAATTTTCTACCCCTCCATCTCCTCCCCCTCCTTCCTGCCATGGTGGCATGCAAGCAAATGTAGATTCTACAAATACCTCCACATTGAACTTTAGTCAAGTTGCCAAGAAGGATTATATCCAGTGGAGCAAACAATGAAAAAGAAGGGACAAAACAAAACAAAATATAAAAGAGAGAGAGCAAGCACTTTACTTCAATCTGCATTCAGACTCTGCAGTTCTTTCTTTGGATGTGGATATCCCTTTCTATCGTGAGTCTTTTGGAATTGTCTTCTGACCTTGCTTTGCTGAGAGGAGCCCAGCCTATCAAAGTTAGTTGTCACACATGTGATGGTGATGTGTATATAACTGTGTACAAAGTTCTCCTGGTTCTGCTCTCCTTATTCTTCATCAGTTTATATGTCTCTCTAAGTTATTATAAAGTCTGTCTGCTCCTCATTTCTTACAGCACAATAGTATTCCATTACATTCATATACCACAACTTGTTTAGCCATTCCCCAATTGATGGGCATCCCCTTGATTTCCAATTCTTTGCCACCACAGATATACAGATCCTTTTCTAACTTCAATGATTTCTCTGGGATACAGCCCTGGAAGTGGTATTGCTGGGTGAAAGGGCATGCCCTTTTTTATAACCCTTTGGGCATAGATCCAGATTGCTCACCTATCTGCCATACATTTCCCATGTATTTGTTTTATCCTTTGTATTCATTTTTAGTGTTAATGTAGAAGATGTTATCTCAGCATTTTCTTTTTCTTTGAATGAATTCTAGATGGGTAATCTCAGTTAAGACTTAAAGCAGGAAATGAGATGCCTGATGAAGCTAGTAGGAGAGTTACCACAGCAGGATATCCTATGCAGGGTTAAGATAGAAGTGTGTCTGTGTGTTTGTGTTTGTGTGTGTGTATGTGTGTGTGCGTGTGTCTGTGTGTAGAATTGAAGACTGACAATGAATTGGGTCTAGGACTGATTAAGAAATAAAGAACATTCTTAATTTTATTTGGAAAGAGGGAGACCCTTTTAAGTTCTATGCAGATGTTTGGGACCATACATCCCTCTACCTCTTTCACATTTAATTTTTGAGGAAAAAAAATATTTGCTAATAATTCCTTTGTGTTTTTTTATTAATTTGTTTGTTTACTTTTAGTTTACAAGACTCAGTTCCACAATTCCTTGAGTTTCAAATTTTGTCCCCCTTCCCCCCCACCATGGGAGCATACAATCTAGTATAGGATCTGCAAATACTTTAACATTAGACATTATAGAGAGGTTATAAAGACAGATTGTATCAGATGGAAGGAAAAATGGTAAAGAGGAAATAAAACCAAAGAAGAAAAAGATCAGGTGATTTGCTTCAATCAGAATCAAACTCAGTTCTTTCTAGTTCTTTCTCTGGATATAGACATCTCTCTCCATCATGACTCTTTTGGAGTTTACTCATAACACTGCATTGCTAAAAAGAGTCCAGTCTATCAAAGTTGGTCATCACACATACGTTGTATCTGTAATTGTGTACAAATTTCTCCTGGTTCTACTCTTCTTACTCATATAAACCTCTCCAGGTAAATATGAAATTCATCTACTCCTCATTTCTTATAGCACAATAGTATTCCATTATATACATATGCCACAACTTGTTCAGCCATTACCCAATTGATGGGCACCCCTTAATTTCCAATTCTTTGCTAAAAAGAGCTGCTATAAATATTTTTGTGCATATGGGTCTTCTTCCCACTTCTATGATCTCTTTGGGATATAACACTAGAAGTGGTATGGTTGGATCAAAGGGTATGAAATTATTTATAGCCCTTTGGCCATAATTCCAGATTGCTCTTCTAAATGGTTGGATCAGTTCACAACTCCACCAACAATTCATTAGTGTTCTAATTTTTCCGCATCCTCTTCAGCATTTACCATTTTCTGGTTTTGATCATCTTAGCCAATCTGATCAGTGAGACTTGGTTCCTTAGAGTTGTTTTGATTTGTATTTCTCTAATCAATAGTGATTTAGAGAATTTCTTCATATGCTTATAGATATCTATAATTTCTTTCTCTGAAAATTGCCTGTTCATATCCTTTGACCTTTTATCAATTGGGAAATGACTTGTTCTTTTATAGCTTTGAATCAATTCTCTGTATATTTTAGAAACGAGTCCTTTATCAGAGACATAGGTTGTAAAATTTCTTTCCCAATTTCCCACCTCCTTCTTAATCTTGGTTACATTGACTTTGTTTGTACAGAAGATTTTAAATTTAATGTAATCAAAATTATACATTTTGCATTTTATAATGCTCTCTAATCCTTGTTTGGTCATAAAGTCTTTTCCTCTCCACAAATCTGACAGTTAAACTATAACTTGCTTTCTGAGATTGCTTACAGTATCAACCTTTATAACTAGATCATGCCCCCATTTAGACTTGATTTTGGTATATGGTGTTAGATAATGGTCTATGCCCAGTTTCTGCCACACTATATTACAATTTTATCAGCAGTTTTTGTCAGTTATTGCATTCTTATCCCCAAAACTGGGTGCTTTTGGTTTATCAAACAATAGATTTGTATAGTCATTGAATGATGAGTCTTATATGCACAATCTATTCCATTGATTCACTACTCTTTTCCTCAGCCAGTACCAAGTAGTTTTGATGACTGATGCTTTATAGTAAAGATTAAAATCTGGTATAGCTAGTCCACCTTCCTTAGCATTTATTTTCATAAATTCCCTTCATATTCTAGACCATTTGTTCTTCCAAATAAATTTTGTTAATGTTTTTAAAGTAGTTTTTTGTTATATTGATTGGTATGGCACTAAATATAAAATTTAATTTGGATAAAATTGTCATTTTTGTTATATTAGCTTGATCCAGCCAGGAGCAATTGATATTTTTCCAATTAGTTAGATCTGACTTTATTTGTGTGAAAAGTGTTCTGTAGTTGTGATCATTTAGGTCCTGGGTTTGTTTTGGCACATAGATTCCCAAATATTTTATAACATCTACAGTAACTTTAAATGGGATTTCTCTTTCAATCTCTTGCTATTGAATTTCATTAGAAATATACAGGAATGGAGAAGATTTGTGTGGGTTTATTTTATATCCTGCAACTTTGCCAATTTTATTTATTATATCAAGTAGTTTTTTTTTATTCTTTAGGATTCTCTAAATGTATCATCACCTGCAAAGAGTCTCTTTTTTGTCTAATTTGATTCCTTTGATTTTTTTTTCTTCTCTAATTGCTATTGGTAACATTTCTAATACCAGATTGAATAAGAGGGGTGATAGTGGACACCCTTGTTTCACTCCTGATCTTATTGTAAATACTTCTAGCTTATCCCCATTAGATATAATACTTGCTTATGGATTTAAATAGATGCTACCCAATATTTTAAGGATGGCTCCATTTATTCCTACACTTTCTAGTGTTTTTCATAGGAATTGATGTTGAATTTTGTCAAAAGCCTTTTCTGCGTCTATTGAGATAATCATGTGGTTTCTGCTAGTTTTATTGTTGATATGATCAATTATACTGATGGTTTTCCTTATATTAAAACATTCTTGCATTCCTGGAATAAATCCTACCTGATCAAAGTGTATTATTCTTGATACAAGTTGCTGTAGTCTTTTAGCTAATATTTTATTTAAAATTTTTGCTTCTGTATTCATGAGGGAAATTGGTCTATAATTTTCTTTCTCTGTTTTATCTCTTTGTGATTTAGGTATCAGTACCATATTTGTGTCATGAAAATAATTTGGTAGGACTCCTTCACTAATTTTCCCAAATAGTTTGTAGAGTATTGGAATCAATTGTTCTTTAAATGTTTGATAGAATTCACTAGTAAATCCATCTGGCCCTGGAGATTTTTTTCCTAGGGAGTTCACTGATGGTTTGTTTTATTTTTTTTCCGAGATAGCGTTATTTAAGTAATTTACTTCCTCTTCAGTTAACCTAGGCAACTTTTATTTTTGTAAATATTCATCCATGTCACTAAGATTGTCAAATTTATGTGCATACAATTGAGAAAAATAATTCCTAGTTATTGTTTTAATTTCCTCTTTGTTG
Source organism: Petaurus breviceps papuanus (assembly GCF_028583685.1). Classification (NCBI taxonomy): domain Eukaryota; kingdom Metazoa; phylum Chordata; class Mammalia; order Diprotodontia; family Petauridae; genus Petaurus; species Petaurus breviceps. Next base: position 39,188,274 of record NW_027186473.1, read on the forward strand.
GTGGTAGGTTCACATTTTCATTTTTGATACTCATAATTTGGTTTTCTTATTTCTATTTTTATCATATTGACTAAGAATCTATCAATTTTATTTTTTTTCATAAAACCAGCTCTTAGTTTTATTTATTAATTCAACAGTTTTCTTAATTTCAATTTTATTAATCTCTCCTTTGGTTTTGAATATTTCTAATTTAGTATTTGATTGGGGATTTTCAATTTGTTCTTTTTCTAGCTTTTTCAATTGTATGCCCAATTCATTGACCTCCTTTTTCTCTAAATTAATCATGTATGCACTCAGGGATATAAACTTCCCCTAACTGCCTTTAATGCATCCCACAAATTTGGTATGTTGTCTCATTATTGTCATTTTCTTGAATGACATTACTGATCATTTCTATAATTTTTTGTTTGACCCACTCATTCTTTAGGATTAAATTGTTTAATTTCCAATTAATTTTTAGTCTATCATCCTTTATTGCATATAATTTTTATTGCATCATGATCTGAGAAGGATGCATTTAATATTTCTTCCTTTCTGCACTGAATTGTGAGGATTTTTCCCTAGAACATGGTCGATTTTTGCGTATGTACCATGAACCACTGAGAAGAAAGTATGTTCCTTTTTATCCCCATTCAGTTTTCTCCAGAAATCTGTCATATCTAGCCTCTCTAAAATTCTATTCACCTCCTTAACTTCTTTCTTGTTTATTTCTAGGTTAGATTTATAAAGTTCATAGAGGGGGAGATTAAGGTCCCCCACTAGTATAATTTTGCTATCTATTTCTTCCTCTAATTCCCGTAACTTCTTCTCTAGGAATTTGGATACTATATCACTTGGTGCATATATGTTAAGTAATTATATTGCTTATTCTTCATGGTGCCTTTAAGCAGGATATAGTTTCCTTCCTTATCTCTTTTAATTAGATCTTTTTTATTGTTGCTTTTGCTTTATCTGACATAAGGATTGCTACCCCTGTTTTTTTTTTTTTTACTTTAGCTGAGGCATAATATATTCTACCCCAGCCTTTAACCCTGTGGGTATCCCTTTGTTTCAGATGTGTTTCTTGTAAACAGCATATTATAGGACTATGGTTTTTAATCCATTCTGCTATCTGCTTCTGTTTTATGGGAGAATTAATCCCATTCACATTCACAGTAATGATGTATATCTGTCTCTTCCCTTTCATCCTATTCCCTCCCATTATTATATTTTTGTTTTTTTTTTTCCTTCTCCCTTCCCCTGCTTAAGGGTTTTCCTTTTGATCACCACCTCCCTCAGTGTTCCCTCCTAGTCACCCCCCCACTTTTTTACCTACCCTTTCCTTTTACTACTATTTCCCTCTCCTTTAATCCCCCCTTTTTATCCTCCCTTATTCTCTTACTGCCTATAGGACACATACTTATCAGAGTATGTCATTTCCCCTTTTACCTGAAAACAATGAGAGTAAATTTCATACAGAGCTCCTTTTCTTCCCTCCTTTCCTTCTATTTAATGAGTTTTCATGTCTTTTCATGTTAGAATTCTAAACTTAACTGATTATGTTGATACCTCCTTGAACCAGAACCAGTGAGAATAACATTCAAGTGATATTCCTCTCCCTCTTTCCTTCCCCTCTACTATATTGTTTTTTATTGCCTCTTTGTATGGCATAATTTAACTTTTTCTGTCTCATCCTTTCCTTTTATCCCATTACAATCCATTTGATACCCTTAATAAGATTTTTTTTTATCATCGGATTAGTTCATTATACCCACACCCTCTATCTATGTATAGCCATTTTAAAGTTCATGATAATTATATGCATTTTGATATTGACATTTATCAGATTCTCATAGAGGGATGTCAATATATTGCTCTTATTGCCTCCCAAGTTATGTGCATATGTGCATGAGTGTGCGTGTGTGCATGTGTGAGTGTGTGTTTTCCTTGTTTACCTTTATATGTCTTTCTTGAGTCCTATAATTAGAGTTCAATTTTCCATTGAGCTCTGGCTTTTTCATCAGGAAAGTCTGAAAGTCCCTTATTTCATTAAATGACCACCTCCTTGGCTGAAAGATTATGCTCAGTTTTGCCTGGTTTGCTCTTTTGCCCTCCAAAATATCAAATTCCCATCCCTCCAACCATTTTATGTGGAAGCTGATAGATCCTCTGTGATCCTGAATGTAGTTCCACAATATTTGAATTGTTTCTTTTTGACTGCTTGAAGTATTTAATCCTCAATCTTGTAATTCTGGAATTAGGCTACTCTATTTCTTAGAATTTTCAATTTGGGATCTCTTTCAGGAGGAATCTGGTGAATTCTTTTGATAACTATTTTATCTTCTGATTCCAGGACTTCAGGACAATTTTCTTTGACAATCTCTTGGAGGATGTTGTCCAGGCTGCTTTTTTCATCATGGCTTTCTGGTAAACCAGTAATTCTTCAGTTATGTCTCCTGGATCTGATCTCTAGGTCAGTTGTTTTTCCAGTGAGCTATTTTACACTTTCTTCCAAATTTTTAATCTTCATGTTTTGTTTGATTGACTCTTGGTGCATCATAGAGGCCTCCGCTTCAATTTGACTGATTCGAATTTTTTGTGAATTATTCTCTTTAGTTAGTTTTTGAAGGTCCTTTTTTTTAGGGAGGTGTTTTCTCTAATTAGTTTAGTAATTTTACTTTTTAAGGCTTTGTTTCCTTCAGTGAAACTTTTTTTTCCAATTTGGTCACTGTAGATTTAAATTTGTCTCTACCTCCCTAATTTGGCCTTTAAAATCTTTGTTGATCTCCTCCAAGAATGCTTTTTGGGCTTGAGACCAGTTCATATTTCCTTCTGTGGTCTCAGGTATGAGTATAGAGTCCATGTTGTTCTCCGTATTTGGTTGTCCTTGATCACTATAATAAGCTCTAATCTATTTTCTTCCCTTCCCCTTCTCCTTCTCAGCTTCTTTCCTTCCCTTTGTAATTTCCTCTTGCCTAATATCTCAGGCTGGAGGCAAAGGATGTGTGTTTAGTATAGTCAGTGGCATATTGTAAATATTTAAAATTCTTATCACCCTGCTGAATAACTCCTAACCAGCTAAAGAAGACTAAGAATTTAATGGTTTTTCCTCATCTGAATAAATGGATAATACATTTATTAAGCATTTACTTTGTCTAAAACACTGCTAGGCATACAAAGAGAAGAATAAGGCAGCCCATGTTCTCAAGGAGCTCCTATCCTAATGGGGAGACCACACTCAATTTTTGATTCTAGGATTTGTTGTACCTATATTCTATAGAGAATAATTATTAAAGAACCCTAAAAAGGAGGCACTATGTTATAGTACAAAGAGCCCTGGTTCTGGGTGCAAAGAATGCCTATTGCCAACATTGCCTTAGGCAAATCACTCACACTCTTTTGGTCTCATCTTTAAAAAAGGTCTTGCACTAGATGATCTGTAAGGTCTCTTCCAAATGTTGACCTAATCCCATGGAAGTAGAAAACATTATGCAAATAGGGTTTGACTTAATATTTACCAACTTATGAATATTCAAATGATCCAAGAAACCTTCCAGACATGATGCAGGACTTTTGAAGAGAAGAGGGGGAGGGCTCCAAAGAAGCCCCACCTCACCTGACCATCAAAAGAATACAGGGGACAAGTGATCTCTGCAATTCGGTGGAAATAATTTCCTTGCAAGTTATTTATTCTGTAGAAAGTAGCCATCTAGTGCCTTTGTGCTTTTAGAGACATTTAAATGCCCTAGGATTGGCATGCTTGGTCTCTACTCAACTACTTTCCAAATCTGTTTTTAGAATTTCATGATACTCTCTCATAAGTGGAGACTTAGGAATATAAATCACTCCTGGTCTTCTATAAAGAAGCAAGCTGAGGGACAAAAGAAAGGATATTGTGTTCAGCAACTTGAATTATTATTTACTACTTTTTTTCCCTCAGGAAAATAATATCTTACACAGCCAGAGTAGCCAATGATATTCAGTTTCCATACCCCTCATCTTTCAGCAAATCTTGTTGTACTCTATTTGGTATGAAAGGAAATAGATTCTAGAAGCTATCATGCATTTTCCCATAGGAAATGAAGTAAAGATATTATTTAATCTCAATAGAACAATACAGTGACTTACCAGATATCCCATAGCCCTTGTCAAATTTCTAATAATCCAGATTTGGAGTTTAAACAATGACAATGAAGTCTAATGTACTTCTGTTTTGCTAACTTGTGAGAATTGTAAGCAGGCTATAAGGATATGAATACACACACTCACACACACAGGTTCATATGCACACAGGGTGTCCTTAAAGTCTGGACACATAGGGAATCTTATTAACTGCATATTTTCAAGAAATGGAATGAATGAAATTTTCAACAACACTTTATTTAATTAGAATAAATTTTAGATATGACAACTTCATATGGAGAACAAGGCTTTCATTAGCTATTGGGGATTATTTTCTGTATTAATGAGCTGAATTTAATGTCAATAATTTAATTAATTAATGAGATTTCCTACGTGCCTCCTATATTTTCCTATGAAATCTCACATATGATAATAAAGTAACATGTTGAAAATTTCATTCATTTCTTGAAAATATGCAGAGTTTATGAGATTCCCCACGTGTCCAGACTTTAAGGACACTCTGTAAACAAATATGTTTATCATATACACACACACATATACTGGAATTTCTCAAAATATACACACACATATGTACCTACAGACAGATAAACATATACATACATACGCACATATGGCAGCTATGTGCAAAGTGGATAGAGCACTGGGCCTAGAGTCAGGAAAACCTGAGTTCATAAGCAACCTTCCTAGTCATATCAACCGCAGCAAGTCACTTAATCCTTGATATGCCTCAGTTCCCTCATCTGTAAAATAAATTGGAGAAGGAAATGACAAACTTCTCTGATATCTCTGCAAGAAAACCCCCAAATTGGACATAAAGACTCAGACATGATTGAAACAACTTAGCAACAACCACCATATTTGTGGATACATATATACTAGAATTACTCAAAACATAACTGCACTTAGAACACCTCTGTAACCCTGCAGACCTATCGCACAAAAGTATCCTACTCCCATATTTCTGACAAATAGATATCTTTTGTTTGGAGGATCATATCAATTTACTTGAAGACCTCTAGAGATAACTCACTACGATCTAAGACATGGTTTACTTTTGAATAGCTCTAATGATTTTTTTAATTCTTATATCTATATATGCCTCTTTGTAAACTTGACCTATTATTTCTAGGTATCTTGTATCAAGCAGAATAAATCTAATTCCTCTTCAATATTACCAATTTCAAATACTTGAAAACAAAAATATGTCCCATCACCTCCACCACTTCCAGACTTACCAACCTCTTCTGGATTAAATAGCCTTTATGATGGTCCACCTAAGTAAACAGAAAATTAAATTAGGGCATAATCTAGGTGGCTTACCATTTCCTACAATTGTGTGAAGCAGTGCTCAAGCCCTGGTAAGAATCAAGTTTGATACAAGATTTCAGCCATTCTTATTTACTCTATTTAAATAATTTCTGTGCTAATGGGAAGCAGTTTTTTTTTTAATCTCTCTCTTCTACAAATCATACATGGACTTTGCTTTGGGGTGAATTTGTGTGCACAATCAATTCAATTTACCAAAAATTGATTAGGTACCTATGAAATGCAAATGACTATACTAGGTACTGGAGACAGAACAATGAAAAATGACATGTCTTCTTCAAAAGGATTTTACAATCTAGGAGGAAGTATAAATATCAATAGAAAGAAATCCTTTTCTGCCCCCCTTCAAATTCACACTTTAAAAAATCTTAATTGTTGGGGCTGCCAGGTAGCACAGCAACTAAGAGCACCAGCTCCAGTGTCAGGATGACCTGGGTATCTAATCTGGCCTCAGATACTTAGCACCACACCCAGAAATAACTGGCTGTATAACCTTGAGCAAGTTACTTAACCCCGATTGCTAAAAAAAAAAAAAGTCTTATTGTACTGATATTTTTTTTCTTTTCACATCTCATTTAAGTTAAATACATTCCTGCTCAGTGAGTCATCCACTGTGACAAAAAATTATGAAAGAATTCTATTCAGCAAAACCAACCAGCAAATGAGCTATGTCTAACAGTAGTTATAATATTATGTAACTATAATCCCCCAACATCTGCAAAAAATGATGGGAGGTGAATTTTCTCAATTCTTCTCTGAGACCATTCTGGCCTCTAATAATTGTAAATGTTTCATTTTTTCTATTCTTTCTCTTTATATTGTTGCAGCCATGGTTATGCTTCTCCCAATTCTTCTTACTTCATTTTGTATCAATGCAATCAAAATACTTAATTCTTCCTTGACTTTTTAATATTTTTCGTTTCTTAGAGAGCAACAATATGCTAGATATTAATTTACCATGCTTTGTTTAATCATTCCACAATAAATATTTCCAGTTCTTAGTTATCATAGAAACTGTTGTTATAAATAATTTGGTATATTGTTCTCTGATTATCTTTGTGTATATTCTTTACCACAAAAAAAGAAAAAAGTATAAAGAAAGAAGATTCATCAGGATCATACCTTAAAATGTATTATAAGGCAGTAACTATCTGAACAATCAGATATTGGCTAAAAAGCAGGGAGATCAATGGAATAGAGTAGACATACAATATATATCAGCATATGACAATAATAACCTTGTATTTGATAAGTGTAAAAATTTAAGATTTTGGGATGAGAATTCATTATTTGGTAAAAAAATTGTTGGAAAAAACTAGAAAGCAGTACACCATAAACTGAATGTAGAACATTGTCTCATACCGTTTACCAAAGTAAGAGCAAAATAGATATATGACTTAGATATAAAGAGATTTTTACAAGAAAAGTAGAACATGGAACATATCACTTATCAGGCTTATGGATGAGTGAACAATTTATTGGGTAAAGAAGAGATAGAGGGCAAAATTAGGTGTAAAAAAGAATTTTTATTATGTCGAATTGAAAAAAAATTGTACAAGTAAAACAAATACAGCCAAAATCAGAAGGAAAGCAATTTTTTTGGGGGGGAGGGGTGGGTGAATAGACAATTTATCATATAAAGGTCTCATATCTAAAATTTATAAAGAACTTTGTCAAATCTATAAAAATATCATTCATTCCCCAATTGATAAATGGTCAAAGGATATAAATAAGCAATTTTCCAAAGTAGAAATCAAAACAATTTATAGTCATATGGAAAAAATGTTCTAAAATTTATTAATTAGAGAAATGCAGAATAAAACAACTTTTAAATACCCTTTACACCTACCCAGCTGACTAAAATAGTAGAAGGGGAAAATGAAAAATGTTGCAGAGATTGTATGAAAATTGAGACACTAATTCATTCTTTGTGAAATTATGAAGTGATACAACCACTTTGGGAAACAATCTGAAATTATGTGTAAAGAGTTACTCAGGGGTGGCTAGGTGGCACAGTGAGTAAAGCGCAGGCCCCACAGTCAGGAGGACTGGAGTTTGGTTCCCGCCTCAGACACTTAACACCCACACAAAAAAACTAGCCATGTAACCTTGGGCAAGTTACTTAACTACTATTGTCCTCCAAAAGGAGAGAGTTACTCAGCAATACCAGTACTTAGCCTATTTCCAAAGATGATAAGGGTAAAAAAAAAAAGAAGAGTTTACATGTTCTAAAATGTTTATAGAAGCCCTCTTTGTAGTGACAAAGAACTGGAAATTGGAGGGATGTCTGTTATTTGGTGAGTGGCTGAACTATTTTTAATATATGATAATAATGGAATACTACTGTGCTATAAGAAATGATGAGCTCCATGATTTTAGAAAGAAACAAAAACATGGAAAGACTTGCATGAAATAATGAAGAGCAAGATGAACAGAACTAAGAGAACAATTTTTAATTATTCCATTGACTCTCACTATATATATATATATATATATATATATATATATATATATATTATGGATATGTATTTTTAAACACCAAATCTGGAGGATTAGAAGGTGGGTATATAGAATCATTCCACTGTATGAAAAGGCATGAATATACCCTTTGATAGAAGACCCAACAAAATAATATGACAGACACACTGAATTATATGTATCATAATTTGAGGGATAAGGAAGTTCAGTAAATTAGAGACTAATTTGTTGTTGTTCAATTGATTTAGTCATGTCCAACTCTCTATGAGATTTGGGGTTTTCTTGGCAGAGATGTTGTAGTGGTTTGACATTTCCTTCTCCAACTCATTTCACAGATGAGGAACTGAGGCAAACTGAGTTGTAAGTGACTTGCCCAGGGTCACACAGCTAGTCAGTGTCTGAGGCTAGATTCTAACTCAGAAATATGGGTCTTCCTAGCTTCAGACCATCACTCTATACAATAAACCGCTTAGCTGTCAGAGACCAATAGTGAACAACAAAACTAATTATAACTGGAACAACCTGTTTTCATCTATTTTTTTTTTCCTTTTTTCGGAATTGAGGTTAATCATTTCTTAGAATCAATTGTGTTCAAAGCATAGTACAGGTATCAACCTCTACACAAGACTTTTCATGATTATCACATCCCTTGTGCTTTCTGCTGTTACTGGGAGTATGGGGTCCTGGTAGATATTTTATCCCTGTCTTCCAGGAGGCAGAAAAACATTGCCCCTACCTTTTTTCATTTTTTACAGGTTTTTCTGGGTATGAACTTAAACTTCAGAGTTGTCTAAATTTATATTCCTCTTAATGATTTTAGAATAATTTTTCATATTGATATTACTAACTTACATTTTTTTTCCTTTAATGAAATCTCTACATAGTTTGGAGAATTTTGAAATCACCAAGGTTAATTTTATGGAAGAATTAGGGAAGGGTGAACTTAACAACTGGGGATGAAAAAAATATACATAGGAGACACTTTAAAGTTTAATTTGCATTATTGAGTTTTCTCCATGTTTAGCCTACAAAATCAAGGAAACAAGAAATCAATGTGTTATTTATAACATTTTCCAATTCCTGAGGTGTAAATTTCACACTGAAAATTTAACAATCCATTCTCCCAAACTTGCTCAAATTCACTCTAGCACACCCCAGACTCAGGCTTGTGTTAGATTTTTCTCTCCTTAGGGAGGCTCCTATATCTTTTTTCTTTCTTCCTTTTTTTCTTTTTGGAAATGGAAGATAGGGCAGTTGGAGTTAAATGCCCAAGGTCACATGTCTAGTTTTTTGTCTGTGTATTAATTGTCTGAGGCTGTATTTGAACTCAGGTCCTCCTCACTCTAGGGCCAGTGCTCTATTCGCTGCATCACCTAGATATCCCCTCCTATATCTTTCAATGGAAGCCAAACTGATGTTGTGCCCTTGTTTAAAATTCCATTACAACTATTCATATATTTATTTTATTTTATTATTTCAGCTGAAATTCTTATTTAACATCCCTTTAAATCAAACTCATTGTCTTTGGTCAAACTTGATAATTTCTAAGAGATTTTAATATGATAGAATATATTCCCACCTCATTTAATTAATACAGACAGTCAATATAATTTGGTTAGCACAGCCTCATTTCAACACCCCAAAAGGGTTTCAATTGAATCCAAACAGGCAGAGTGCAAAATCATAGCAGTGAATGAATCAATTATCTTAATACAACTCCAAACCAATTAAAATCAATGAGAGTTCCATTTAAGTCAACATAGAGGTTAATATCTATCAGAGGGAAAGGATGATTTATGTACAGAGTCCTAGGGCCCAGCCTCCTGAGATTTATCTTTTTATCAATTGTGTAGCAATTACTACTGCTCAAGAAGAGAACAGCAATCTAACAATGAAAAGGAACTGGATGTTTACACCATGGGAATATACTTTGTATTTAGGTACTTGTGCTGCTTCACCAGTTTCATTTATATGCATTCTCTATGATTTTATTGAATTATTAGCAAATACTTAGGCATCTCTGATTTAAATAGCATTAAATCACATGTTGAAGTTGAAACCATTTCCTCAAGCAATTACTAGATGACCTACTCTGTGCAAGTAAATGCTAAATACTAGGGTTTCAAATACCAGAGGAAAAATAACTGTACTCAAGAAGCTTGCCTTCTGCTGAGACAGGGAAGGATAATAAATAATTTGAATTAAAGTCATAAGTCTTGGGTTTGTATCCCAGTTTCACCATTCACAATGTGGGCTTCAGTGGGGCACTTCACCAATTCATTCCTCAGTTTCCTCTTTTACAAAAATTAGGAGATTTTTACAAAGGAAGTGCCCATTAATAAAGAAAATAGCTGGGAAAAATTTTTAAAACTTTTTGGAATATGAATGGAATGGAATAACATTTGCATTGAGGAATGGATATGAGGCATTTAGTGAAACATGAAGAGATTTATATGAGCTGATACAGAACAACACAAACAGAATTGATAAAAAAAATAATATAGACTATAACTGTGACAATGTGCATGAAACAACCACTAAAAGGAAGCTGGACTCCGAGTAACTGAACAAATTTAATGGTTGTTGAGAACTGATAATTTTAATAATTTGTATCTACTTCTTAGCAGAGAGATTCTAAGGGCAAAATCTTGCATGTTGTGCTTCACTTAGCTGCTATGTTTGGAGTCGGTGTTTAGTTGTTTTTCCCCCTTTGTTATAAGAAGCTTTGATTTATAAAAATACCTAATGAAAAGGAAAAAAAAGGACCAATAAATTTTTTTAAAAAAATTTTGGACTAGATGACTTTTAATATTCTTTTCAATTATAAATCACATGATTGTATAAGTATCTAAAAACATCCATCTTGACACCTGTTTCATTGTGGTTCCTTTCCTGCCACAATTGGGGCCTGCATTAATGATTTACTAAGTATCTATTAATGTGCAGGAGAAAGTTTACAAAGATAAAAGGAAAAACACATCCGGTCCTCATGTTTTGCTATGGGGATAAAATATGTGTAGAGACAAGTAAATACCAGAATTTTGAGCAAGGAGAATGCACTATAAATTGTGGATACCAAGAAAGTCTTGATGCAAGAAATGTCACTTGAGCTAAGTTTTGAAGGGAACTAAGGTTTCTCAGAAATGGATGTAAGAAGGAAGTATGTTTGGCTGTGAGGGAAGACTTGAGCAAAGAGATAGAAACAGTAGGTGAATGTCAATTTTGGAGATAGGAAGTAGTTCAGTTTATCTGTCACAGAAAAAGGATGAAGATTAACAATTTAAAATAACTTTGGGATTAAATGGAAATAAAAGCAGTATACTTCAGTAATAAGGTAAAGAATCTACAGTAGGATTTAGGATAACATTTATAGTTGGAATGGACATTAGAGTTCATTAAGACCAAGCCCTCATTTCACAATCAATATTATTATTATTTATTTGGGAAAATAGCATCTTTTCCCTGGCTTTATATATGTGTGCAGTCTATTCCATAATGTGATTTGCCACTTTTGTTCTCTTTCTTCTGTTTAACTGTCTTTTTGACTTTATTGATGGCTTAGATGAAAATCCAAGTAGCAAAGGAGTGACAGAAATAAGGTAATTCAAATTTGACTTCTTTTTCTTCTTCTTCTTCTCACCTCAGTGAAAAGACATATCTACAAATTATTCAGACACATGAAGACCTTTGCCAATCAATCTGAATAGGATTGTAACTTTTACAAGGGGCTAATTCACTTAACTTGCAAGTTGGACTGATTCTTAGTTCAATTCTATTCAAGAAACATTTATTAGGAAGAACGTGCTACAGTGGAAAGTGTTCCAAATCTGGAATCTAATTTTACAAGTAGAAGAATAGTATACAAAGACCTATTTAGCAATATGCTTCATTTTATCAATGAGGAAACTCAGGACCAAAAAGAAAAAGTGATTTGCTTGAGGTCCTATAGATAATAAGTGGTAGAATGGGATTCGAACATTTCTTTTTAGTGCTCAGTTTCCAAATCTGTTAAATGGAAGGCTGTTGTTTGAGGTCTCATTCAATGCATGTGGTCCTATAAGCCTACCAACTTCCCTAGAGAACTTTAAGGACACTTATGTTTTATGGAAGAGCAGAGAAACATTGATCTATCCTTTAAAAAGGAGAATAATTGGGGACATTTCAATTGTCCAGACCCGTCCTAAAGAGCTGCAAATTATATCAACATTTATCTGAATTGCTTAGAGGCATGAAGGAATAATAGGTCACCAAAAATCAGATCGCAAATGTTTTCTCCTGCAATTGGTGCAAGAGGCAGAAACAAAGAAGATAGAAACTCTTTCTGACTTTTCAGTCTGTACTCTTGCGCTCTACAGAATTAGAAGAGGGAGAATCAAGCAGAATTTAAATGTGGTATCTCCCACATTATACTGCTTAATTTTCACCTTAATTAAAAAGATAGCAAAGAGAAAATAAGTGCTTATGTCCATAGGAGATTTACATGTATCCTGCAATCACACTCTGCCAGGCCTGGCTCTGCCACCTAAGAATTTAGAAGTTCTGAGGATGCATTATGAACCACATCTGCTATGGTTATTTTATGAGGATAGGATTTATCAGCCCTTTAAATAGACCAGCCTCTAGAAATCAGATGCTAAATCGATGGTTTATGCTGCAATGATTGACTTTTTGTTATAAAGCTAATCGTTTGTTTTCCAAATGATTGACAGTTCACAAATTTATAGCTCTGGCTCTCCTTGACTGAACTATTTTCCTAGATGAATTAGAAATTTCATCTTTCATTTCTAATTTTTTTTTTCAAGCAACAAGTGCCCTTTTATGTTGGCTCAAATTACACTCATAAATTTCTCCAATAATGTTAAGTTATAGCTTCTGGACTCATTTTTTTTAGCTTCTGTGAATTAGGTCACAAAATAAGCCTGCATCAGAGAAAAAGAAAAGAAGTAATAGTCTGAAAGCCTAAGCAATAATGCAGTTCAAATTGAAGAGGTAGGCAGATAGTAGGCAGACAAATATAATCTGTGAGAGAAAAGGGGAAACTCCCAGAAAAATGACTCTGGTTCTTGCATGACATGAACCATATTCAGTGCTGATCTTGGAAGCCTGATTCAGAAAAGGGGAGTCAGCATTTTTCATCTTTCTTAAATTGCTATGTCTTCCCCCTAGAGTAAAATTCTGAGAAAAATAGCTAAAATACAGCTTAATGGATCATGTCTAGGGGCTCCCCAAGAGGGATTGACAGCATCCTTTCTAGAAAAGGTCCTCAATGTACAAATTGAGCATTAAATATAGGAAAGTATATGGTGGTAAACATTTAACTGTCTCTCTGGGAGAAAATATACTTATATACTTTAAAGTTTAATCTACATTATTAACATTATTTTTAAAAATATAGATAATCAACAAAAAACTTTATAGCAAACCATGAATTGTAATATTTTTCAATTTCTAAAGTGTAAATTTTCACACTAAAAATTGAACAATCAGCTCTTACTAGTTGGTTCAATCTAGCTCCCATTCACTCCTGGGTGTAGGTTAGCTATTAATTTCTCTAATCATGAAATATATGCTTGAAATACAAAAGACTTGGAACATGAAAGCATATTCTATCCTACCCATTGTAATTTCCCAAAATGTATATACCCTTTGTAGAATTGCTAATCAGAAATATCACTTTGACCTCAAATCTATATTGACTGGTCCCTTCATGTGATTCATATCTACTGACAAAATATGGGTGGTTCTTTAATTCTTTCAGGATGATGATGAACCTGTGCCTGGATATTTCTCCTGTTAAAAATTGCATAGTTATAGGAAGCATCATCTACTCCTGAGCTGCTAGCACTGACTTAAGAACTCCTCTTGAACTCATGAACTTACCTTCAGCACTAGAAGTGTCTGTATCTGAGAATTGTGTTCAATGACTTGGCCTCAAAGAAAGGAAAATAGCACATGATTGACTCTCCTGGCTAAGAATATGTTCCTACTACTATGTGCAAATGACATTACTTGGTGGAGATGAGGGGAGAGAGACAGACAGACAGAGACAGAGAGACAGACAGAGAGAGAAAGAAACAGAGAGAAAGAAAGAGACAGAGAGACAGACAGACAGAGACAGAGAGATCATCCCTTTTCTCTTACTGGTTGTCCAGTGGAGAAGTGTCAGAGTCCCAAAGTAATGATTTCCAAAATGGAAGGGGAGGGAATCTTTTTATAGTTCTTGCATAAAAAGGAACTTGCAACTCATGACTCTCAATCTCATGACTCTCAGTGTTTAATTTTATTTTATTCTCCATTAATGGTGGACAATAAGAAATTTCCAAGTGATCTGGTAGACAGAGAGTATACATGTGAGTATACACACACACACACACACACATACAAACACAAACACACATACACACAAAAATACACTCCATGAATCTAATTTCCAGACTCATTATTTCACATTGCGGCAGGGAGCTCCAGATGAGTAAACTCCCAATATTAATTCAAAGTGTCAGCTGTTCTGCAATTAATAATTTAAAAGAACTGCCCAAAATTTTGGAAGGTAGAAAAACTTGTTTATGATCACAAAGCTTGTATATGTCAGAGGTAGGAATGCGTCTCAGGTTGCCTTCACTGTAAACCAGTCCTATGTTGGGCTAAATTTAACTTCATGATAATTAATACATACTACACTCAACTTTCAATCCTCTATGTATAAATTATCCACATTTATGATGATCCATAAAAATATTTTCTTGTCTTTAAAATTATTCAAATAAATTAATCAGGTTTATCTGTGCTGATGTACTGTTATCCTTTAAGTTGGAAGTTCTATCCCTGAATGTAGGCTGTATTTAATAATGTTCACTCATTTAGAATGCAACAAACCCAGCATTCAAATTAACCATCCTGCATCATAAACAGTTCAAGTCCTTCACAATTACTCATGAAATATTAAAGAGACTAGAAAAATCTAGCTCATTGAATTGATTTTCTATGTTGGATTTATTGAAAGACAAAGACAAGAATTGCATAGTATGAAAAAGTTTAATTCACACACACACACACAGAGTCAGCTAGGTGGTTCAGTGGATAGAGTGCTGGGCTTAGAGTCAGGAAGATCTGAGTTCAAATCCAGTCTTATAAATTTACAAGCTGTGTGACCCTAGCAAGGTACTTAACTTTTGTTTGCCTTAATCCACTGAAGAATGAAATGGCAAACCACTCCAAGAAAACCCCACGTACAGTATGGTCTATGATACCACGAAAAATAAGAGACTAGTCAACAACATACATATATTTATATTATATTCCATATGTATGTATATAAACACATATGAATATAGATAAATATATTACAGCTGCCAATTTCACAAGATTTCAGATTACCTTCTTTTTAAGACTATAGCTTAATTGGATATGGTAGTGGGAAAAGTGATGGAAAATTTTATTTGATTAAAGGGATTCTATCGTATTCATTTTAGTGCTCTCTAATAGATGATTAAAGTTTTCTGAATTTAATAGAAAGAATATAAAATGAATATGTGGGGAAATTTTATTGTTTTTCACTTCCAGATGCTTCAAATCATATTTTTCCTAGCCAAAGTAAATATTTGTGAGTTGTGAACACTTCCTGAGTTTCAAAAGAAATAATATTGCAGGTGCATATATTAATGCACGTTGAAGAGATGACAAAGTATACATTGTAGGGTAGTGGATGGAGCAGTTTATGAAAGCAAGGAAATAAAGCCACTTTCTAACCCATCACCTTGAGACCCAGTAACTCTATCTCAATGGCTGGTGCTAACACAGCTGCCTCCCATTCATGAGAGGGAGGAAGCAATATGGCACCACCTATACTTGAAGCTCTTCAAGGACTCAGGACTAACTATCATATTCCCCAAATCATAGAACTTCAGAGTTGGGGAACCTCATCAACTAGAACAACCCATAACCACAAAAGAATCTCCACTCTAATATACTTTGTTAGTGTTCATCCTTCTTTATCTTGAAGGTCTTCAATAAGGGAGAATTGATTATCTTTTAAGGTAGCCCCTTCCATCCTAGTTTAAAGGCCTTCAGATGTTTCACACAAATTGAATGCGATAGACTGAACTGCAGATATTGCAGTGGGAATTTCTCTTCAATTATAGGTTGTACTGCATGACTTCTGAAGACCTTCTAACTTTTAGATTCTATGACTCTGTGATCCTTTGGATCAAACCTCTCCAAACACTTCTGTAGGTCTGTCTCATTTCCTGCCTTGTTTATTTACTACTTTGTCAATTGGCTCTTCCCCTAAATTACATTCTTACATTCTTATCTCTTACCCATCGCCATATAGGCATGCTCTTTTTTCTCTTATTTCTGGATACTGTTTTGTTACCCATTTTTGATACCCATTGTTAACATCTTATCTACAGACAAACTCTGAGGTCTTTCCTTTTCCTTAAATATCCATTTGGTGTTGTACACTATACTTCACACAACATCCTGAAAGATTTTTGGCTACTCCACATTTTGAGCACTGACCTTGTAGGCAGGTTGGTATGAACATTCAACTACTTTGAGCAAGATACTCAATCATACTACTTTTGATTTATTAACCATGGTTCTTTCACTCAAAGGCAAAGGATGGTCCCTTTAGGTTCTTTCAAGAATATGATTCTATTTTTCAATTAAGATATGGGATTTGTTCAAATAAGTATTAAATATCAATTTTATCTATTATTCCCCTATTCAGAAAACTTCAATGTCTCTTCAGTAGGAGGAGTAAAATGAAAACTACTCAGCACAGATCTCAAGGTCATCTACAAACTGTACTCTATTTTTTTTAGTCTTATGACACTGACCCCAATATTTTCCATTTCAATTTTTCTACTCAAACCAATTTTCTATGTGGTGACATACTTAATGATATATAATTCTCTTTAGAAAAACAATCCTATAAAAGGCTAAACTTGCATGCAATATAAATGTTGCTATACTCTACAAAAGACTTTTTTCTGTCCTATTCTTTCCTTGTCCAACAAATTTGCAAGACCCCAAACATGACTCAGAACCCCATTCTTTTTGTCCTGTCCAATCTCATGAAACCTAATTGATTGACTAGCTTTCCTGATTACAACCTTACCTGTCAAAATACAGTCATATGTAGAGCTGACCTGACCTTAGAGATTCCTCAGCTTCCTTGAAGAATGTAGTAAAAATGCTAGGAGGAATCTGAAACCATATTGGATTCCCTCCTAACTGTTATGGTCATAAGGCCTTTGTCTTAAGGATCCTACAATTACCCTGGTTGATGTCTATTCCAGGGATGTTGTAGTAAATTTCAGCAACCATCTCCCCAAAAGAATACATATAAAACACTTTTAAATTTAATTTGCACCATTAACATTTTCTTCATTACTTTCTTAAGTTGAGGTAATCAATAGATACAAATGTTCACACTGAAAATTTGCCAATCAGCCTTCATAAGGTGGTGCAAGCTGGCATGAGCATACCTCTGATCCATTACTTGGCAAGTTGTACTCTGGATGTAGCAGGCCTAACCTGAGTATGAGAGGGTTGATGGATTGCTATTGTTGTTCCTGTGTGTAAAATAATGCTCATTTTAGTATCTATTTCCATTAGTTGTAAGTATATCATATGACTTTTCTTTTAATGTATTCAATAAAAAGGTCCATTGTTTCAATAAAAGAATTTAGAGCTGGAAAGCACCTTAATACCTATAAGAACATAAGATCATAGCTAGGCTAGTCAAGGAAACTAATATCTGAATTAATTTTCCTGAGGTCATACTCTGAAAATTTCAATTATATTTTCTTTCCTTTCACCCAGATATGTTTACAACCTAGGTCAGTGATGTCTTTGAACTTTTTCTTAGACCTACCACCATTCCCTGGCTAGACAGAAGTGGCAGCTATGCACATGGAAATCTCCATCTTCCTTGACTCAACATATCCCTTCTTCCACCTCTTGGAAAACTACCACCATTACTCCATTATATCATATCACATCAAGGAGAAAAGTTTATTTCTCAATTTGGAATACCTTGTTCTACTTTATATACAGAGTTGTATCTCTACATTTTTCCTCCTTAGTCTATTCAATCCCCAAAGCAAAATTCAAATGATGCATTTCTCACTATCAAGGAAATTGACTCAAATTATCAGAGAACTTGGTTTTAACAACAACATGGATTCATCCATCCAGAGCACACTGTCAGAATTCAAGACTCTCTGAGAGGCCTACAACTCAGTTAGAACCTAAGAGAAGAAACCAGATTCAATCAAGATGGGATAGACAAATATAAATCTTCATACATAGGCAATGTTTGCTCAAATAAAGAGGTTACACATAAAGAAATTTTAAGGGATTAAGAATACTAACATCTTTGGGGTGAGGGACTTTAGGAAATGTCTCTTGAGCTGTACTTTAAAGAAAGTTAGGTATTCTACCTGTCAGGCAGGACCACATGCCCCATAGAAAGTGATGAATAAATCAATGTGTTTATGGCTAATCAAACTTCTAGAGCCTTTTTAAATTTTTAAATTAAATTTTATGTTTATTTATAGTTTACATCATTCATTTCCACAAGATTTTGTGTTACAAATTTTCTCCCCATCATTCCTCTACCCATTACCCCAAAACAGCAATCCCACTGTATACCCCCTTGCCCAATCTACTCTCTCTTATATGCTCCCCCATCCCCACTCCGACTTTCTAGTAGGGCAAGATGGATCTCTATACCCCAGTGCCCGTATATCTTCCTTCCCGGTTGCATGTAAAAATAATAATTATATAAAAAACATTTGATTTTAAAGCTTTGATTTCCAGATTCTTTCTCTTCCTCCCTCATCACCCACCCTTACTGGGAAGATAAGCGATTCAATTAAGGTTGTACATGTGTAGCTATGCAAAACATTTCCATAGTGGATATATTGTGAAAGACTGACTATATTTCCCTCCATCTTATCCAAACCCGCACTTGTTCTATTCTCTGCTTTGATCCCACTCCTTTTCCAAAGTGGGTGCTTCCAACTTCCCTCCCCCCCCAGCCTGCCCTCCCTTCCATCATTTCCCCTCTCATCCCCTACCCCCCTACTCTCCAGTAAGGTGAGATACCCTATTTGGTGTGTATGTCCTTCCCTCGCTAATCCCAATTCAATGAGAGTAAGGTTGACCCATTACCTTTTGCCTTCCTGTTCTTCCCCTCCAATGTAATAGTTTTCCCTAGCCTCTTTGATATGGGATAATTTACCCCATTCCGTCTCTCCCCATCTCCTCTCATTATATTCCTCTCTCACCTCTCAATTTAACATTTTAAGTATCATCCCTTCCTATTGAACTGTTCCTGTGCTCTCTCTATGTAAACCTGTACACATATATACATACACTCACATATGTATTCATATGCCCATATGCTCTCCTATATAGACATATGTATACACACACATTTACATTCTGTTCAACTATTCTAATACTGAGAAAAGTTTCATAAGTTACAATTATTGTTTTTCCATGTAGGAATGCAAATAGTTAAACTTTGATAAGTTCCTTATGATTTCTTTTTTCTGTTTACTTTCTCATGCTTCTCTTGCTTCTTGTATCTGAATGTCAAATTTGCTATTCAACCCTGATTTTTTTTTATCAAGTATGCTTGAAAGTCCTCTATTTCATTGAATGACCATATATTCACCTGAAACATGATACTATTTTGCTGGATAGGTGATTCTTGGTCTTAATCCCAGATCCTTTGCCCTCTGGAATATCGTATTCCAGGCCCTTCGATCCCTCAGTGTAGAAGCTGCCAGATCCTGTGTGATTGTGTTTCCATAATATTCAAATTGTTTCTTCTTGGCTGATTGTAATATTTTCTCCTTTATCTGGGAACTCCAGAACCTGGCTATAATATTACTAGGAGTTTTGGGGAGGGGGATCTTTTTCAGGAGGTGATCAGTGGATTCTTTTACTCTCTATTTTGTCCTCTGTTTCTAAAACATCAGGGCAATTTTCCTTAAGAATTTCTTGAAGGATGATTTCTAGGTTCTTTTTTGGATCATGGCTTTCAGGTATTCAAATAATTTTTAAATTATCTCTCTTGGGTATATGTTCCAGGTAAGTGTTTTTTCAAATGAGATATTTCACATTGCCTTCTATTTTTTCATTCTTTTGGATCTCTTTAATTGTATCTTGATTTCTCCTAAAGTTGCTAGCTTCCATTTGCTCCAATCTTATTCTGATGGGATGATTCTCTTCAGTGAGCTTTTGAGATTCTTTTTCATCTGGCAAATTCAGATTTTTAAGGCATTCTTCTCCTTATTGGCTTTTTGAGCTTCTTTTGCCATTTGAGTTAATTTATTTTTTAAGGTTTTTTTTTCTTTTGTCAGGTTGTTGACTCTCTTTTCATGACTTTCTTGCATCATTCTCATTTCTCTTCCCAATTTTTCCTCCACTTCTCTTATTTGGTTTTCAAAATCCTTCTTCAGCTCCTCTATGTCATGTAACCAATTTATATTTTTCTTGGAAGTTTTGGTGCAGGAGTTCTGACTTCATTGTCTTCCTCTTGTTCCATAATGTGATCCTTTTTGTCCCCAAAAAAGGAATCCAAAGTCAGATTGCAGCATTTGCTTTACTATCTTTGCTTGCTTATGTTGCCATTCAATTACTTGACTTTTGAGTTTTGTGACACAGTAGAACTGTAGTTCCAGAGAGGAGAGCTTTTTCCCAAATCACTGAGGTTTTCATAGCTGCCAGACTTATTAGTTGGGTCCCTTCTCTGAAGCCTCCACTCACTCTGGCACCTGGTCACCAACCATAGAACCTCCACCCTAGATCCAAGAAGGTTAAAGCAAGAGTAATTACCCCTCAGGATGGTTGCTTGTTCCCCCTACAATCTGAAGGCTAGGAGGTCTGAAGCAGCCATGTGACTGTGGCTGCTGTGTCTCAGGAACTTGTCCCTCTGGGGGGCAGAGGCAGGACCACACTCCCCAACCCCTTCTTCCCAAAGTCCACTGACCTCTCACTTTGTCTTTGGCATTTAAGGTTTGATGATTCTGGAAACCACCACAGCTGCTGGTAATCCACTCTCCTGAACTCCCTCCAGCTAGTGCTGGACAGGCTGCCATGGGGCTAAAATCATGGGTTCAAATGGGGCTTGGCTCTGCTCCTAGCATGCTGCAATGGACCCTTCCTGATGGCCTACCAGGCTGTTTTCAGTGGGAGGTTTTTTTCTCTCTGTCACTTTTTGGGTTCTATAGCTCTAAAATTTTTTTGGAGTCATTTTTTATAGGTATTTGAGGTGTTTTTTGTGGGTAGCATGGGGAGTCTTCTTGCTTTTATGCTGCCATCTTGGCTCCTCCCTAGAGACTTTTTTAATGTAGTTTTCCTCATAAACCTCAAATCTCTGAAATACAAAGCATAGCTCTACAAGTTTAACAGTGCGTTTGATTCACAATAAACTACCTTAAAAATAGGGAATTTAAAAGATATCAGTGAGAATATTTGGACAGGTCCCTTGACAAGACATTTGATTTCTATATAAAGATGTTTGCTTAGGAAATCTCATAGAAAGTTTTTTTCTGAAGCAATAAACAATAAATATCTTGTAATGGAAAATTATAAACACTCTTTCACAACAAAACTTCTCTGTGCACTATGGTTGGCAAAAGCTTGCTATGAACACAAAGTCATTGCAAGAGCTGTGGATTTAAATGCAAAGAGTTAGCAAAAATATATATTGTGACCACATTTGGAGATCAGGCGTTGCAACTGTTTTCTCCCCTGACTCAGAATATTGGATTTCTGAATGCTAGTCACAAAAGATTTTGTTTAAAGCATAGGGACAGGAAATGTGGTGTTTGGGATATACCAAGAAAGGCCTCTCAGCATTTTCTAGGTAATACATCTGATTTAGAAAATAAACAAAACAACAAATTTATTTTTGTCAGGTGAATTTCCAGAATAGTACATTCATTTTTAAAAGGCAAAATTCCATGAAAATACATAAATTTCCCATAATATACATTGGCAAGACATTTAAAATTTATAAATTCTATCCACTATCTATCTAGTGGATGCCATATTTTGATTATTTGGCATCTAACTTTCCTTTATAACTAAAAGTTAATTGTGCGTTCAAATTTTCCTTTAAAATTATTTTGTTTATTCATCTAGCATTCCACAAATATTTAAGCACATATTATTAATTTTTATTAAGTACTCATTTTGTATAAGGTACTGTGGTAGAGTACTATAAAGCCATCATGGGTTGCTTATCATTTTGGGGAAAACCAGTGTGATACATTGGTATCTCTCAAGGGATAAAGTGCAGCAAGAGTTGATCAGACATATAATAAGAGAATTGAAATAAAAATTTAAATAGTTTGAGTATTTGAGAAAGATAAATACCATGGGATCAAATGTGAGAGAAATCACTTCTAGATGAGGGATTAGTGAAGACTTCTTGGAGGAGGTGGTGTATGATGTGGATTCTATAGGATTAGTAGAAAATCAACAAGGAGAAGTGAGAGGGGAAATGCTAATTCAATTAATAGAAATCAAAATTTAAAAAAAAAAGATATGCATGAGATATGTTTGAGAGATTAGCAAATAATTCACTTTGCTTGTGGGGGAATAAAGCATAAGATAAAGCTAAAAAGATAGATTAGAGTCAGTTTCTAAATCACCTTTAATGTTTACCTAAGCCATTTGAGAGGAGAGAGAGACAGAGAGACAGGAACAATGAGAGAGAGAGAGAGAGAGAGAGAGAGAGAGAGAGAAGGAGGGAGAGAGAGATAGGAATCCCTAGGCTTGAGTCTTGTTGAGTCTTGCCTCTAACACTTGTGGAACATAGACAAGTCTCTCATCCTTTCAAGGCCATTGGCACCTTTCTATGTTTCTAAGACTATGAGGCAAAGATGAGTTGCTCATGAAAATTAAAATGGTTTCCCAACCACTGGAAAACTCCAAATCTGGTGAAATCACAGATTTATAGACCCACCCCCTTTCAAAGAGCCTCCTTTTGTCAAGGGAAAAATGAATATTAAATAGTATAAAATGTCTAAGTGAATGCTCAGAATCATATTTAATTTTCTTGAATTATAATGTAAATGTAGTCTAAAATACTGTTTCTTACACATGCCAATATTATTCAATCAGAAGGAAATTTCCTGTTCAATAAAAATGGAAGCCCTCTAAGTATTTGAAATGAAAAATTAAATTTTATATTTTCATAGAGTTCTAGAAAAAGACTAGATGGTATTTTCAATCGTTATACTTTCTTCAATTTCCAGGCTACATTATATAGTATCAGAAGTTTTCCACACCTATATAGACCATTTGTCATTTGGGGGTTGCACCAGACAACCTCTAGGATTCCTTTCTTCCTTCACTAAATCCTATAACCAATGATGATCTTTGAAATATAATAACTTAAGTCATATACTCTACAAAGGAAAGAGGTAAATATATTTGTTAGTTTGTCATGGCATATACTTTGGGGACTTTTGCCTCTGAGTTTCATAGCTAATCATAAAGCATTTGTTCCAGATAAATGAGTTTTATCTTGAGAGCTCCAAGTTTAGCCTGCTTATTGGCTTATGGAATCTTTTTTTCTTCGTTGCTTATCATGCAAGCATGGCATTTAAAAAAAGTTTTTATTTATTTACTTTAAACATTTATCTAAAAAATCTAGTTTTAAATTATCTCCCTGGGTTCTTCTCCTTTCCCACCCATTGAGAAGGTAAGAAATGTGTTATCAATTACACATGAGAAATCATAGAATACACATTAGCTATGTTGCAAAAATTTAAAAAAAATCAAAATAATAAAGGTAGAAAAAATATGTTTCCATCTACATTCACAGTTTATCATTTCTCTCCCTGGAGGTGTACAGCATTTTTTACCATAAGTCCTGCTAAATTATCCTGTACCATTGTATGAACAGAGTTAAGTCATTCACAATTGGCCATTCTTATAAAAAAAGTTATTACTGCGTATATTTTTCTTCTGGTTTTACTCACTTGGCTTTGCATCAGTTCATATAAGTTTTCCTAGGTTTTTCTGAAACCATCCTACTCATCATTTCTCATAGCATATCAATATTCCATCAGAATCATATACCACAATTTGCTTACCCATTTACCTAAATTTCCAACTCTTTGCCACCACAAAAAGAGCTGCTATAAATATTTTTGCAGATATAGGTTATTTTCCTTTTTCCTTGATCTCTTTGGTATACAGACCTAGTAGTAGTATTGCTCCCTCAAATGGTATGCAAAGTTTTTTAGCCCCTTTCCAAATTGTTCCCCAGAATATTTGGACCAGTTCATAACCCCAGAAGTAGAGTATTAGTATCCTAATTGTTCAACATTTATCAATTTCATTCTGTCATAGTAGTCAATCCAATAGATTTGAGGTGATACTTCATAGTTGATTTAATTTGCATTTCTCTGGCCAATAGTTTGTGCAGAAACTTTTAATTTAATGTAATCAAAATTGTCTATTTCCACTCTCTAATTTAGTCACTCTCTGAATGACTAAATCATGTGCCCATTTTGACCTTACCTTGGAATATGGAGTGAAATGCTGGTTTATATCTAGTTTTTCCCAAACTGCTTTCCAGTTTCCTTGATTATTATTGTCAAATGGTGAGTTATTACCCCCAAAAGACTGCATCTTTAGGTTTATCAAACACTAGATTAATATAATCACTTACTTCTATGTTTTGTGTACTTAATCTATTCCACTGATCTACCCTGGTTTTTCTTAAGTCATTAATAGGCTGTTTCAATGATTACCACTTTGTAATATAATATGAGTTCTGGTACTACTAAGCTACATTCTTTCATTGATTCCCTTGATTTTCATTTTTCCAAATGAATGTTGTTATTATTTTTCTAGCTCTACATGATTTAGACTCAGTTCTCTTTATAATTGAGAAATGAGACTTTTATCTGAGAAACTTCTTATAAATTTCTTTCTAAGTTTCCTGCTTTCTTCTAATCTCTGCTGCATTGCTTTCCTTTGTGCAAGAACTTTTTTTTTATTTAATGTAACCAAAGGTGTGACTTAGCTAATCTGATTGATACAATGATCCAAAACAATTCTGATAAACTTATAGTTAAAAAAAATCTATCAATTTCCAGAGAAAAAATTGATTGAAGCTGGATGCCAAGTAAGGCATAATATTTCACTTTATTTTTTTTTTGTTTTTTGTTGTTGTTGTTTTGCAACATGACTAATAAGAAAATATTTTCCATGATTTCAGACATATAGTTGATATTACATTTCTTGCCCTCACAGTGGGTAAGGGAGAGGTAGGAAGGAGGGAAAAAATTTAGAATAAAAAAAAATCAATGTTAAAAATAAACTGTCAAGGTGGCTAGGTGGCACAGTGAATAGATTACCAGCCCTGGAGTCAGGAGTACATCAGTTCAAATCCAGCCTCAGACACAACACAAAAACTAGCCATGCGACCTTTGGCAAGTCACTTAACCCCAATTGCTCTACCTTTTCCCCTCCAAAAAAATAAAAATAAAACAAAATAAATGGTAATTAAAAAATTAAAAGTTGCTTGGAGGTGAATGCCAGGAGTATTCAGGTGAGTTTTTGCCTCTTCTTTGCCATTTTGCCTACACCCTCCCTCCCTCTCATCTTGCTTTTTAAAACTGTCTTACAATGATTTTTATAAGGCCTTCTTTTATCCTCTGATGAGACCTCCATCCTAAGGACATCCTTTCTCCTCCCTTTCCTTTTTCTTTTTTGATTTAGCTTTTCTTCCTTCTCCTGCCTTTTTGATTATGCTTTGTGTGTATACGTGTGTCTCCTCTGATACATCATTGTCTTACAGACCTTAAGTGTGGATATCACCCATGCCTTGATTTTAGACCAAAATACTCTTTATTCTTTCTCTGCTTTGGTGATCTCATTGACTTCCATTGGTTCAATTATCACATTAAGATTATTTCCAAATTTGTATCTCAAACCTTCATATCTCTTCTGAACTATATTTTCATTCCTCCAACTGTCTGCTGGGCATCCCCATCTCTATGACCTGCTGTGTGCTCAAACCCAACATGCCTAAAACTGAACTCTTTAATTCCCCCTTTAAATATTTATTTATTTTTATTTTATTTATTACTAATAGTGGGACCAGTATCCTCCTAGTTCTTCAGGTTCAAAATCAAATCTCAGAGTTACTGCTGACTCTTCCCATGCCCAATCCAAACCCAATTTCCATTTCATGTCTGCAATGCCCATTACACATATTCTCTACTTGATACTTTCAATGTGACCACCATGCCAGCTCAGGTCTTTATTTAGGTTTTTGTATTAACCTCTGTGCTAATCTCCTAGTCACTATTTCCTCCCCTCTTAACTTCATTGTTTTCAGGCTGGCCAGTTGAATTTTTGTAATACACTAGTCCAATTGAATCACTTCCTTATTATAAACAAAGTAATTTACCTGTTGACTTAATAAAGAATACATTCATGTTTGTCATACTCAAAGTCTTCTACAGTATTATCCTTCCTACAGTACAAGGTTTATTATGTGTTACTCTTATCCTTCAACTCTAGGTGCAACTAGAATCAGGCTTCTATTGCAGCCTGAGATGTGTACAGTGATGTGCAAGTTGGGATGAATCCAGAAGAGTTGTGGTGGTCACATCTGTAATCTGAAGAAAGATAACTGGAGGTAATGTTAATGGGAGCTTCAGATCTTCCCCACCCATTAATAGACCTCACAGTGGAGTCCAACAAGAGAAGCTTGATTAGAAGAGGCTTGTTTTCCAGGAAGGTCCACATGTTTTGTTACTTTGTAATTAGGTAGTGGATCACAAGGATTGTGATCAGATATCCTCTGATCCTGAAGAAGTACATATATATGCTGAGGTTAGCATTTTGCTTTGGGGCTTACTTATGACAACAAAGTTTCAGTGATGTAACCAGATGAGACTCTGGCTAGCCCTTAAGGAGCCCCCTGAGTTTGAAAACCCAGACTTTGGTGTTTCTCTCTCTGGTAACTATGTATGTATGTAATGGTCAGAAATCTAGAAGCCCTCTCCGTTAGTCTGTTTAATTGTGTTATTTTTGCTGTCTATATTTTTTGTCTGCTTGTAATTTCTGTTTGTATTTTCTGAAGTTCAGGGTGCTGATTTTCCCCCTGAACTTCCACAATTTCTTTAGACTGCATAAGCAGTGGGTGAATTCCAAAATGCCAAATTCATTCCTTTGCTCTTTTTTTTTTTTTTAAATCAATGGGGGTTAAGTAACTTGCTCAAGGTTACACGGCCAGGTGTTTCTGGGTGGGTGCTAAGTGTCTGAGCCTGGGATTCGATCTCCAGGTCTTCCCGACACTGGAGCCGGTGCTCTTACTCACTGTGCCACCTGGCTGCCCCGCTTTGCTCTTTTTCATGATTTATCATGTGGTAGAAGCAGAGGGAAAAAAGTTGATGGGGCAAGCAGGGTTGTTTGTTTGTTTTACAGTTATACTCCTTGATATAGCCTTAGTGCTTTTTGCTTTTTTGTAACAATTTATGTTATACTTCAAAATAAAATCTTTAGATATTTTCTTATCCAAAAATATTTTAAGCCTAGTTTTCACATCCATTGTTTATAAAAAGTTTTTAAGCTAAAAATAAATAAATATATAAGAACAATTATACTGTTTGAATACTTTTTAGTATAGGCTTTGCTATATGCTTGCTCTTTTATTTTGTTTTATTTGTTAAATAAGGGAATTAAATTTTCTGATAGTTTGTACTCTTTGTGGTCTCATTATCACTGAAGATATTGTAGCTCTTGGGAAAGCCTGTACAGGTGTGATGAATATCTTCTTGAAGCTAGTGAGATGTTGGATTGAATTGAGTGCCAAATCATGGCTGAGTATTACATACTACATTATCTAGTTTGTTAATTAATTAATTGGCTGTCAGCACTGTTTTCTATAGGATGCAGAAAGAAGGTAAAACTATGGTTTCAGTTGCTATTGCTTAAGCAGTAGCACCAAGTGTCCACCTTGCTCACATTCCCTATCACATAAAGTCATACTCGGGTTCAAAATATCAACTTTATATCTATTTGATAATAGAGACATGGTCAGAGTGATTATCTCAGAAAGTTATGGAATTTTAATTGATTAGATTACAAAAAATTAATCAACAATGCAATGTAGCAACCAACCAAGAAATATTTCTTTAGAGTCACTTAAAAGAAGCATAATTTCCAAAAAATTAAAAGAAAAGGTTTAATTCTCTATTCTGCCTTTATCATATCCTGTGTGAAGTATAGTATTCAATCTTGGGCACCACAGTTTAGGAAAGGCATTAATAGGTGGGAGAACATCCAGAAGAAACACCATGGCAGTAAAAACCCTAGAGTTCCTCCCATATGTAACACCTCTATCACAGGGGTCAGTCTGTTTTCTTGAGGGATTTCCCTGAGATGCAGTTACTATATATTCAGAGGGAGCCACAATTCTTTATAGACTAAGATATTCATGAAAACTGCATAACTATATAGGGAATAGACACTTCATTGGTGGAGGTCAAGAGAGGATAGTGTTTTAAACACCTTTGAATGACTGATAAGAAATATCTCTGAAGCCATTATCATGTGAAAAACACCTTCCTCCTATCACACATCTTGACTTCCAGCACCTTCACTTCTATGGAATAGTTGGAGTTTACTCCTTTCAGGGAGATCATTCTATATCTTGTTGGGGTGAGAGCAAGGGAGGGGGACAACAGTGATCTTATCAACTTCCAGATCAAAGACATTTAACTAATGTGTATTTATTTATTTCAAATAGCACCTGATGTCATTAATTTATGTCTATTATTTACTTTGTTAGAGGCATACAAGCTATTCCTAATAGTCTTTTGTATAATCAGCATCTGGTAGGAGGAAAGTAAGCTGTCAATAGCAAGTTAAATATTACTCACCAACTTAAGAGTGATCAGGGAGCATAGCATTTATTCTGAATCTCAAAGAATCATACTCCTAGACTACTAATATTAGAAAAGTAGTTGCTAAATGAAATTTTAACCTAGTATCCCTCTTGGAACTAGGAAAGAAAATGACTGGTAAATAAGAACCCAGATCCATGACACACTTGAAATTAATTGTTTTTATATTTAGACAGCAGCCACATGCATATCTTAAGAAGAAAGGGCTAGGGAGATGATCACTGTCTTCTGGCACTTAAGCGACTACCAAGTGGATAGAAGTTTTTAACTTGGACCTTGAGATCAGAACCAGGAGTATGGGTCAAAGATGTAAAGATAATTTGGGCTTGATATAAAGAACAATTAAATCTTCATCAGAACTGTCCAAATATAGGATTGTTGATTTTACTTAGAAATTTTCAAAGCCTAGATGGATACTTGTTAAAGATGTTATAATGGTTTTCTTGCTACTTATTTTTTGTTTTGTTTCCCTTTCTTGTTTGTTTTCTTGTCTGTCTATGTGTATATATATATATATATATATATATATATGTATATATATAAATATATATATACACACACATACATAGATATCTATATCTATCTATATACACATATATTTGTCATGTATATGTATCTACATATACACAGATATGTGTGTACACACATATATATAATATACACAGATATGTGTGTACATATATATATATAATATACACACATTTATAACTGAATTTCAATATTTTTCCTTTGAAATTCTATGCATGTTACTTTACGCACTTAAAAATCATTATTCTTTGGAGAAGTCCATAAGCTTGACCAGACTGCTGAATGAATCTGGGATACATTAAACAAGTATAAAGATTCCCCACTCTGAGTCACTCGCATATAGGATGGAAGGGGAAGAGATGAGTTGAGGAAAACGATTTGATGTACTGGAATTTAGTTTTGTCTGCAGAGGAAGCCCTGTGGACTATGTGGTTAAACACACAGAAAGAACAGTAACATCCAAAAAGGGGGGGAGAAAGACTGAAAATTAAAGTTGTCAGTTTTAGCACAGACTCTGTTGTATAATGCACCTCTGCTAAGTTATATAGCTTTTCTTAAGCCATTATAAACCCATCTACCAAAAAATTTTAAAAAATTCTCCTTTATCTTCTGTATATTTTCAGCCTAGGGCCATAGCTTCTTCAAGTTATTACCTACTGTGTAGAATATTAATTCTTTTCATTTATTCTAACACTACTTCCATCAAACATCAAGGGGTCAGCAGCGGCATTCTTTAGCTTAATTCTAATGTCTCAGGCTTCAATGACATTATATTATTTTTTAACTTTTTCTGGATTCTCTCCAGAATAATCATATTTGTCACTGTGTATTTTTGCTCAGTTCATTAATATGTAAAATTCTATTTGTAGATTGAATTGGACCTTTCAAACTTCTTATTTAATCTAAATGTCTTTTTTGATGACACATACTTTGGTTATCAAAAGTGATGGAGTCAATAGAACAACATATGAAAAATCACCTTAAAATGGTAACTTATTTTCAGTTGATGATCCAAAATCAGTCCAGGGAGACACTTTTTTCTACCAAAGGTACTTGGGCTTATAAATATACATAGATTTCACTGTCATTTCCATACACAAAAATCTTCAGTGACTCCTCATTGCCTCATAGGGTTAAATATGAAGTACTTAGCCTGGCATTTGGAACCTTCTACAATATGGCAGTCACTTTCCTCTCCAGGATTTTTTCATTAGCATTCATTTTCACACCCTCTCCTTTCCAGGCAAAGTAGCCTGCTAGTAATATATCCTTTCCATATGCTACATTCTACCTCCTTTTATTTTTTTCTGTGCCTTTTTAAAGTAGTCTCTGATGCTGGTGAATGTATTTTATTCATGTCTGCCCCATAGAATATAAACTCCCTGAGGGCAAGGACTTTCATTTTTTTTTTTTGTCTTTGCATCTTACTTAGTCTTCACTGTTTGAGTTTGATTGAAATTTTCACTTTGCCATTCACTCACTGTTTCGCTTTAATAAGTCCCTTAATTTTCCTCAGCTATAAAATGAGGATAAAAATACCTGAACTATGAGTCTCACAGAATTGTTGCAGGGAGGAAATGAAACATAGAATATATAGCTGTTTTAAAAACACAAACATGGTATAAATAGGTATAAAAATTCTTATTATTAAAAAACATAAAACAATTGTTACTTGAAAGTTTCAAGGATGGAAATATTATTCCACACTTGAGGGGAGGAGGGAAGGGTCTGTAAAAATGCACTAATGGTGAGATATAACTTCTATGAATGATTTCTTTGCTGTGGGGAATGAGAATAAGAGATTGTGGTTTGATGGCAATTAGTCATTCTTGGTGTAGACAGGTAAACTAATGCATATTAGCAAGAAATGACTATCAAAATTTACTTGCAAGTAATCTACTAAGCGATGAAAGCAAGTAATAATCCAGTAAAATAATACATTTAGCAACAAGATACTGGATTTAATTGTTAGATATCAATTGTTCCAAGAAACAGGTAATTCTCACATACTTTGGAGAGGTCTAATACAATTTACTTCCTGGTGAAAAGGGGAGGATGGATAATCTCTCTATCAGAATTGCTTATACATGTGGCTTATGTCTTCCTATGTTCCTGTGAATTTCTCTTCTCTATCATTTCTTATAGTGTAACATTATTTAGTATATTAATATATAAAAATTTGTTCAACTTTTTCTTTTTAGTCAATGGACAACCACTTGGTCCTATTTTTTTTTCTAGGGTACTGAACCAAATAGGCTCATTGAATCAAAATTAATCTTCTAGGAGGTATGGATCAGGAGGAAGTATATGCCTGGCTCAGTGACGAGATATGGAGTGCTATGTTTGAAAAACCCTAAATAGGCAAGTTTGTTTGTTTTTCTTTTTTGAACAGGATGGATGAAACATATTATGGAAAGAAGTATTGTTGTAAAGAATTTTAAGTGGAAAGAAGAAAAGTATCTCATTTTTAAATCTTAGAAGTAATAAGGTGCTCCTGAGGGGAAAAAAATGTGATATAAGGCAAAAGATTAAAGGATTTGGATTTTGAAGATCTGGGTTCAAATTCTCTCTGAACTTTAGTTTCTATATATCTAAAACAATAGGCTAGGTGGTCTCTAAGGTGGTCTCCATATCTAAATTTAAATACTAGAATTACTTCATCTAAGATCATTAATTAGGGGAACAACACTGGGGAGACTGTGCCCTATGGATATTAGTTTGTCCTTTACATAGACAAGGAATTGGAAAGAAGAGAGACAAGAAAGGTGAAAACAAATAGGAGGTTAGAGCAATATTGCCAAATTCTAATTAGGTCTTCAACTATGGTGATAACATTGTGACTGAAGAGGAGGAGTCAGAAGAAGAGGTTATATGAAAATGGCATTGACAGGGTTTAAAACAAGGGTGGGGAACCTGCAGCTTCGAGGCCATATATGACCCTCTAGGTCCTCATGTGTGGCTCTTTGACTGGACCTGAACTTTACAGAACTCAGTAGCATCATATGTGACCTTGAGGCCACAGGTTCCCCACCCCTGGTTTAGAATTCTGATAGAGTATGGAGACTGAGGAAGACAACCATCCAGAATGATTCACCAACATAAACCTAGACAATAGAAGGATGGTGATTTTCTAGTCAAATACAGGTAATTTTGGAAAATAAGAATGGGAATATTAGAGAGATGTTTTGGACAATTTATAGGGAATGAATTTAAAGGTATCCAGCTGACAAGTTATAACAGGGGACTTCATTTCAGAAGAGAGAATTTTGGGACATGACATGCAATATTATGATCCACAGCAGTTCCTCTGTTCCTCTGGCAGGACAGGGAAATAAGAGATTTTTTTTGTTGTTGTTTAGATGACTTAGGGTTGAAATTAGAATAAATGAGTAGAAATAATTGAATTGGTGGTTTACATAAATAGGTCAGCTAGGTGGTGTGGTGGCTAAAGCTCTGTTAGAGTCAAGAAAATCTGAGTTCAAATCTGTCTTCAATCATCTGTTAATTTTGTGACTTTAGATAAGTTACTTAACCCTGCTTGCCTCAATTTCCTCATCTGTAAAATGAGCTAGGGAAAGGAATGGCAAACCCATCTAGTATCTTTGCCAAGAAAACCCCAAATGGGGTCACAAAGAGTTGGATACAACTGATAAAATTGAACAAGAAATTTACATTAGTAATAATAAAGTATTGTACAACACCCTATGATTACGGTGGGTACTGTGATGAATAAAAAAAGCATGAGACAGAGTTTCTGGTTAACAATTAATAATTAATAATCAATATATTAATTAAGCTAACAAACGACCGATTATTTGATGATCAGTGATTTCTCCTGATAACAAAAAACCCTTAATGGAGACACTGAACACCTATTTATTTTTTAAAGGGAATGCCTAGATAGGAGAAATCATCCCTGATCAATGGACATTTAATGAGGAAGTGAGCTAAAAGTCTTTAGCTACTGCTGCTGAGAACATGGCTTGATCATGAGACTCAACTACCTCCAACAATCTGGACAAAGGAATCCATCTCCAACCAGACCATTCTGGTTTGTTTTCTCATTCATGAATTGTCACCCTAAACTCTGATGATGGGCTGCTTATTCCCTAAGGGCAAGAATTCACCTTGATTTGATTCTGTTTAAACTCTAAACAGAAGGAAGGTCTGCTAGTTGAGTGGAATCCTGCCTCAGATGGATAATTTGGGAAATTTCTTCTCTCAGTCAAGTCATTCAGAGACTACAGGGGCTGGTCCCTGAATGAGGAAATAAAAAGTCTAGATCTTAATTAATAACATGTTATCAATGTAATAGAAAATAATAATTTTTCTCAGTACATCAGTGCTTGTGTTTATGTATACACATTAAAGAAAATGAGATAGCATTCACCATTAATAACCACGTAAGCAATATAAAATATTTTACCTTCCAAAGGACTGTAAAAATACTGCCCATTGGTATTTTCTGGAGATAGTCTGATAAATAGTCCAATATTGCATACCTTTTAGGTCATGAAGTAGAAAAAATATATAGTGTAGATATAATTTTGAGAAATTGGATCTATATTTCAACTGACAACAATGTAGAAGACTCAAAAAAAGTAAAATTTCAAAATGTCAATAAAAAATAGCAGGGATAGTTCTATCATTTAAGTAGAAATGAAGTTCTTTAAATTTTCCTTGGTATTTTTTGTAAAATATTAATTTTTGATAACTGGTCTAATTCCTAACTTTCTAAGGGGGTTTGTTTTGTCTCGTTTTAATTTAAATTTAAATTTAGATCTACATAGGACATTTAGAGCCATTTTACAGATTGGGAAACTGTTTCCTGGAGAAACTAAAAAATCTTTTAATGAACACTAACATTCAACTACAACTAGAATATAGATTAGAACCCAGGTCATCTGCCACACATTGTGGGATTGCAGAAGTGAACCACTCTCAACTAATGTATAGATAACTGGATTTTAACAAAACATTTCTTAGAGTCTCTAACTTTATTATTGTGCAAAAAAAATCGTGTGATTGGGACTAGACAACAGAATCATTATATAGATGCAGAATAGGATGAATGATTGGATCCAAATACTAGGTATATTAATGACGTGATATCAGTTTAGAAGAACTCCTTTGAAGTACCCCAGGGATTTATTATTGATCTTGTACAGTTTAACATTTTTATCAATGGCTTGTATAAAGGCATAAATATCATAATATGAAGGCAAGGACTATCCATGGATAGAATGCTGGGTATATATATCCATGGATAGAGTGCTAAGTCAGAAATATCTGAATTGAAATATTTTTACTTAATCCTGGAGAGAATAGAAGAGAGATGGGGCCTATTTGTTTCTTTTTGCTTTTATGTGTACTTTACTTAGTTCAAGAATGTTTTAAGATTTCTGTGATAGCACTTGAAGATACCCTGGAATAGAGAGAGGCTAAAGAGAAGGAGCCTAGTCATAAGACTGTTACAGTAACCCAGACATAGAACTAGGTTGTCATAATACTGGTAATAAAAAGGAAGGAACAGGGCACATATGAAAGATGTTTAATGGGAAGAATCAACATGGCTAGGTAATGGATTAGATATAAGAGATAACTCCAAGGTTTTTAGCTTAGATGATTGAGATTGGTGACAATGTCAGAAATAGGAAAGTCCATCTTATATTTCCATTTAGACTGAGGCAGCTGCATAGTATCATGGTTCACATAGACTCATATACATCTACATTTATACTCTTACTGAGCATCAATTCTCCTTGAAGAATATCTAAAACCATTTTAATCCTATACCAACTAATTATTAATTAAAAATTAAAAGAAAAAATCTCTGGACAAAGGAAGCCCAAGGCAAATGGACCTGAGAATAAGGTCTGTCATTGAGGTAAAGGTACAAGGGATACAAACTGAACAAAAATAGTGGTTTTGATTTAATAAATGAACAAGAAAATAAATCACTGAGCTCATTCAGGGATAATATTTCCAATTTCTGAAGCCTCTGCTAAAGCTGAGTTCCTATGAAATAAATCATTAAAAGGTTACTTACAGTTGACCAGAGTGAGTTTCTACTTCCCCACGCTGCCCACTACATAACGAGCCCTCTTCCAACCCAAGTGGAAGACCATTTTTGCATGCTACAATAGTCATAAAATGAATGAAGCGATTTCAAGGATATTAGAGGTTTGCAAACTCGGTGCTTTCTAAAGAATATTCCATTAGGAATAAAGATCAAATGCTTTTTACAGAAAATAATGATAGGCTTTAATATTGAAGGTGTCAGCTATGAAGACCACATGGTTATTGTGAGAAATAACATTTAACCTTTCTCTTGTGGCTGATGGAGGCCAATGCAGTATTTTATTATCAACATTGGCAGGTGATTTATTACCACTGTTTCTACTCCAGTAAAACCACATTAGGCCAGGCTTGATGTATCATTTATCTTCAGCCCGCCCGCACACTTTCTGCATGCATAATCTCTTCCTTAGAGTATGTATTTTAGCAGAAAGAAAATAGTAAATATTCAAGTTCAAATTCTAGATTCTTCCCAAACTAGAGGAAGTAAAATATAGTCACTAAATAGATTATGCTAGACAATACCTGACACAAGCATAAAGTTGTGGCTTCAGGAAGAGTGATGGTTCGACATCTGAAACATCAGCTATGCATGATGGTGCATTAGTGGAGATACGGTGGTGACAGAGGATAAATCACTAACAGTATTCAGATGGTGAGACGGCTTGGTGGAATAAATTCAGGCCAGAGTTTGCCACAGTTTCTCTTTTCAGAAACTTACTACTTGTAAAATCAGTCAAATAGAAAGAAATTGCTGAGCAGATGCCCTGAGAATAGGTTCCCTATCTTCTAACTAGTCAAAACATTTGATAAAAATGTGGAAGTAAATTGAGGAATATGAAAACAAACCTCACCCCAAGTCTTTGTCGATACTTTAATTCTGTGGTACCCATGAACTACTACATCCTTCAGAATGATATTTCACAAAAGCACAAAGGATCTTCTCTTTGGGTGGGAAGAGAGTTTGTTATGTAGTGTATAGATTAGGAAAGTAGAAGCTCACTCCAAAAAACTGTAAGTAAACTTTTAGTGATTTAGTTCATAAATGTGTGTGTGTATGACATTGACCATAGGCAAAAGGCAAAAATATCAGTGGAACAACCCTCGCAATCGAAAGCAGAGGAATTTGAGTTTCATTTGTGTTTCTTTATAAAGACATGATTGTTTCTTCTTTTTCATCACCTCTATTACTGAGACATCATGTTATCATCTAAGCTTCTGCCAAGTTCTCACAAAGATATAATCCTGGACATTTCTTGAAATGGAAACAGTAAGTATGAAACTCCTAAATGCTTTTTGGGGTATTTATAGGGTTTATGCACTACCATTAGGAGGTATGCATTGAAATAATTGGCAATCTAGTGGAGAGATAAGGCTGATATTGCTGCTGCTCAAGATAAATCTTCATTTCTTGCCTCAGATAAATAAGGATCTTTGGTATGAAATGTTGAATACATTGAATACAATATGTGGTCAATGTTCCTATATGTTTTGTTACTCTAAGTGAAGATTTGCTCAGAGAGAAAAGAACAAGAGGAGAAAAACATATTAACTAATGTTTGTGATGCAAAAATGAAAGCCATCAATAATATTTTAATTGAGTTTTACAGGAGAGTATATGCATATATGGACATACTGTACAAGCAGCTATTGTCTTCCAGGAGTCTAGGTTCCAGTTTAAAGTGTTTTACCGAAAATTCATGAAAATTGAAATGTAGGTCAAACTTGGGGGAAGGAATTTTTTGGCATAGAAGTTAAGGTCTGGTAAAGATTAAGGACCAGAAAAGAAGGATATAGTCATAGAAAGTGCCTAGAAAAAAAATCATAAGTTTTAATAGTGGAAACAACTTTAAAGATGGTATAATCTATTTTTAATTAAATTAATTTTTTCTCCATTACATGTAAAAATTTTAACATTCATTTTTTTAACATTTTGAGTCTCAAATTCTCCTCTCTCCTACCCTCCCTCCTTCTTGAGAAGGCAATCAATCAATCAATGAGAAGGCAAGTTATCAATTAGACATGTAAAGTCAGACAAAACATTTCTGCATTAGCCTCATTGCAAAAGAAAATGCAGACAAAAGAAAGTACGATTCAATCTTCATTCAGACTACATCAGTTCTTTTTCTTGAGATGGACAGCATTTTTCATCATAAGTCCTTTGGAATTGCTGTGGATCATTGTATTGCTGAGAATAGCTAAGTTATTCTTAGATGATCATCATATGACATTGCTGTTACTGTGTACAGTGTTCTTTTGCTTCTGCTCCTTTCAATTTGCTTCAGTTCATGGAAGCCATACCAGGTTTTCCTGAAAGTATTCTGCTCATGTTATCTTATAGCACAATAGTATCCCATCACAATAATAACACAACTTGTTTAGCCATCTACCAACTGATGGGGATCCCCTCATTTTCCATTTTGTCCACAACAAAGAATTGTTATAAATATTTTTGTACAAATAGGCTCTTTTAAGGGACCTAATTGATATAGTAGAAAATTCTGGGTTTGGTGGTAGGAAAACATTAATTCAAATCCAGCCTCAGACACTTATTAGCTGTGTGACTCTGGGCAAGTCACCTAAGACTGTTTACCTCAGTCTTCTCATTTGTAAAATAAGCTGGAGAAGGAGATGACAAACTATTCTATTAAATTTACCCCAAGAAAAGCACAAATAGTCTGACAAAAAGTCAGACATGACTGAAACAACCAAACAACATCAACAAAAGTTTCTTGGCTCCCAACCCAGTGCTCTATCCACTGCATCACCTTGCTGCTCCCAGTTTTAAAATATTTTTAGACTAATAATATCTGTTGTATTATCATACCCATTTGTTCAAGCTCCCCACTCTATGTTTGTTTTCCTAGAATACAACATGATAACTCATATATGTTCTTTTTTTTTTCTTTTTTACCTTTAAGTACACATAGAATGCTTCATTTTTTGTTTTAAGTCCAGACATATCTGAGATACTTACAGACTTGAGGTTCATAGGATAAGGCTTGTTTGCTGACCTAGCAACCCTAAATAATTAACCTCAAATGATTAAAGTCCCACACCTCTTTGAGGCTTTTCTAAATCTATTCACATTTTAAGTTAGCAGGTTTAACCCTAGTTTTCAATCCCTAGCCAAGGGAGAATTAGAAATATATTTTCATTTCCCTGTGCATTTGTCATGATCTTTAAAAAAAAAAAAAACATGGGTACCTTATGGCAAAGAGTCCTCCCTGAGGATATTTATGTCTGGAACTGCTATGAAATCACAACGTAGAAAAAAAATTTCTAAAATGTTTTGATTTACCTTCTATGGGAAGGGCAGATGGAGATATTTTGTATAGACCATCAGTTAGACAGCGCTTTATGATGAAAGGAATCATAGAAAGGTTTTTAATTAATATTACTTGATGTTTTTTTTCCAAATGATGAGGGGTGATTTTCAATTAACTCCACGTCATTAAATATTCTAGACAGAGCCCCAAATGGTCAACTGAAGCTCTATCAGGACCAGACTTTCTTTTCTGAGGTGGTAATCTTGATTTTCTTTCATTTTTTTCTCATCTTTGCAAGCAATAATAAAGGTACTTTATATGTAATGGGCAAACAATTAACTTTAAAAAATTTTATAAAATGCTTTGTTGAATCTGAATAAGTTTGAATATGGAAGTAATTATGATTTCTTCATCTAAATTCAGGAGAGACAAGATAAGATCTATGCCTCCTGTACTTTTTTGAGATTCTTTAGAACAAAAAACTAGAGAGGACATAAAAAGAAGATGATGCTTGAGACTCCCAAAGGCCCCAGATAATTATTTTTGATTGGGTTTGTAGACAATGAGTTCACAATGTACTTCATATGATTTTCTGAGTACAACATCAATGAAGAGGTTAATTTTGGATTAGCCAATTATTCTTTATAGAAAGAAGAAGATTAATTGGTCATTAGTCAATGAGAGCTCTGTCCTTAGTGCACTCTCAGATTATCCTTCCATATTGGTTATGCATAGCTTGTGTAGAAATGTCTGTTCTTGGCTCTAATCTAATACAGAAAACTTTGGAATTCTATTTCCACTCATGAATACCTGACTTACTGGGATCATGTGATGATAAAGATTCTAATAATTGGCTGCCGAGCTAGAAGAATTCAGCAGCTTCTGAGCCCAAATTGAGTTCACTAACAAGAGGATGACTTTTCAATTCCACAGTCTTTTTATTCTTAGCACCATGTGAGTCAGTTCTTCTTTGAGTTGTTGAGAAGAGGAAAGGGTGTCACTTTGTCACTGAGTAATCTTTCAATGATGGGCAAGTCACTTTATATTTCTGAGCTTCATTCTCTTCAACTGTAATATGTAGCTAAAGGGATGATGCTGCTGATGATAAATACTCATAGTGTGAAACTCAAAGTGTTGTTGTGAATCTTAAATGAGATAATGTGGGCAATATAAATTCAAAATCTTAAGGAGCTATATAAATGCCAGATATTATTCTGCTATTTTTCAATATTCTCTAATATTTAATTTCTGAGTTATTTTTAGAAAGGGAAAATAAACAGTAAAAACTAACTCTTTATGCCTTCCCACCCAGATTGTAGATGTAGTTTGTATTTAGCAAAGGCATAGCAATTAACTAAATATTGTCTAAAATGATTTTTCTACTTTGGAAGAGTAACACTCTTAGAAATTAACTCCCTATTCAAGAAAGTGTCAACTTTTTGTAAAACAGAATGTTAAAACATTTTGAGATCATATGCTTTCATTGATTACTGTTTTTCTATCTGAATATTAAGCATTCTTTTGAATGCTCCCCAAAATATCATGTAACTATTATCAAAGATTAATTTCAATGGATTTAGAAGTTAGGATTCAGTTTGGCCTCTTAGTTTAAAAGAATTTAATATCATTATAAATCAACTCATAAGAAACAGAGGATCTATAGCTTATACTGAAAGGATTGACAATGTGTGGAGCTGACACCTAGACTGAAATATTCAGCAATAGCCTTTGGCAGCAGGGACAAATCTCCAATTCATAAGGTCCTTAATAGTTCTAGTTTGAACATAAGGGAGCTCTTTAAAAATATCCCACAAATTAGGACACAATGAGTATTCTCCCCACCTCTCACATCACACTTGTTCAATTTGGTCAGAGAAGGATGAAGGAAAAATAAAAGATAAAGAAAATTCATGTATTCTATTATGCAATGATATAATAGGTCTTATCCTTTTTCACCTTTGGGTTTTCAAATGATAAATCAATAATTTCTATCTTTTCAGAATACCCAGGGCTGCTTAGTGGTTGGGTGCTAACAGCTTCAGAGCCCTAAACTGGAGTTTGATTGAAATAAATAAAATAAATACCCTGAAATTACCTTTCTGACTTTGGAATTGAATATACTAAAAGCCTGGGCAGAAAAAAAAATGTATACTGTACTTGACGTGCTCCTCCAATCACCTAGGGAATATTATACTTATGTCATGATTAACTCTTTCAACAATAGTAATAAGGAAAGTGTACATACAAACATACATATATACATATATGTGTATGTATGTGTATATATATGTATATATAACTTTTAAGTTCATTGAATGACATTGTTAGGTTAAGAAAATCAACTTCACTTAATGAAATTTTATTTCAGGGTTTTTTTTTTTTGGTAAATAGTTATTATTATCATAGCCATCATAGAATTTAAAAGAACTTCATCCCTACTTATTCGTCCTTCCACCAAATCATGAATCCCATCCACAATATACCTCATAGAACTGTTTATTTCCAGATGAATGGCACATTGTCAATTTCCTTTCTAAAAACTAGCACCAAGAAATGAACAAAATGATTCAGGTATAATCTGACGTGGCCATAGTCTATTGAGTTTACTGCCTGCATCATTCTAGAAGATATACTTTTTGTAAAAGTGATCTATGTCTGGGTTAACTTCTTTGGCTGCCTCATCACATTGCTTGTCCATACTGACATTGCAGTCTTCTATAACTTGTTCATCCAATGGGGTTCTAGTAAATATCTGACAACTGAATCTAGGTAGGGGGGAGAGTGGAATATGCATGACAGAATTTTAAGTTTAATTTTCATCATTAACTTCTCCATTACTTTCTTAAGTTTAGAAAATCAGGGGTCTCACTTTGAGAAGTGTTGTGTGATTTGACCAGATGAGACTCTGGGCAGCCATTGAGAGCCCCCCGGCTTTTAAAATCCAGATGTTGATGCTTCCCTCTCTGGTAACTGTGATTTGGTATGGATGTAATGGTTGGAAAATTGGAAAAACTGTCTGCTTGAAATGTTTCTGTCTGTATATTCTGAAGTTCGGGGTGCTGACCTTTTCCCCCTGAACTAGATAAATGATATCTTTGATTGATTAAAGCAAGATTGTTAACCCATTTTAAGTTGCTTTCCTTTAGAAAAGCAGATCTAAGAACCTGTGTTAGCAGCCATCCTGGGGATGCTGGGGTGCTTGCTGCTACAAATGGCATCACGACCAGGATCTGCAGAGCAAAAGGAAAGTATGGGGGCTGGCATAATAGAGACAATTGTTTGTTTCCCAGTTGTGGTAGCTGTGACTCTGTGGAGCCATGGAGCAGGAGAGAAGAATGGCCTGCATGCTGACTTTGCTGAGCTGAGAGTGGGAATGGTGAGCTGCCTCCATCAGGACTGGGGCAGAAGCCCAGAGCAGCTGCTTCCTGTGGGAGGAGAAGGAACCCAGGAGTTTGGAATTCAGCCACTGGACAAGATAAGGACTGTGGGGCAAAGCAGGAGCACTGAATGTGTTTCCTTGCTGCATCCCACAGTTTGGGTGAGGGTGGGGAGTAGTGGGGGGGAGGATGGACTTATGTGTCTGTGGGTCTGTGGTGGGTGGGGTGAAGTGCTATGGACCCCCAAGGATCTCACCTTCTTGCTAAGCCTGCAAGTGCAGTGTGAGGGGAATGGAACCCCTTTGCCTTCTCCCCCCCCCCCCCCCAAGAGAACTTTATTTGGACGTTTTTGTTTTGGATTGAAGATGTGCACCAGAATGTACTTTGTGTTTGTTTAAGGCCCTGTGACCAATTTGGTAACTTTAGTTATGTATCTTGCAAATGTGACCCAAGAGATGTTTAGTGCTAATTCAAATGTAAATTTACTATGCTATGGGCATGAAGGATCTTGGAGCTGAATGTAATGGGAATGTAAATTTTTAACATCTTCCCTGCCCCTAGGCTTAAGTGCATCTGAAGCCTGTGGTGGGCTGCTTGTTTCTCAGGATATACTTTGGGATTGGGCAGTAGGTCAAGAGGGTTATTATATTTCTCTGAGCCAGGAGAAGGCTATATAATCCCTGATGTGAGGCATTATTTTGGGGCTCACTTTGAGAAGTGTTCTGTGATTTGACCAGATGAGACACTGGGGAGCCGTTGAGAGAGCCCCAGCTTTGAAAACCCAGATGTTGATGCTTCTCTCTCTGGTAACTGTGATTAGGTATGGATGTATGTAATGGTTGGACAGTTTGGAAGCCTGTCTGCTGAAATGTTTCTCTGTCTTGTACCTGTTGCTTGTAACCTCTGTATACTCTGAAATTCGGGGTGTTGACCTTTTTCCCCTGAACTAGGTAAACAATATATGTTTGATTGATTAAAGCAACATTGTTGACCCATTTTGAGGTGTTGTCCTTTGGAAAAGCATATCTAAGAACCTGTTTTGGCAGCCACCCTGGGGATGCTGGGGTGTTTGCTGCTACAAATGGTTTCAGAAACAGGATCTGCAGAGTAAAAGGAAAGTATGAGGGCAGGGATAATTGTTTGTTTTCCAGTTGTGGTAGCTGTGACCCTGTGGAGCCATGGAATAGGAGAGAAGAATGGCCTTCATGCTGACTTCACTGAGCAGGAATGGTGAGATGCCTGCATTGGCACTGGGGCAGAAGCCTGGAGCAGCTGCCTCCTGCAGGAAGAGTTCAGAATTCAGCCACTGTAGCAGCAAGCACCCCAAGCGTCCTCAGGGTTTGCTGCCAACACAGGTTCTTAGATATGTTTTGTTAAAGGAAAGCAACTCAAAATGGGTTAACAAGCTTACTTTAATCAGTCAAACATGTATCGTTTACCTAGTTCAGGGGCAAAAGTTCAGCACCCCGAACTTCAGAATATACAGACAGAATTATCAAGTCAGA
Organism: Petaurus breviceps papuanus; assembly: GCF_028583685.1. Lineage (NCBI taxonomy): Eukaryota > Metazoa > Chordata > Mammalia > Diprotodontia > Petauridae > Petaurus > Petaurus breviceps. Next base: position 39,231,917 of record NW_027186473.1, read on the forward strand.
GAAACAGGTCAAGTAGACAGCTTTCCAAACTGTCCAACCATAACATCCATACCCAATCAACATCTGGGTTTCAACATCTGGGTTTTTCAAAGCCGGGGGACTCTGGACAACGGCTTCCCAGAATCCATATCAAATCACAGAACACTTCTCAAAGTGAGCCCCAAAACAAAGCCTCAAATCAGGGTTTATATAGCCTTCTCCTGGCTCAGAGAATGTAACAACCTTCTGGACCCGCTGGCCAATCAAAAAGTATGTACTGAAAAACAAGCCTCCCACCCCAGGCTCCAGGTGCATTTTAGCCTAGGGGCAGGGAAGATTTAAAAATTTACATTCCCATTACAGCCACCTGACAAGATAAGGACTGTGTGACTATGCAAGAGCACTGAATGTGTTTTCTTGTAGCAACCCACAGTTTGGGGACCCTGGGGAAGGATGGACTTGTGACCATGGTGGATGGGGTTAAGGGCCATGGACCCCACCCTGTTGGTTTTGTTGCCCAGATGCCCCTCAGGACTTGGGAGCAGAGGCTGCAGTAGTGTGAGGGGAAGGACACCCCTCTCCCCAC
>NW_027186473.1:39232491-39258416 GCF_028583685.1 Petaurus breviceps papuanus
GAGCAGAGGCTGCAGTAGTGTGAGGGGAAGGACACCCCTCTCCCCACAAGAGAACTTTATGTGGACATTTTTGTTTTGGATTGAAGAGATGCACCTGAATGTATTTTGTATTTGTTTAAGGCCCTGTGGCCACTTTGGTAATGGCTTATTACCTCTTGTATCTTGCTAATTCAAATGTAAATTGCCTATGCTTTGGGCATGAAAGATCTTGGGGCCTAACTTTATAGGAATGTAAATTTTTAAGATCTTCCCTGCCCCTGTACCTGGAGCCTGTGATGGGAGACTAGTTTTTCAGGAACACCCACATCTTGGTGCTTTGTGAGTGGACAGTGGATAAAGAGAGTTGTTACATTCTCTGACCCAGGAGAAGGTTATATAATCCCTGATGTGAGGCTTTGTTTTGGGGTCTCCCTTTGAGAAGTGTTGTGTGATTTGACCAGATGAGACTCTGGGCAGCTGTGGAGAGCCCCCCCCCCCCACTTTGAAAACTCAGATGTTGATGCTTCCCTCTCTGGTAACTGTGATTTGGTATGTATGTAATGGTTGGACAATTGGAGGCCTGTCTGCTTGAAGTGTTTCTGTTTGTATATTCTGAAGTTCAGGGTACTGACCTTTTTCCCCCTGAGCTAGGTAAATGATATGTTTGATTGATTAAAGCAAGATTGTTAACCCCCCCCCCCAAAAAAAAAGAAAATCAACAAAAATAGAAAAAGTCCTGATTTGTAGAATTTTTTAACTTCTAAATTATAAATTATCACTTTGAAAATTTAACAATGGTTTTTCAATAGCCTGTTAAAGATGGTTCTAACACAAGCCTGCACTTTACTGGGATTGAATTAAAACTGAAAAGGATATTATAGATCACTTAGCCCAAACATTTCAAAATTAACATTTTTTTCCTAGTATTTATTTACTCCATTCCAATACCCCTGTTTCATTTCCTACACAGAGAGTCATCTCCTATAAAAGAAAAATAGGTAAAAGAGAAGGATAAAAAAATCAATTCAATACAATCAACTGAAGAGTAAATCTAACAGTATAAACAACATGCTGCACCCAGTTTCCTTACCTTAGCAGAGAAGAGGGGTGTTCATTTATTTCTCCTTTTTGTTTAAGCTTGGTTATTTTAGTTACACAATGTTCAATTTTGTTTCATTTTTGTTTGTTGTATTTACATTTCATTGTCATATATATGTATTTATGTGTACATGCACACTATACATATACATATACATATGTATATGTATTGAAATTTTCCTTTTTCCTCTTGATTGAGTTCATATCACTTGATGAAATTTTTCTCATATTTTTGGGAATTCTTGATTTTCTGTGGTTTCTTGTAGTTTTACATGTCTTATCATATCCATATAAAGGAATTTTATAGTCATTCCCCAATCAGTGGTCATGCACATTGTTTCTGAATCATTGCTAATGTAAATATAATGCTTACACAAATATGCAAGCATGCTCAGGAATCATCTTTTTCGAGCAGAGGGTCACTGCATTAAAGAATATGATTATTTCAGTAACTTCCTTTTTACAATAACTAGTGAGCCACTTCACAGTTGTAACAATTCAGCATTGTTATTCCCATCTTTCTTCAATATTCACTTCCAGTTTCTATTCTTCTTTTCTTTTGTCATCTTCCAATTTGATGAATGGGATGGGAAACCTGAGGTTTGTTTTGGTGATTATTTCTTTTAATATCACCAATTTGGAAAAGCAATAGCTTACAAGCTATTGTTTTTCTATATTCCTTCTTCATTAATCTACTGAGTGATGTTTGTTTGTTTTCTTATTTTATCTTTGTGTTAAGTCTCTACAAAATCTTAGATGTGTGACTCTTAGGATCAGAGCTCTAGAGCTAGAAGAGACCTCAGGTATGTTAGTCCTCTCATTTTACGGCTTGCCCAAGATCACACACTATTACAGGTGAGATTTCAACCCACATGCTCTGATCTCAGAACCAATGATCCTTCCACTGTAATGCACCATCTCCTATACTCAATACAACTCCCCATTCCTCTCCAAAATCCACTTCTGACTCTCCATATTTCTTTCTCCATCATTTTCCAACAGCATTCTCATCTTGTCTATGACCCTCTATTCTGATTGGTGAATTCCTCCTGGAATCTCAATTTTAAGGGACAACCTGGCCCAATCAGTCCTACTCTATTCTTTTCTTGGGTCTGCTTGTAATCTCCTGAATTTGTCTATTTAGCAGTCTATTTTCTTTTTCTTTTTTCATTAGAATTTAAGATCCTGATGTCAGAGATTCTCTTTTTGCTTGTATTGGTTTTTTTATGTTTTGTTTTGTTTTGTATTCTCAGTTCTCAACACAGTGCTTGGCACATAGTAAATACTTGGTAAATATTTGCTGACTTGACAAAGATTTCTTTTTCCAGTTGACTACTCTTCTTGTCCTACTTGCACTGATTTTGTTAATGCAATTTTTTTCCCAATTGAATGTTTTCAAAATTATCAATTTTATCTTTTGTGATCAAGCTCTATCATAACCATTAAAGTATGTGATCTGTTTCTGCTCAGTTCAAGTCACATTCAAATATGCCATTTTAACAAGGAAACAGAAAAGAAATGACTCATTCAGGGTTATAGAAGAGTTCAATGGCTGAGTCACGTTTTGAACTTTTAGATTTTAATTTTAGTGGCCCAATTCCAGATTTCAAGTAATTATTTGCAGGTTTTTTTTTAAACTAGTTACAATTCATTATGTTACTTCTATTTTTTTTCACCTTGCTACCTCAAACCCAGCATTCTAGCATGTCAGCATTTATTTTTGATGCAATTCCACCCAGAATGTTAGCTATCTCTCCTAATCAAGTCATCCACAAATTTGATAAGTATGTCAGATCTATCTTCATTGAAGCTGATGTTTACCATATTGAAAAGAGCAAGACTGAGCAAAGAGAATGGTTAGTACCACCATCCCATCATACTCTTGACTTATCTTTGTTGGTTCAAGCAATTTGCAATAGTGCAAAAGAAGCTCAAGTCAGTACTTTTATCCATATTTTCTTCACCATTAGAATATGAGAATTGCCACACCCATACAGTATGCTATTTCTGATTTTGATCATGATAGATGCTGTAGTTGGGAACAATGTCAAATTCAAAAGTGAGATATGTACCCCTAGTATTTTAATTTTTGTCAACAGCCATTTTGATGTTGTCTTTATGATTTAGCTCATTTTTTTCAATCATTTATGTGTTTAACCTAAACTACTTCTTCAAGCAATGAGCTTATCTAACTTAAAGCTATTCATTCTTATTGTCCTAAATTTGCCAAGGTATCAAGGAGTTTCCTATTGTTCTTTTGTTCCAAGATTTGGATAATATTCCTTATAATTCCATAAACATTAATCATCAGTCTTTGAAGCTTTTACTCTCCAAGTTTGATTATATTTGTCTATTGAATTCTCATCCAAGGGCACTTTCATCCCCATTACTGGATAGAATGCAAAGGGGCTTAACATCAGGAAATGGCTTCAAATAGAAGTGCCTATTATTCACTGGAAAATAACCCTAGGAAAATCACTTCAAGGGGAAAGGAATAAGCATTTATGAAGCACCTATTTTGTGTGGAGGTACTATGATCAACACTTTATAATATTTCCTCATTTGATCTTAACCTTCTAAATATCATTAACTGAAGCTCCATGTGCTTCATTTAACTTTCTAAATCTTAGGTACTAAATCCACAGAAATGAGGTGTATAATCTTTAGTGGTAGAAGGAGTTCTCATACCAGGAACTTCCTAAACTGACAAAATCAAAAATTGTATGCATTGTCTGGAGATTTTATTTGCTTTACCTTTGACTTCAGGGAGGGTATAATGAGATAATGGAGATAAAGCACTCTGCAAACATTAAATGATGTATAAATGCTTTTTTGTTATTCTCATTATTGTTATTATTAATATTAATATAATTATCATTACTATTATTTTCCAATATTCAACAGATCTGAAGTCTGGTGTTGACTTCCTTCCCTGTGACTTCTACTACACCCCTTCTTCTAGGCACAAGCAATGTTTAAAGAACAGTACAGGAATATGTTGATAAATTAGGTTCATAAAAGAAAAATTATGAACATAAACTTTAAGGTGAATCTGTATTATTGCTTAAGTCTAAGATGATCAGCAAGCAATAAATCAAGCCTTGATTTGTAGCAGTGATTAATTTCTAAAGTGTAAATACTCATACTGAAAATTTGACAATGGCTTTTGAAAGGCAATTAGAGCTGACTCCAGCTCGCCCATGGTTTTGAGCGACCACTAGGACTAGTAGCTGTATTCCAAGTAAGAACATAGTAGGATTCAAGAACAGAAGGTTTTTAGTTTTGTTTATTTAAATATAGCTGGGTGGCATAATGTATATAAGGCTGGAACTGGATCCAGGAAGACCTGAGTTCAAATCCTGCTTCAGATACATGTTACATTTACATTTGATTTCAGCAGGGATGTTGTGAATAAGATAGTGGATATAAAGCAATTTATGAACCTTAAAGTGTCATATGAATGCTAATTATTTATTATTATTAAAACTACTATACAAGTCAATCTTTCTCAGTACCTACTTATTATTTGTAAAATGGCAGTAATAATAGTACTTGATTCATAGAGTTTTGTGAGAAAGAAATGAGACAATACATGTGAAGTACTTTAAAAATATTGAAGTGCAATGCAGACATATTAGCTGCTATTATTATTATGAACTTGTTTCTATAATCCTTCCTGAGAAATCACATTATTTTGTTTTCCCTATTATTTTTGCCACAGAAGAATATTAGACTGCTGTTCTCTTAGATCAGAGGGAATAATGTTTGAAGGTATTTTATTTCTTTAAACAATTCCATTTTCCTCAGTAACTTTTCAAGTCTTCCAGCCTTGTCAGTCTCTAGTTGTATTCTCTCTCTCTTTTTTTTTTTTGAAGCAATCGGTGTTAAGTAACTTGCTCAAGGTTACACAGCCAGGTGTTTCTGGGTCAGTGCTAAGTGTCTGAGCCAGGGATTCGATCTCCAGGTCATCCCAACACTGGAGCCGGTGCTCTTACTCGCTGTGCTACCTGGCCGCCCTCTAGTTTTATTCTCTTATTCAGAGAATGTGGATATATAGACACACACACACATATAATAGTTTTACCCATCAAAAAATAGATTTCCTTCTCTACTGGGTAAGATTGAAAGGTAGTATGGAATAATGTTTAAAAAAAATAGACAGAATTAAGAGTCAAAAGATCTGAGTGTGAGCCTGGGTTCTACCTAGTGATATGCTTGAGCCAGCTCCCAAAGGCAAGTAAGAGCCAATCTTTCAATGTGATCATTTATACCTTGGAAATCAATAAGTCAGAGATTGACTTACTTTACTTATTGTGTAGACTTAAGAAAATGATAGAGAAAAAGTTGAAAGTTAATTAAAATTAAAAATGTGCTTTGTGTACATTTTTGAGAGCCAGTTATTAAATATTTGCCAGCACACTAACTGGATCTCACAAAATATTTGACACAGAAAATCATTTAAGCTCCCTGAGTCCCAGTTTCCATAGCTGTATAATGGAGATAATTTAATTTTCATGACCTCAATTCAGGATTGTTTTGAGTGAAGTCTTTTTGTAAAGCTTAATGATTAATACTTCAAAACAATTTGATCCATAACACCATCCTCCTGGAGAAACTCTCCATTGGCCCAAGTTGAAGTATTATAAAATGACATGAGGACTGGCTCAGGAATCTGATAAGATAGATTCAAATCAAATCCTGGATTCAAATCACGTTCTTGATTTACTACCAACTTGATTTGGGAAAAGTCACTGAATCCCTCTGCTTCAATTTATTTCCCTGTATAATTTCCTCTGAGACCTCTTCTAGTTCTGAACCTAAAATCATGAGAATTGAGTTCAAAGCAGCCTTTTCTGGGCTAGACTTGACTCAGGTCTTGGTAGTTTAGGCTCAATATTGGAACAAAATGACACTCTAATGGGTCATTCGACAGTTAACAAAGGGTAAATAAAATTTAGCCATAGCAGAAGAAGACTATGCAATAAGGATATGTATTGGGAACTCCTGTAGCTGATGCAGTTGAGTGAAGGTCCCTTTGAAATCCACTAGCCAAATATGTGAGGTTGCATGAGGAAGTGATGTTACTAGTCTTAACATTTACTTCCCTGGGCTAACCAAGGTGCAAGGTATGTCTCAATACCTTATAAGGAAAACAAAAATTACCCTGAGAAGAGTTTAGTATATTTTTCTTACTATGTTCTACCCTCTTATTGGGAAATTCCTTAACCTCTTCTAGAGAATTTTACACCATTTTAAATAACTCCAGGGCTATTATGGGTCAATCCTGACCTATGATATTTAATATGTCTGATACAAGTAGCAGTAAAAGAGAAAAAGTAAAACAGAAATTTAAATATATATATATATATGTAATATATATTATATATATACAAAATGCATTATTTATAAACAATATATTATATATGTCATGCTACATTTATGCATCTGTGTGTGTGTGTGTGCATGTGTGTTTTTGTGTGCTTATCCCTAAAGGAGTAACAGAATCTGGGAGAGGCCTAGGAAGAACCAACTCCATGTAGTAGTGGATGATGACAAATGTTTTTTATTCATAGGAAGTCTCTCAATGTAAGTAAATAAACATAAACACAAATGGTATCAGGAGCCTTATGAGAAGAGCAAAATTGATTATACTCTCTGCATAGTCACTGATCCTTGTCACTGATCCCCTAGATCAGAAAGAATCACTCTGCACTACAACCAATGTAGCGTTTCCAGGGCCATCAACCAAGTCCTCCTCTTCTCTGGGAGTTCCACTGGAAGTAGAAGGGAATATAACATTTTCTTTTATGAATAATTAGACACTGTCACCTCCCTGTTGATGCCAAAAAGTGAACAAATGCCCATTCCAACTAAGCCACTCCTTAGTACTCCAGTCACACTTTGAAGAGGAGATGCACACCATCGTCACTGGGTGTTATACTGACAGCAATGTAGATGAATCAGTTACTTTTATATTACAATAAAAAATTGGGCTGCAGTGCACCTTCAGATTGACACTGCATATGCCAATAATTGCTCCAGTGCCTCTAGGAGAACATTTTTTGAAGAACTTTGCTACTGAAAGCTATGGTAACCTATTATTAAGATCCACACACTTGCCACCTCCTGACATGGAAAGCAATGTCTCTGACTGGTGCCCTCTGATTAGGGCCACATGATCAAAAAGATAGAAGGCTTGGGGCAGCCAGGTAGCACAGAAGTAAGAGCACCGGCTCCAGTGTCGGGATGCCCTGGGGATCGAATCTGGGCTCAGACACTTAGCACCCACCCAGTACCAGGGCAGAAAAGTGTGGTTGTATTTGCTCACTGACCAGAGCATAGGCAAGAAGAGTAGTGAATGCCTCTCCTTAGAGAATGCCACCCTAAAAAACTGAAAACTTATAGGTCCCTAGAAGTATCTCAGTAAACAACTGCATAAAACCCCTGAAACTTGGGACAGTATGCCCTTCACACTGGAAGCAGAGCCTTACCTTAACAGAGTTAAAAAGTCAAGTAATTGGCAGGGGAAAAGAGCAAATAGCAGGAAAAATACCAGACTAAAGAATCTTAGTGAGAAAGAAGATCAAAATACAATCATAAAAACAACAATAACAACACAATCAAAGATCCTATATCCAAAACGTACAAAAAAATGAAGTTGTTGGGGAGCCTAGGTGGGACAGTTAATAGAGAACCAGCCCTGGAGTCAGGAGGACCTGAGTTCAAATCCAGCCTCAGACATTTAACACAAAACTAGCTATGTGACCTTGGGCAAGTCACTTAACCCCAATTATCCTACCTTCCCCTCTCCAAAAAAGCCAAAAAAAAAAAAAGATATGAAGTTGTCTCAGGCCAAGGATTTTGAAATTTAAGTAAGAAAATTAGAGAAAAAATGGGAAAAGAAATGAGAGTGACCCAAGAAAATCATGAAAAATGAGTCAACAGCTTTCTAAAGAAGACACCCCCCAAAATACTGAAGAAAATAAAACCTTAAAACATAGACTAGACCAAATGGGAAAAGAGGTCCAAAAGACTAATGAGGAGAAGACCATTTTAGAAAGCAGTAATGGACAAATGGAAAAGGAGGTCCAAAATCTCACTGAAGAAAATAATTCCATAAAAATTACAATGGAGCAAATGGAGATTAATCACACTGAGGCATTAAGAAATTATACAAGAAAAGTAAAATAATGAAAAAAAATTTGAAGGCAATATGAATTATCTCATTGGAAAAACCTGTCCCAGGAAGTAGTTCCATGAGATAAAAATTATATATTTTTAAAGCCTAGACATCATGTTTCAAGAATCTATCAAAAGTACAAAAAAGGCAGGGGTATTAATCATGATCACAGACAAAACAAAACTAAAAACATATCTAATTAAAAGAGATAACCAGGGAAACTACATTTGCTAAAAGATAATATAGATAATGAATATCAAATATTTTTACACCAAGTTTCTAGATGAAGGCCTCATTTCTCAAATATACATGGAAGTACATTAAAATCATAAAATAAGACATTTCCCAGTTGATAACTGGTTAAAGAAGAGGAAAAGGTGATTTTCAGAAGAAATCAAAGGTACTTACAGTAACTTGAAAAAGTGCAATGGTTCTTGATTTTACTTCTTTTTTGCCTTGTAACCAACCAATCATTTCCTTTAGTGATGACTGGACATCACAATTCAGAAGTTATAGATTACTTGACATTGATAACCCAAGTTAATCTGATCAGTTTTATCAAAAAACTCCTACCTGTATAAAGCTATATAAAAATAAATTATGCATTTTATTGTTATTAAGTTTTGAATAAATTAGCCATTACCCCTTCTTAACCAACTTTCCAGTGGACTTTCATGGATTTTGCATAGGAAAAGCTTTTAAAATAACCTTTCTGAACTAAACAAAACTTAAAAAAAATAAAGGTGATGTTAATGCTGTATTGCTGCCAAAGACTACATTCGTCCTATTTGAGGACTGAGGAACCATTCTTTAATTAAAGAAAATTAACAACCTTTTTCTTTCTTTTCCACATTAGGACAGATAAGAAGGTTATATAATGATGGAGATGCCCTCCCTTCACCCCTCTTCAAAACAAACAAACAAAGAAAAATAACAGTCCATGGAAATTACTTATTGTGTAATCATGCTGCTGTGGCCATTTTTATGTTGTGCATTCTGTCATATATATTTTCATTGCTTTCCAAATAATAATTGTGTAATATTTCATTCTAGTGAAATAAATGCAACTTGTGGCTTTAGAAATTAAAAGTAAACATAAGAATTTAACTTTGTTAATTTTTATGAGAAAAACAGTAGCATAGTTGGGGGTGGGGCTAGAAATGAACTTAGTTTGAGAATTTTCACACTGCATATGTAATAATGGGAAACTCAGATCATTTTTTCAATCATCACTTACTCTCACTACATGACCTTTTCCAATCACATGCTTTATGTGATTCTTTTGACTCCTTTTTTTTTTTTTTTTTTTGCTTTTTGGAAGGGGGGAAGGTAGGGCAATTGGGGTTAAGTGACTTGCCCAAGGTCACAGAGCTAGTTTTGTGTTAAGTGCCTGAGGCCAGATTTGAAATCAGGTTCTCCTGACTCTAGGGCAAGTGCTCTATTCACTGCACCACCTAGCTGCCCCCTACTCCAATTTTTAAAGGCAGTTCCACCTAGGTAACATTCCACAACCAACTTAGACCTATCAAATATCTGTGCACTGCTCTATAAGTCATCTACAATTTTAATTCTTTAAGGATCATTATTTCCTTAATTCTTAGCCTTATAATCATATTTTTTGTTAGGTTTTAGTCTTTCATTATAGTTTCATCGGTATGGGAAACTCTCCTTGTGAAAACAGAAACCACCAAAAGCCTATGAGCAAATTTATGAAAAGTGTAGTATTTTCAAATATATTTTTTATTTATTTCTGTAAATATTTCCAAATTATTTTTTTAATTTAATATTCATTTACAAAATGAGTTTCAAATACTCTCCCTCTATCCCAAACTTCCCTCATGACCAAGAGAAGGCAAGTACTATGATATCACTTATATATGTGAAATCATTTAGAACATATTTCCATATTATCCACATTGCAAAAGAAAACACACATACACACGAAATAAAGGGAGTTGAAAAAGTATACTTCAATCTGCACTCAGACTTTATCAGTTTCCTCTGTGGAGGTGGATAGCATTCTTCATAATGGGTCCTTTAGAATTTTCTTGTATTATTATCTTATTCAGAGTAGCTAAGTCTTTCCTAGTTGATCATCCATCATGATACTGCTGTTAGTGTGCATAATGTTCTCCCAATTCTACTTACTGGACTTTAAATCAATTCACATAATCCTTCCAAAGCTTTTCTGAAACCACTCCCCTCATCATTTCTTTGTACAAAAAGAGGTGAGGGGGTAGTAGGTATGTCAGTAAATAGAGCACTATCCCTGGAGTCAGGAGGACCTGAGTTCAAATTTGACCTCAGACAATTAACACAGTAAGTGTTAGCTGTGTGACCTTAAGCAAATCACTTAACCCCAATTGTCCTGCCTTCCCCCCTCCAAAAAGACAAAAAAGAAAAAAAAAAGATAGGTGAAGGATAGCCCAAGGATTTCATTGTTTTTGAAGAATTAAAAAAAAACCAAGTAACATTTGCCAGTGTGTCATTGAATAATTTAGAGATGTAGATAAGAATCTCACATAGTGAGAAGATATAGAATAGTTGTCGTCTGTAGTGACACGAGTACCCACAAATTTGAGCTCTATCAAGAAATTAGTTTTATTGGGTATTTGCTTGACTTCTAAATTGTGTACTTCTAAGTCTTACTTTTTAAAGTATTACTTTGGAACCTGTTTTATTAAAAAATTAAATTTATTATTTATTTTTAAAAATTTAAAATTTTTTCTATTCTGCTCTGGCCTTTTCGTTAGGATTGCTTGGTAGGCATCTATTTCGTTAAGTATCCATTTTTCCCCGGAACGATTTTTCTAGGTATTGCAGGGTAGGTTATAATAATCCTAGTTCTTTTGCTTTTCAGCATATCATATTTTAAATCTCCTAATTCTTGAATATAGGAGCTTGCAAATCTTTTGTGATGCTGATTGTGGCTCCATGACATTTTAATGGTTCCTTTTGGCTGCTTGAAGTGTTATCTCTTTGACCTAGGACCCTTGGAATTTTTGTTAGTTTACATTTTGCAATCCATTTCAAGAGATGAATGGTAGATTCTTTCAGTTTCTATTTTACACACTAATTCTAGGATATCAGAAGTGTTTCAACTGATAATTTCTTGAAATATGTCTAGAGTCTTTATTATAATCATGACTTTCAAATATTTCAATAACTCAGAAATTATCTCTCTGAAATCTGTTTCTGAGGCCACTTGTTTTCCAATGAGGTATTTCACATTTCCTTTTATATTTTTTCATTCTTTTAAAATTTTATTATAAAAGTTGTTTCTTGATGTCTTGTGGAATCATTAGATTCCACTTGCTCAATTCTATTTTTGAGATACTATAAGCTTTTTAAGTTTTATTTTCCCCAGTTATATGTAAAAACAGTTTTAAGATTTATTTTTTTTAAACTTTGATTTCCAAATTTCCTCCCTTCTTCCCTCTTCCACCCCTTTGAAAAGGCAAATAATTCCATATAGTTTAAAGATGTGTAGTCATGCAAAACATATTTGTAATAGCCATGTTTTGAAAGAAAATGGACAAAAAGAAAAGCCAAGAAAAATAAACTTAAAAAAAGAGTTTCCTTCAGTTTCTATTCAGACAGTTCTTTCTCTGGGTATGGATAGCATTTTTCATCATAAGTCCTTCAGAGTTATCTTGAATCATTGTATTCCTGAGAAAAGCTAAATCATTCACAGAGGAACATCTTGCTATATTGCTTTTACTTTGTAAACAGTACATTTTACTTTGCATCAGCCCATGCAAGTCTCTTCAGTGTTTTCTGAGAGCATTCCCCTCATCATTTCCAATAGCACAATAATATTCAATCATTACCAAATACCACAACTTATTCAGTCATTCCTCAATTGATGGGCATCTCCTCAATTTCCAATTCTTTTACCCCAGAGGGGAAAACTAATATAAAATATTTAGTATATATGGAACATTTTATGTTATGTTTTTTATCTCTTTTGGTATATAGACCTAAATGTGGTGTTGCTAGGTCAAAGGATATGAATGGTCCTAATGCCCTTTGGCTTTTGTTCCAAATTGCTCTACAGAATGGTAGAACCAATTTACAACTCCACCAACAGTGCATTAAAGTTTAGCCTCATTTTTCCACCTTTCCTCCAACTTTTATCATTTCTGTCCAATTATCCAATCTAATAGGTGAGAAGTAGCACCTCAGAATTGTTTAATTTGCATTTCTGCAATCAATAATGAGTTAAGAGTATTTTTATATGATTATAGATAACTTTGATTTTTTTCATCTGAAAATTGATCATATATTTTCATTATTCATCAATTGGGTAATGGCTCCAATTTTTAGAAATTTGGCTCAGTTCACTTTATGTTTGAGAAATGAGGACTTAGAGAAACTTGCTTCAATTTTTTTCACATTTATTACCGATAATTTTATTTCCCTCAATCCTAAGCCCCCCATGTTTATTCTATTCTATCTTCTTTCATCCTGTCTTGCCTCAAAAATGCTTTGCTCCTGACTATTCTTTCCCCCATTCTATCACTATTCCTATCCTTCTCTTATTCCCTTCCCTTCCTAGTTTCCTGTAGGCTAAGACAGATTTCTATACACAATTGACTGTGTCTGTTTTTCCTCATTGAGTCAATTCTGGTGAGAGTAAGGTTCACTCATTCCCCTTCACTTCCCTCCTATTCCCCTCTACTGCAAAATCTTTGCTCTTATCTATTGAGATAATTTGCCCTATTCTACCACTCCCTTTCCCTTTCTCCCAGCATATTTCTCTCTCATCCATTAATTTTATTTTTAGATATCATCTCTTCATTGTCAACTCATTCCTGTGCTTTCTGTCTATATATGTTCCTTCTAAATACCATAATAATGAAAATGTTCTTAAGACTTACAAATATCATCTTACCATGTAAGAATGAAAACAGTTTAACCTTATTAAGTCCCTTATGATTCACTTTTCCTGTTTGCCTTTTTATGCTTCTCTTGAGTCTTGCATTTTAAAGTCAAATTTTCAATCAAGCTGGTCTTTTCATCAAGAATGCTTGCAACACACAACCAAAATAATCCCCTGAAAGAGGCTTCCTTAGAGGGAGGTGGAGCCAAGATGGCAGAGTGAAAGCAAGATCTAACTTGAACTCCTCCATGAACTCCTTCAGTAACGTCTAAAAAGTGACTCTGAATGAAATTTAGAGTGGAAGAATACATTGGGAGACAGAGTATGACAGATTTTCAGTCCAGGAAGGTGCCCACATGGGACTGGCTAGGGGAAGTGCAGAGCAGAGGTTGCACCTTGTAATAGTAATGGAATATAAAGATCCCCCTGCATTGGCTTGGTTTTTGGTTTGATTGTGTTAAAACTCAGAGTTTGTGAATCCCACTTGTGGGATGGACCTGTTGATGTGAAAAGAGAGGGCTGAACTGGGAGGAGCTGGTGACTTAAATTTAGAGAGACACAAGAAAAGAGAGAGGCAGAAGAACTTTTTGGAAGCATCATCTTGGAGGCAGAGAGAGACTGAGAGAATTGCTGAGGTCCACTTTGAATTGCCCAGGACTTTTGAGAGCTGCCACCCAGAGCTGCCAAGGACTGAGGAGACATGGCTGTTATTGTGGCACTTTGTCTGTCTGTTTTGATGTTGTTTTGCCAGATTTGTCCACTGGTGAAAGACACTCCTGTTGTTGCAGAGGTCTTGGAACCTTGCTGTTGGTTCAGAGCTCCTGAGACTGTTCTGCAGACAAAGAGTGAATTCTTGAAGCACTGGCAATGTATCTTGTGGCCTTGCTAGGCTTTGTCTCCCCAGCAACAAAGATTGCTGAGAACTTGCCTTGTGTCAAGATGAAGAAAAGACCTCTCTTTGGGTATTAAATGCTGTGCTGAAGCTTGTTGTAACTCTGGGGTAGATTCAATTGTGATTCAAGGGTGGGGAACTTTTGACTTTTATGCTCTGTGATTGAACAAATGAATGTACTTTACTTATGATTGGAAACTAATCTCCATTTGAGAAGAGGGGCTTTGTGATAGACTAAATGAATGTACATCCTAGGGGTGGAGTAGTACTTAGAATCTTTGAGATTGACTAAATGCATCATAATGTCCAGGGGTGGGGTAGTATTTGGAGATTATTTAATCACACTTGGTAAATGCTGTATTTTGAATTATGCTATATTTTGATTCTTTATTTTCTTAATTTGTCACTGAATAAAATGGAGAGCACCTATGCTGGTATTTTGAACCTTGGGAAGTTGCCTTTGGTTGGCATTACACACCTGTGGAGACCTGAGACCAGACCAGAGCAGAGCCAGAGCAAACCTGGGAGAGGTGATTCAGCCACCACAGGGGCAATTCTTAGAACTCTCACTATAGGATGGGGGATCTGTTGGAGGTGGTTAAGAGAAAGTGCAGGGCCTAAGGGAACCAACCCACAGCCTTGATGTTTAAAAATCAACTACCTGAGCTCCTGGGAGCCAAGATGGTGGAATAAACCATAGCCTCTCTTCTCTCTCCCTAACACTCTGAAAACCCAAGGAATATTGCCTCAGGGTAAAATCCTGATATAGCCCAACCCGAATCAGGCGTGGGAGTCCTAGAGAATGGGCAAGGGTGTGTCTTTGCCAAAGTTAATGTGCAGGGCAAGAGCTGTCCTCACAAACCCCATCTCAGCTGACCAGAAGGATATCCTGAACCCCAGAGGGGTGGAATGAGAAAGCACTAACACCAGAACCCCAGAAATGTTTTCACACAATCAGGGGAGTTGGCAGACACTGCTTTTGCCAGGCCACCAAGCAGCTGAGACTGCCTGAGTTTCAGCCCAGGGGGTAGGAAATGGCATCCTGAAGCAACCAAACCACCCCTCCTCCACACCTTACACTGTGAGCTTCAGAGTAACCTTGTACCTCAGAAAACCCTGGCCTTGGACTCAGTTTAGACACCTAGAGGACACAGCACACAAAGACAACAACCAGACCCCTAGCTCCCAGCACAAGAAGCATGGGTCAGAGCCCTCTATACCCCAGAAGCAGAAATCCACTTCAAAGGACAGGAAATGGGCAATCACAATGGGAAAGAAGCAATTTACAAAATGAAAATGATTTAATCCTTTTATAGTGAGGGAGCAGAACCAAATTCACAAAAGGTCAGTATTGAGCCTGGACAACATCTTCCAAGAACTCATCAAGGAAAATTGCCTTGAGGCAAGGGGGGAATAACATAATCAGTTAAGTGTAGGATTCTAACATGAAAAGACACAAAACCTATTGTAATAGAGGGGGGGAAAGGAAGGGAGAGGAGCACAATTTGAGATTTTCTCTCAGTGGTTTTGATTCAAGGAGAGAATAACATACCTTGTTAAGTATAAAAAACTATTATGCCCTACAGACACTAGAAGAGGAAAGGGGAAGGAAAAGGGGTAGTTGTTAAAAAGGAGGGAAGAAGTAGTAAGGGGGAAGGATAGGAAAAGGGAGGGGTTGAGGGAGGGAATACTGAGGGAGGCAGTTTTAAAAAGGAAAACTCTTAAGGAGATGAAGGGAGAAGGGAGAAATAAAAGCATAAACAGGGGAGGGAATTGGATGGAGGGAAATACACAGATAGTAATCATAACTATGAATGTGAATGGGATGAACTCCCCCATAAAATGGAGGTATATAGCAGAATGGATTAAAAACCATATTCCTACACTATGCTATCTACAAGAAACACATTTGAGACAGGGGGCAACACATAGGGTAAAGGTAAAAGGATGGAATATAAAATATGCTTCAGCTAAAGTTAAAAAAAAAAGCAGGGGTAGCAACCTTCTTCTCAGATAAACCAAACGCAAAAAATAGATGAGATAAGGAAGGAAACGATATCTTACTAAAAGGCACCATTGACAATAAAGCAATATCATTACTAAACATATATACACCAAGCGGTATAGCATCCAAATTCCTAGAGGAGAAGTTAAGGGAGTTAGATGAAGAAATAGATAGCAAAACTATACTAGTAGGGGACCTCAATCTCCCCCTCTCTGAACTTGATAAATCTAGCCTCAAAATAAACAAGAAAGAAGTTAAAGAGGTGAATAGATTGCCAGAGATGGTAGTTATGATAGGCCTCTGGAGAAAATTGAATGGGCATAAGAAGGAATATACCTTCTTCTCAGTAACCCATGGCAAATTCACAAAAATAGACCATCTACTGGGGCATAAAAACTTTACAACCCAGTGCAAAAAGGCAGAAACACTAAATGCATCCTTTTCAAATCATAATGCAATAAAAATTATATGTAATAAAGAACCATGGAAAGATAGACTGAAAACTAATTGGAAAGTAAATAATTTAATCCTAAAGAATGAGTAGGCCAGATAAGAAATCATATAAACAATTAGTAATTTAAATCAAGAGAATGACAACAATGCGACAACATACCAAAACTTGTGGGATGCAGGTAAAGCAGGGTTTTAGGGGAAGTTTTGTATCTCTGAATGCATACATGAATAAGATAGAGAAAATGGAGATTGATAAAGTGGGCATGCAACTGAAAAACTAGAAAAAAGAACAAATTGTAAATCCCCAATTAAATATTTAGTTAGAAATACTGAAAACTAAAGGAGAGATTAACAAACTTGAAATTAAGAAAACTATTGAATTGATAAATAAAACTAAGAGCTGGCTTTAGGGGGAAAAAAACAATAAAATTAGTAGACCTTTAGTCAATTTGATTAAAAAAAAAAGAAAGAAGACAACCAAATTACAAGTATCAAAAATGAAAGGGTGAATTAACTTCCAATGAAGATTAAATTAAAACAATAAATGGAAATTATTTTGCCCAATTGTATTCCTATAAAATTGATCATCTTAGTGAAATGGATGAATATTTACAATTGTTCTAATTTGCATTTCTACAATCAATAGTGATTTAAGAGTATTTTTATATGACTATAGATAACTTTGATTTTGTAGTTTTTCTTTTGGAATTTTTTAAGGGGTGGTAGGTGGATTCTTTTAATTTCTATTTTACTTGCTGGCTCTAGAATATCAAGGTGGTTTTCCTTGGTAATTTCTTAAAACATAAAGTTTGGGCTAAAAGATGATGTCCAGGATTATGACCTTCAGGTAGTCCAATAATATATGTTTTTAAATTATCTCTGATTTATTTTCAAGGTCAATTTTTTTTTTCCAATGAGATATTTCACATTGTCTTCTTTTTTCATTATTTTGGTATTGTTTTATCATTTCTTAATTTCTGATAAAATCATTAGCTTCTATTTACTCTGCTCTAATTTTCAAGGAATTATTTTCTTCAGTGAGCTTTTGGTCATCCTTTTGTATCTGGCTAATTGTGCTTTTTAAGGCATTCTTCTCCTCACTGGTCTTTCGGACCTCTTTTATCATTTGGTCTAGTCTCTTTTTTAAGGTGTTATTTTTTCAGTATTTCTTGTGTCTTCTTTACCAACCTGTTAAATACTTTCTCATGATTTTCTTTTTCTTTTTGGAAGGGGGATGGCAGGGTTATTGGGGTTAAGTGACTTGCCTAAGGTCACACAGCTTAGTAAGTATTAAGTGTTTGAGTCTGGATTTGAACTCAGGTCCTCCTGACTCCAGGGCTGGTGCTCTATTCATTGCACCACCTAACTGCCCCTTTTATGATTTTCTTGCACCACTTTCATTTCTCTTCCTAATTTTTCATCTACCCCTCTTACTTAATTTTCAAAATTCTGTTTAAACTCTTCCATGGCTTGAGACTAATTCGTATTTTTCTTGGAGGCTTCAAATGTAGGAGTTTTGACATTGTTGTCTTCTTTTGAGTGTGTGTTTTGGTCATCCTTGTAACTTTTAATAGTCAGAGATGGGGCTGGTTGGGTGGTGCAGTGAGTGGAGCACAGGCCCTGGAGTGAGGAGGACCTGGGTTCAAATCCGGCCTCAAACACTTAACACACACACACACACACACACACACACACACACACACACACAAACTAGCCATGTGACCTTGGGCAGGTCACTTAGCCCCAGTTGCCCTACCAAAAAAAAAAAGCAAAAAAAACCCAGTCAGATGTTTTTCCAATGTTTGTTCATTTTCCCATGGTATTTATTGAGGGTTTTTTTTTTGTTTGTTTTTGCTTTTTGGAGGGGGGAGGGCAGCACAATTGGGGTTAAGTGGCTTGCCCAAGGTTACATGGCTAGCAAATGTTAAGTGTCTGAGGCTGGATTTGAACCCTGTCTCCAGGGCTGGTGCTCAATTCACTGTACCACCTAGCATCCCCACTACTTGTTTTTTTAATTCTTTGTTTAAGTAAGCCTCTATTTCCAGGGTGGAGGACTGGACAGGATAATGTGAGTTCCAAGTACTTCTTGATCCATGGGAAATCAGGAACTGCCTCAGGGTCTCTTGGTTCCAAGGCTTCTCTGTAATCCTTAGAGATAAGGATGTGCTGAGGGCCACAGTCCAGTTGCCAGTTCACAAGGGTGTCTCCCACAAGAGTGCTCATTTTATGAGCAGCAGCCAATGTGACTGGTTCGGCCCCCCTCCATTGGTTCATACCCTCATGCACGAGGAGATCATGTTTGAATCATGCTCACTTTAAAAGTTTATAAGGAGCCAGCTTTTTTCCTCCCCCTCTCCCATGCCATACCATCTTAGAATAAACTACAAGTCATTTTTCTCCCTTGTCTCTAGTCACTTCAACCCCCCTGAGAATACAACTTAATTGTGGCCCTCAGGTTAGTAAAGTTAGCAGCCACTTACAGCTGGCTCCCACACTTGGAGCCCAGAGAAGAACCCCAGGTTCATGCCAGTGTGCCTGGTGATACACGGGGTATGAACACCCCTGCTTCCAGGGACTCCAGAGGCAGATATCTGAGTAGGCTGCATCGTAACTAGACCCAGCAAGGGCTCAGAGAACAGTGAGTAAAAATGGGATAAAAAAACAAGCATAGCAGGACCAGGGAAGAGAGACTTATGTTGGGGACATATACCATCTACTAAGAGATGCCTTTGGAGGAAATAGGAGGGAGGTCCATCAAACAGGTCCATTCCTTCCTGGCAAAGGCGGCTCCAGCAAGGATCCATCCCCAGAGAGAGAGGAAGAATGGCCTTGGCTGCCCCCTCCCACTTAGAGACCTCTGTATCCCAGCCTCTCAAATTTAGCTATACATGATGCTGGGCAAAGCAGAGACACTGGACAGTTTGTTAAAAAAGGGGAGGAAAAGGGGTGGCTGTGGGAGAAAAGGCAGGAAAGATACATGGAAGACAAGAAAAATGAGAATGGGTCACCCTTCAGTGGCAGGCAAGGGCAGTCCACCTTGGAAAAACCATAGAACATGCTAGAAGAGAAGGGGAAACTGTTACTGAGTGGGGAGTCTTTCCCATTATTGAAGAGCCTGATCCCTTTAACCCTGGGCAAACCAGGCATAGACATGAGGCATTGCCATTTAAGATGCTAAAGCAATTAAAAGAGTCTGTCACTAAGTATAGCCCCACTGTGCCATTTGTATTATATCAACTAGAGAACTTATCTACAAGTATTTTGTGTCCTAATGATTGGAAAGCCTTGGCACAGGCGATACTGACACCTGGACAAGCAATATTTTGGATGGCAGAATTTACAGAACAATGTAGGCTGCTTGCCTCTTGGCTATCTCCGTGGCCTAATATGCAACTCGTCTTCCAACACCTGTCCAGTACAGGCCCTCACGCCGACACTACTCAGCAGCTGGGTTTCACTGAGGAAATTTACTTGAAAATTTCCCAGCGTACCCGTCAGGCTTGGAGCAGAATTCCAGTTGCAAAGGCTGACAGAGATAACTTCAAATAAGACAAAAAGCCAATGACGATTTGGCAGACTTTGTGGCCAAAGTTCAGGAGGCAGTGGCACGTGAAGTAGAGGGTACAGAAAAAATGCTAAAAACTTTATTGAGGGAAAATGCCAATGCCGATTGTAAAAGGGCTATGCTGGGGCTTAGGAAAGATGCCTCTATAGAAGAAATGATACAAAGATGTGAGAAAGTGTGTTCACAGGTGTATCAAGCTAAGCTATTGTACACCGTTATAGTAATACATACAGGAAAGGCTAAAGGAAACTGCTTTAAATGCAGGAAGCCAGGGCATTTCAAGAGGGATTGTGGGACACAGGAGATTCAAGGAGCTGGAGAAGTAGGGAGTGGCTGACCTCACACACCCTACCTGAGATGTGGCAAGATGGGTCACTGGAGCTCTGAATGAAAAGACAGGTTATGTGGAGAACACCTGCTGGTAATTGGGAGGGCCCCTACATCCTTTTAACCTGGGGGCCAGGGTATGCTTGTATTCTTCATAGGGCAAGGTCACCAGTGGGTGCCTGCAAAAGCTATCCGTGTTATCAATGACTTGAAAGAGGAAGAGGAGGTGCTTGTCCCTATGACGATGGAGACCATGGAAGATGAATCACCAAGGGATGTTGCTACTGGTTGCTGCCTTCACCATGCTCATCATCTCACCACCTGCTAATGGGGAATGACACAGATGGCCCAATGATGTTGTAGCCTTCCTGGCCGAGGGTGGTAGCTTGGGGGGAGGGGGTCATTGACCTGGAATGGGCTTACACACTGTATATATGCTTGGTATACAGGGGCGCCCTGTAATTCCTCTCTTCCCCAGCATACGGGAAGACTACCAGTTTATAAGCCCACTCCTTTACTAGAGATTTTGCCAGTCACTGGCAGATTTGTAAAACTGTATTCGACAAAGCACAGTGAGCTCCAATCTTGGCACCTGACAAACCACACCAGTTACCACTCTGTTCCTCTAACCATGTGGGTACTCCAGAATGGCTGATCTTGGACAGGACTTTGGAAGGTGGTGGCATTTTTGGGGCAATTTTATAGGCTTCTCTATTTCTCTTGCTATGTCTGTATCAACTATACAAAATCAACTTGTACAGGCCCAATTTGTCGTGTATCTGGCAAAGAGTGTGTATGGAATATTGAGGGATATCACCAAAGCCACAGTGGCCCTGGGGGATGAAATAGTGGTGGGCACATTATTGTTTTGTGGCCCTCCTCTGCTTGGCTTGATGTTTAAAATGCTTTATAATAACTTAGCAATGATTCAAGCTGATACTCACCTTGCAATCTTCCAAAAACAAAAAGGGGGAATTGGACAGGACAATGTGAGTTCCAAGTGCTTCTTGTCCCACAGGAAATCAGGAACTGCCTCAGGGCCTCTTGGTTCCAAGGCTTCTCTGTACTCCTTAGAGATAAGGATGTGCTGAGGGCCACAGTCCAGTTGCCAGCTCACAAGAACATCTCCCACGAGACCACTTTCTTGATGAGCAACAGATGATGTGACTGGTTCAGCCCCCTTCCGTTGTCATACCCCCATGCACGAGGAGATCATGTTTGAATCATTCTCACTTTAAAGGTATATAAGGAGCCAGCTTTTTTCCTCCCCGCTCCCGCCTCCTGCCATCTTAGAATAAACTACAAGTCATTTCTCTCCCTCCTCTCTGATCTCTTCAGGCCCTCCTGAGAACACAACCTAAGGCTGGCCCTTAGGTTAGTAAAGTTAGCCGCAGCTTATAGAGGGCCCACTGTTCTAAGATTTAGGGGGTTTGTGCAGTTTTGTTTGCAGAGGTACTCCTCGGCACCTATAAGTTTTCAGTTCTTCAGAGTAGTATCTAAGTATCTAAGGAGAAATGTTTATTCCTCTCCTGGTGTGTGCTCTGGTCAGTGAGTAACCACAAGCACTTTTTCTGTCCTGGAACTGAGTTCTGGAACTGTGACTGCAAGATCTGCTTTTCTAGTGCTCTTCCTCACCCTGGTACTACCACCCAAGACCCAGATCCAAATATGGGGAAAACAACAGAGTCCTGCCTCAGTGCTAGCAAAAAGGTCCTTGCTGTTTGACCTTGTTATCACCTGTGGCCTGAAAACTTTGGAAATATCCTCTGTTGCCGTTGATTCAGTCACTCCCTAGGCCTGTTCCTGACTCGCTGGGGCTGGGGCTGTGCTGTCATGGCCTGTGCTGTGCTGTGGTGTTCCTCTTTCACCCAGGTTCTATGAACCTTTCCTGCTGACTTTCCACATTGTCTTTGACATGCATGGTCTGAGAGGTCTGGAAACCACAACTGCTGCTAATGATTCAATCCTCCCCCACACCAGGCCTGCTCCATTTTTGGGTGGTCATGTCTTCACTGACCTAGCCTGCTCTGAACTGTGCTCCTCTCTGATCCTGGTGCAACAGACCTTTCCTAACAACCTTCCAAGTTGTCTTGGCTGGAAATTTGTTCCATTTGATTTTTTGTTGGTTCTGCTGCTCTAGAATATGTTTAGAGTAACTTTTTTCAAGGTATTTGGTTGTGTTTAGGGGAGAACACATGAAAATTCCTGCTGTTACCACACCATCTTGTTTTCACCTCTGCTGATTTTAATTTTTAAGGAATTAATTTCTTCAGTGATTTTTTGTTCCTCCTTTTTGTTTTCACCAATGCTATTTTAAGGCATTTATTTTCCTTATTGAATTTTTGTATATCTTTGTTCATGTAGTCAATTCTAATTTTTAAGCCATTCTTCTCCTCAGTATATTTTTGTGCCTGTTTTATCATTTGGTCAATTCTGTTTTTAAAGTTTTATTTTCTTCAGTATTTTTCTGCCTTTTTTTTACCATGCTACTGAATCTATGTTTATGATTTTTCTTTGTATTATACATTTCTTTATTTAGGTTATCCTCTAATTGTTTTATTTGATATTTATAATCCTTTTTTGAGAACTTCTAGTGACTGAGACCAACTCACATTTTCCTTTTTCATTTTATTTTTAAGCAATTGGGGTTAAGTAACTTGCTCAAGGTAACACGGCCAGTTATTTCTGGGTGTGGTACTAAGTATCAGAGCCCAGATTCAATCCCAGGTCATCACGACTCTGGGGCTGGTGGTCTTACTCACTGTGCCACCTGGATGCCCCTAAGCAATTGGGGTTAAGTTATTTGCTCAAGGTTACATGGCCAGGTGTTTCTGGGTGGGTGCTAAGTGTCTGAGCCTGGATTCAATCCCAGGTCATCCTGACTCTCGGGCCGGTGCTCCTACTTGCTGTGCTACCTGGCAGACCCCTCACATTTTTCTTTTAGATTTAGCATGAAGCTTCTTTGATTTTTTTTGTCTTCTTCTAAATCTATGATTTGATCTTTCCTTTTACCATAGGAACTTTCTATGTCCATGTTCTTTTTTTTAATTTTTGTAGTAATTTGTTCCTTTTCCAAACCTATTTCTTGACTTTAAATTGCATGTTAAATTTGAGCTGCACTCTTGAACTGAAGGGGCCACTGTGTCAAGCTTCAGATTTTTTGTGCTGCTATTTTCAGAGCTAATTCTTGGGGGTGCTGGTTTTCAGTTCTTTCAAGTGGGTATGATCTAAGTAGCAATGTGATTACTGCTCTGTACCTTCTGGTCTTTAACCAGGAAAGGATTTTGTTGCACTCCTCTTGGACCTGGAACTGTGACCAGGTGCCCTGCTCTTTTTCAACCACTAGTCTCAGTGCTCCTTTATGCTTTAGAACTTTGATGTGTGCCCATTCTCTCTTGTGAGTGGCGACAAACATTTTATCCACCTTGGAACTATGAACAAGACCCTTGTTTTCTTATGGTCACTCCTCTTCACCCTAGAACTGCAACTCAGAACTGTGTATGATCCATGCACTGGGATTTTAAACTCAATGCCAATAAAGGATCCAATGTTATCTCTTTTTTTGTGCTTTTTGGAGGGCAATTGGGGTTAAGTCACTTGCCCAAAGTCACATGACTAGTAAGTGTCCAAGGCCAAATTTGAACTCAGGTCCTCCTGACTCCAGAGCCAGTGCTCTATTCACTGTGCCACCTAAGCACCCCATGTTATCTCATTTTGACCAGTTGTCTGACCACCTTTCCATCTGTTTGGCTGAAAGCTAACAAAGCTGTTGCTACTAATGCAACTCTCTCCAAGTTCTGCAGCTGGAATTCCTACATCAGGGTCTATACTGTGCTTCAGGCCCAACCAACACCCAATTCGGACAGACATTCCCTGTAGACCTAAGTTGTCTTGGGCTAGAAAATTGTTTCACCCTGACCTTTAGTTTACTTTGTTGCTACAGAATCTATTTGAGGTTCTATTTTAAAGTTGTTTAGAGGGGAATTTGGGAGAGTTTAGGTGAGTTCTGACTCTACTCCACCATCTTGGATCATAGCCCATGGAATTTATATTTCAATGATGACTTTACAATCTATGCTCCCTCCCTGTACCTGTAAGGAATTCCATTATTCATTTGGACTTTTGAAATAGTTATATTTTTTCAGGACTTAGGTCAGGTGCTATAGCCTTAAAGGTTATTTTCAATATATGTGTTTGCATGTTTTCTCCTCTACTCAATTGTAAAGTCCTTGAGGATAGGGACTTTTTGGCCTCTTTTTTATTCCCATCACTTAGCACAGTGCTAGGCACATAGTGGGCACTTAAAACATTTATTGACTGATTGATTGATGAAGTTTTTCCTAAATATCTCCTTTCCTATACTTATTCCTGACTCCTCCCCACCTCGGTAAAAATGTTATCTTTATCTCAAATATTCTTAGGAGTACTTTGTCTGAATCTCTCCTTTTTTTTCCTCTACTTGGCCTTCTTTATGTTCAACATGTCCATTAACTTTGCAATAGCTAAAAGTAAAACACTGATTTATCTATTTACCATTAAGTTTCATTGTTATGGTAATCAATTTCAAGTGAATTAAGTGGCCAAAAGAATAATTTTCTCCTCTGCTTTATTATTTGTGATATAACATCTACATAAATGGGAAATCTTTCAGTCTATTTCCTCACTCTCCTCTCTGTCTCCTCACTGAGGTACCCAGAACAATGCTCACTATTTGGCTTTCATGCTGGGGTGCAATGGCTGACCTCAGAATGTTTTCATTAATGGAAAAATAATGAGCAGTTAAAATGATCGACAAATATACTTCTGTGTTTTAATGTTGCCTCATCTTACTAACAAGCAGCTGAAATTACATGTAGGACCAAGGAATCATAGTTTGTTTTTTAGCTGAGAAAGGAGGTTTAGAAGCTATTGAGCTCAAGCCCTTCATTTTACATGAAGAACTGATACCCAGAGGGACAATCTGAAGACTTGCCAAAAGTTACACAACTCAGAAATGGCAGATTCAGGATGTAAACTCAGATATTTTGATTTCAAATCTTATAGCCTCTCCACTCTACCCCCATGTGTTTGCTGTACAGCATTTATTCAATATTTTTGCTGTGATCAATTTGTACTTTCTAGCAATGTATTTGAATACTTAACACAATGCTTGATACCTAGTAGGTGCTCATAGCATGTTTACTGACTGAATGAGCTAATTAGAAGCAGCCTGGTGCAATGGAAATACTGTTGTACTTGGTACCAGCAAGTTCTGAGTTCCAAGGCTGGCTCTGAAACTTAAATAGATGTGTGACTATGGGCAAATAGTGAACCTTTCTCAACCTGAGACATCTCTGTAAGACTTACCTTTTTCAGTCAATTCAACAAGAACTTATTAAATATCTACCATGTGCCAAACTCTGTATTAGATGCTAAAGATACAAAAAGAAAAATAAAAATGTTCCATTGTCTTCAAATAGTATGGAGGAACACATTATGTTCACAAAGTACATTCTATAAAGATCTATCTATCTATCTATCTATCTATCTATCTATCTATCTATC
>NW_027186473.1:39258426-39286323 GCF_028583685.1 Petaurus breviceps papuanus
ATCTATCTATCTATCTATCTATCTATCTATCTATCTATCTATCTTCCTATCTATCTAGCAATTAGGGAAGGAAAGCAGAAACCACTGGCAAATTATGAATTTTGTGGTGGAGGGGTGGCAGCGTTGATTTTGTTTTTGTTTTTGTATCTCAAGATCTTTGCAGAATGTCTAACATAGTGATTGCTTAATAAATACTTGATGATTGATTGATTGATTTCTGATACATCTTATCCTCTAAGATCTGTTCCTGGTGTCCACTTAATCCTTTAATCTGAATTGAACATACTTGCTATTTTTATTTCTGACTTCTAATCACTTTGGTAATATTGAGATCACTTCCAAGCATGAGTTCCTTTCTCCAATGTTAATAGAAATCTTTAACCAGTTTAAGAATGGGGTAAACCCTACCCTTTGTAAATTTAACTGGAATGGCTGGTCATAAATTCCTGATTTTCTATCCTCTAAAATCCTACACTGGTACCTTATTATGGTCTAAATGTGAAAGTAGACTCTTGAAAGCAGTGCCAGAAGAAAGCACACTCTGCCAGGTTCTACCAAGCTACAAAGTGTTCAAATGAGTCCACAGAAGCAGATGGCACTTCAATGACTGATGCATCATTCTAATTTCAGCAATAAATTACCACAAGGTTGCCCATTGGGTGTTGAATTTTTTAAGGTTGTGTCAATTCATGAGCACTCAGTTGTGGAGGAATTATAATTTCTGTCAATGGAAGCAGAATTTATGCCAATGAAATTATAGACTTTTTAAGAAATATTTTGGAAAATGAGGAATATGACAGGTCCCAGGGCTACAATTTTATGATTGCATTAATGCAGTGTGACTCATCAGAGTTGAACATAACAACTAGTGGGCTTATTTTTCCTTATTTTTTAACGCTTCATTTTTTTTCTTTTCAAGCAAAGAGAAGAATGGAAGTCAGAATTTCGTCTAAATTGGATAAGGCAGTACGTTACAGTGAAAAATGGGTTGGATTTTGAACCAGAAGACGTAGGTTAAAATCCAACTTTGCTTTGTGCTATATATGCAGTCTTGGGTAAATCACTTTGAAGCTCAGTTTTCTAATCTATAAAATGAGATAGTAAGACTAGATGAACCATAAGGTTCTCTCTAATTCTAAATCTATGAACTTATGACTGGAGAATTGAAATTCTTAGAATACTCTTGCACTGACATTTGGGCAGAATAGGTCATATTTACACTAAATTGCAACAGTGCCTAGGACAACCAATCTGGACAATTTAAACATAGATCTTCCTTCTTTCAATTCAATTCAACAACTATATACTAAGTAACTATTAAATAGAAAGCAAAAATGCTTTCTCTAAAGCACAGAATTTTCCATAAATTTCCACTTTTTTAGGTATGTTATAGATCTAATTGAGATGGTTCAAGATCATTAGCATTCAGATAATTTATAAGCATTATTGTGGACTATGTTCTAGTCACTGTGCTAAATCCTCAAATAACCAGTTGACATGTCTGAAAAATTGTCTTATCTAATTTACTAAAAAGAAGCTCTAGAATTAAGGCAAATTACAAGAAGCATGGAGCTATGCCTTTGTCTTATAAAGAGTGTACTGGTACTCTGAATATAAATGTTATTCCAAAATTTAGAATATCTCTTCCCTAGTGATACTGGTTTACTGTTTTATTGGTTTCTTTTTTTTTCCTTTTCCTGATCTGAAGTAAGATGGAAAATTCTTTCACAAAAATCATACACTGGTTTTAGTGAGGACTAAAAGTGACAACACATTGCAATATATCCTGGCATCTTGTCTTCAATATAAAATTCCAAAAGCAGATAATTGCCTGACCATGAAACCTCTTAGTAAAGGAAAATGGTGCTAATCTTAGTTCCCTGCTGACATACTGTTAGGTAAAGTATGCAACCAAACAGATACTAATATTTCCAGCTGTAGTCATCCATCATCGTCATATCCTGCACTGATCAATAAATTACTCATTGTTACATGGAGACTAATTTGCATCATTTTTTCCCTCGCTTCCTCTGAATAATCCTTCCAAGCCCTAGTCAGAAATGAGAAGGGGTCATCCATTTTTTGATTTCCTACCACAATTCTTGATATCAAAAGAAACAGATTCAGAAGTGACCACATATGCCATCAGATGAATTACACAAAGGTGGGGGCACAAAGTAATCGACACCCTTAACCTTTCATGTGTGAACAATGACGAGCATTTCATAATTGCCAATATTGCTTTCCTCTTGGGGCACAGGAATCTCCAGGCACATCGCCAATCTACCATCTGTTCAGTTAACTCAGGGCCAACTGGACACCTGGCAGGTGTAATGAGGTAGCTAAGTGGCCTAGACCATGCTTCTGAAGTCCCAGATAACATTGAGAGCTCTAGGGACCACCCAAGCAGATTAATTCAAGTTGGGATGGACCTGTGGTATCTGTTTCAGTTTATAGCTATTGAGATAAATTTTCAAGATCTCTCTCTCTCTCTCTCTCTCTCTCTCTCTCTCTCTCTCTCTCTCTTTCTCTTTCTCATATATATATATACACACATGTATATATATGTCCTTATTTACAATCTATATTATTAATAAATAAATATATGTATGAGTATACATGCATATTTAATTTTTTCCCCTC
The DNA here is from genome assembly GCF_028583685.1 of Petaurus breviceps papuanus. NCBI lineage: Eukaryota > Metazoa > Chordata > Mammalia > Diprotodontia > Petauridae > Petaurus > Petaurus breviceps. The sequence continues at coordinate 39,261,070 of NW_027186473.1, forward strand.
AGATTGGGACACTGAAGTCCATAGATGATAGGTGATTTTTACAAGGTCATACTGGTAATGGTCCTATCAGGCATAGAAACCAAATTTCTTGATTCTTAGAACAGTATGTTTTCCAATACAATGTAGTACCTGATGCTTGCTGCAATAGATCTTCTCTGAATGCATCAACCTATTTATCTCTAGCAATTTAAAAATATTTTCAAAATTGAAAAATTTCAGTAAACACTAATGTCTTTCTATTGCCTGCAGGATCAATATAAAATGTTTTCTTTGTCATTTAAAGTCCTTGTAAGCTTATTCTTCCTTATCTTCAGGGACTTCTTACATTTTACTCCCCTCCACCTACTTTTTGATCCAACACACCTTTCTTACTTTTATTCTTGACATTACATCTCCTGAGGTTATCTTTTGACTGAATAACCCTATGCTTGGCACCTCTTCTTCCTGGCTTCCTTCCAATCCAATCCCACCTTCTTTAATGGATATATCCTGGTCTCCTTCATTTCTAGTTTCTTCTCACTGCAATGTTCTTCTATTTGCCTTTAATTTCTCTTGAATATAAATAATGCCAGTTCTAGGGAATAAATCATTTTATTAAGGGGATTTGTTCTTTGAAGTTTGGATTCAGTCACTTGAGGACATAGAGAGCCACATGTGACCTCTAGACCACAAGTTCCCCACCCATGGGTTATACCAAATGAAGTTGAAGAAAATGAGACTTGTAGTAAATGAAAGGTTTCCTCCACTCACGTCCAAATCTACAGAAAAAATGTTAACCCTAAATAGCAAGGAATCTACCAGGTCAAATTCTACTTCCAAAATAAGAGGTCTAGTATCAACCACATATGTTACCAGAGGTTTAAAGACACAAAGGGGCTTAGTCAGGGTCACATAGATGGTAATTGTCAAGAGCAAGATGTGAGTACATGTGATTCCTAATTTAACACCCTTTTCACTATACAACACCGTCTTTTTTGCTCATTTAATGAAGCCTAAAATTATGCAATTAGCCATGCTGTTGCATTGTATTGAACATGTGGTCAACTAAAACATCAGAATCTAGTTTCCTTTGAACTACTCTCAAGCAGTCATTGTCTCATTCTTTACTTGCAGAATCGATTTAACAAAGAAACAGTGTAGAACTTTAGGTTTATCACTGCTAAATTTCATCCTAGTAATTTCATATTAACTAGTCCAGATTACTAAAATCCTTTCAGATATTGTTTGTTGTGCCTTAACCTGGAATTTAAGGCATTTCACATTTTAGCTCCAATCTCCCTTTCCTGTTTTATTACTGCTATATCCTTCCTCCCAGGGTGATGATTCTTAGTAGAGCCACCAGGGTTTCCTTCCTTAGTTTCCTCCTCATATCTGGTCCTCTGTTCAGGGGAACAAAGGAGAGAATTTTATCTCTCCCGTGATTAATTCCACATTAGAAAAGCAGCATGGAGAGGGTCCGCCAGAGATGCTTTTTGTCTACATCAGGCATATCCTTAAAAAATGGGATCATTTAGCTTGTGAGTAGGCTAGACCATATTAGGCAATAGGGTCCAGGATTTTTATTCACCTATGATAACTTACCAAGCTTCCAGAGAAGGGTCCAACCATCTCTGAATATACAATATACTCCACTGCACCTCATTCTACTTCAGAAAAGAGTGTACTCCAGGACTCTAGGGAACAAGTGTGGAGCTATTCCTGGGAAAAAGAGCTGCTTCTGAAGGACAGGAGTTTTCAAATTCTTATGGACTAGAAGCACTTAAAGGGTAGTACTTCAGGGGTATAGGAAGCCTGGTCTGCTGTTTGGAGTGGCTTTCAATGTGAGGAGAAGAATGAGAGGCTCTTGGGTAGTCCCCAAAACAAACAGTGAATTGGCAAACAGTCCACTGGATCAAGGTTCATGGCTCCTAACCTTTAATTTTCTCCAGGTTCTAGAATTGTTGATTATTCCTCAACTCCCTCATCTCAGAAATTTATATTGAAATGCTCCAATACTCAATTCAGGAACTCCCTCTTCCATGGAACTTGTCCTGATTCTTCCATATGAAAACATTCTCTCTTACCCATCTTTTATCTGAATTACTATTTGCATTATTCCTTTGCCTCTTTGGTTCCCTACCTTAAAAATGTTCTATATTTCCCAAGATAATGCAAGCCCTTTGAGGGGAGATCCTATCTTTTTTTTAAGTTTCTGGCATTTATGGACATTGTGTAATGCTTTTCAAATTTAATACATTCCAAAACATTACCTACATTTTTTTTGGCTTGTTTTCATGCCTCAATGTAAAAATCTCTCCCGTGACTTCTATGGTTCTACTATTACTTCAGTTTTTTTTTTTATATCACAGGCCACTCTGGAACATCTACCCACCTCCCTCCCCCAATTGTAAATCAGTCTCTTATAGACCCTTATTCTCTGTTTTGGTTATTGCTTTTCTTCATACTCAGTTTACTCTGGAATTAAATTTCTGAAAATATTCAACTCTGAATGCTGTAAGCTCCCCTACAGTGACCTTTGTAAGCTTCTACCTTCTTGGAAAATTCCAATCGAGGTCAAAGGAAGATCATAGGAATTTGAGGAGCTCTGGACAATGTCTTTTTGCTCAGAACATACCTTTCTGTAACTGATATTCCCGTTAATAATACTGAGAATGGAGAGGGTGAGAATGATATCTGTCAGGTTTCTAGACAGCCCCCCGATTGGCTGTAAAGGCATTGGTATTCAGCTTCAATATTGGTCTCCAATCTGTGCTGGTTTGTCCCACTAATGAGTAGGTCATCAGTATGAAACTTCAGGCTCCAGCGTACACATATAATGATCAGAACTAGCAATGATTATTCTTGTTTTATAGATGTACAAACTGAGGCTCAGAAATTCCAAATCAATTTCCCAGGATCCCATAAGCGAGAAAACAAACAACAACAAAACACAAACTTAAAATGGGAGTTTAACCTATGTCTTTCTGATTCCAAATCCATCATCTTATACCTTGGCAAAAACTCCAATTTCAAAGAAGCATATGGTTATACATAAAGGGGTTGGGTATGGGAGATAAAAGAAAACTATAAGGAAAGATCCAGCTACACATAAGAATATTGTGAATTGAGTCAGTCTAATGTTTAGTACCTTCCCACTGAAGAAACACTTAGAACTCTGGGAAGTCAGATATCATAGAGACAATAGCTAGAAGGATGGGTCCATAGTGTTTGACTCCACACAAGTAGGCAGTAACTACTTCTCAGCGTATGTTGGAATGTCTGTCCTGGGAATGATCTTTTCTGTGTTAATTCTGCAACATCATTGGTTCCAGCTCTGAGATAATCACTTGATAGAGGGATTTAGCATCAATGGTGTTTATCTTGAAGTCAGAAATATATGGGTTCAGATCACATCTATGACACTAGCCATATTACCATGGGTAAGTCATTGATCTTCTTTGAACATTGGCTTCCTTATCTTTAAAACAGGGACAACAATAAATGTATCATTTGCTTCATAGGTTTGTTGTAAGACTAATGAGATAATATATGTAAAACATTTTGCTAACTTCAGGCATTTTATGTGTCACTTATTATTATTTCTCCCAATTTTATTTATTTGTCAATCTGATGAGTACTTTTTCTGTATTTCAAGTAACTGTTAATAATGCTAAAGAGAGTCAGGAAAAGTATAGAGCCCTGTGACTCATGACAATGATAAAGACGTTTTGTATCTATTTAGCAGCACAAGACAGAGATTTTGTTTTCAAGGATAATTTTTGTTTCACTTCTGTCCCTTTAAGTCAAAATACTTCATCAATGCCAAAGGCAAGCCAACATTTTATGTGCCAGTTAGACTAAACCATAAACCCTCTTATAAATGGCAAGTTCATCTATCAATTTCTTATTCAACTTTGAGTATTCCCTTTGGAGGTGGAACCTTCATAAATATGGACAAGTAGTGGAAAAGATATATATGTGTATGCAAATATACATATGCATATATATGCATATGTGTATATGTATATGTGGTTGTGTATATATTAACTTTTAAGATTTATGTATGTGTATATATATATGCATACATATACCTTAAATTTTCAGGAAAAATAAGCCCAAAGAATATGTTTCCTCAAATTAGTACATTGTCTTCAAATTGGTTTATGATAAAGACTCCTTGAAAATGTAAGAGAATGAATCATTTTAATCTCACTACACAAAAAAGCAGGCAGCATGACTTGAATTATTTCTGGTTATAGTTAAGATTCATTCAGACCTGTAGAAATAAGAATTTATAACCAAAACACAATATCAAAGCAATAAGAAAGCAAACTCTGTTGGCTGACTAACGTTTGTCAGGTGTGTGGGAAAATTTCCAAAACATTTACTAAAAAAACAGTTGCAGTCCCACGGTGCATTGCAGTTTAGGAAAATAGGTAATCTGTTATTTCTGTTCCACAGGTTCCAAGTTAATGATGGGATTTCAGACCTAACATAAAGATGCTCAAAGTTCATGGAAAGATATGTTTTTCCTTTCTCAACAAATTTTAGTGAGAAAAATTACTTGATATTTTCAGTTTTTATGAGCTCATTGTGAATGGAGTTTAGAAGGGGAAAGAAGTAAAGAAGAGCAGGAAGGAGAATAAAAAAGAATGTATGAAAAGTGGAGGAAAGGAGGAAAGGGAGGAAGGAAGGAGAGAAGGGGAGGGAAGATACAATTCCACTTAAAAAGGAATAATAACCAAATATGAAACTTTCAGATGTATGTATTGTGGGTTATTGGCTTTGAGTGGAATAATAAAATACAATTGAACTAATATAGAAGTCGCACAGTTCACAAAAAAGATATATATATACATATATATAATTTTTTTCTCTTGACCTAGTTCTTCAGAATATAGTTTAGTAAGCTTTCTTTGGATAATCAAATGGTTGTATTACAAAATGTACCACTTTGAAAAACTAGAGACTAAATGATATTGATTAAGGAGTCAGAAATATATTTAAAGGAATAGGAAAAAATCTGGAAAATGTATGTTACTGCAGGGTCACACTTCATCAGAAGAATCATTTGTTAAATTTTCAGCTTGAGCTGAAATCTGAAAATGCTACAAATCAAGGTTTGCTGTATTGTTTTGTTGAACATTTACACTTCTGAAACTAATGAACAAAATGTTAATAAAGCAACTTAAATTTAAAAGCTTGTTGTGTACATATTTGTGTGTGTGTGTGTGTATATGTGTGTATGTGAGTATTTTTAAGAAAGTCAGTTGTTTAGCATTTAGTAGTGTAACCCATAGCCTAGAAATGAAGCTTTTAGTTTTATTTGCTAAAATTTATGATTAGAGGCTTCTATCTAAAACCTCTGTCCAGTGCCCACAATAATTTCTCCTAGAAATATGAACTTCTACTTTTTTGTCCCACAATTTTTTTTGTCATATTTAAGTCTTTATATAAAATTTTCTATGAAATTACTCAGACTAAAAAGACATATTTAGGACAGCATTTGCCTAGGTCAATAAAAAATGCTAATATTGAAACCTCACCTGCCTAAACTTCAAAACAACTCTTCCTGCTTTGATGGACCATTTGCTGCCAGGTACCTATATCATCCTTCATAATTAGAATAATACAGTTAATAAAATTTATAATCATATAAAAATTCTAAAAATCTTTAATGATTAGAGAAATGCAGATTAAAACCCCCTTGAGATATCATTTTCCACCAAATCAGCTAAAATTACAGAATTGGAAAGTGACAAATGTTGGAGAAGATGTGGAAAAATTGCAATATTAATTCATTGTTGGTGGAATCATAAAATGATACAATCATTTCGGGGAGTAATCTGGAATTATCCCCAATGAGTTATTAAACTATGTATTATGCCCTTTGACTCAGTAATACTACTAATTAGTCTACTTCCAAAGATGATTAGGGGAAAAGAAAAAAAAGAACTTTTATTTTCTAAAATGTTTATAGAGCTCTGTTTGTGGTGTCAAAGACCTGAAAATTGCAATATGCCCTTCAATTGGCCAAAAACTGAACAAGTTGTGGTATATGCTTGTTATAAAATACTACTGTGTTATAAGAAATGATGAGTTCACTGATTTTAGAAAAAAATATGGAAAGGCTTTCATGAAATAATGAAGAATGAAATGAGCAGAACCAAGAGAACAAGGTATATGATAACAGCAATATTGTTTTTAGAATGAGTGAATAAGTTATTTATTTCTATCATAAACATCCAAATTAACTATAAATGACATATGAAGAAGTTTTCTGCACCCAGAGTAATAATTGACAAATGGAAGTATGTATAGAATTGTTTTACACACACACACACACACACACGTATGCATGCACACAAACACACCTATTTTTGTCTAATGGTAGCCATCCCTGGGGGAGAGAGGAGGGAGAAAAATCTATATGATAATTTGTTGTATATTTGACAGGAATAGGAAGTTGTGCACAGCAAATTTCCAGTTTCACATACCATCATTTTTTTTGGTAGTATGTTATGGAAATGTTTTTTTTATTCCATAAATTAAAGTAAAATAAAATAAATCCTACAAAAGGGAAAGAGAGTGAGTTGCTTTAGAAAATCAAACTTTGCTAAGGTGAGTTCCACCTGCCCCAGGGGCCAATATTGAGATTTAAATTCATTTCAGAATTAAAGTATTAATCTGAAGTTAAGGCTCTTCTACTGGGAGAGCACATTTAGTAATAGCAGATAGTCAACCTCTTTCTTTTGTTAAGCTCTAAATCTTTCAAGGGATCTAAACAAAATTCCTAAATTTATAATATTATCTTGAAACTGAGCATTCCCTCCTTGTCCCAAGGAAGGAAGTAATGAAGAGTCAGCCTCTTTCCTCCAAGTTGGCAAACTTCATTTAACTCAGAAAATCAGTGAATGGTAAGACCTCCTTCTTTGTTCCTCCACATTTTGGTTTAGTCCCTTGCTACTCCTCAGCTCCAACTTCTACCTGGATCCAGAAGGAATCTGGAGATTCCTCTGATCGGTCTGGTAGACTTGGTTTATTACTCACTCCTTGTCACTATACTGCTGCTGACCCTCAAAACATATCTCTGAGCTTGTCCCATGATCTTCTCTCTGTTCTGTTGCTGCTTCTGATCCCTGTCAATTCTGAGGTCACTGCTCTTCTAGAGATATGCAGGCTTCCACATCACTGGACTTAATCTAACTTTTGAAATATTGTCTTTCTTCTCTCAAAACAAACTCTGGTTTTAATGACCACATTCACAGTCATATATAGGTTAGAATTGGGCATGAAATAATCAACTTTGACCAGGTTAAGGGCAGTTTAAGATACCAATGATCATGTTTATTAATTTTGTTAATGAGGATTTTAAGGGAATGAAGGACAAAAGGAACATTCAAGCACTGTGTGTGGAGCTTTGAATTGATCTGAATGTTATGGAAAGCAATATGTATGTATAACACAAAAGATAATAAATTATACATTACTTTTAAACTTAATGATACCTAGTGTTATCACTAGATCCCTACTCCCAAAAAAGATTAAAGAAAAAAGAAAAGAATCCATATGTTAAAAAAAAAAAACCTCTTTGCTACTTTTTTTTGTGAAAACAAAGAATTGCTAAAGAAGGAGGAGTCCATTGTTCAGGGAATGGCTTCACAAAATATAATAAACAAATGTAAGGGAATAGTAGTGTGCCTTTAGAAATAAATAAGGGACTTGCTTCAGAGAAACTTATGGAATCCTGTATAAAGAACATTTTACACAGAAACAGCAATGTTATAAAAATGATATATTTTGAAATACTCTTATTGAGTTGTGATCATTCCAATGACCCTTCATGATTGTAGAAGACAAAGGATGAAAGATTCTACCCAACACTTGACAAAAAGGTCACCGAGGACACAAAACATATATTTAAATGCGAATATCATGTTATTTTGTTTTGCTTAACTCTGCATATCTGTTAAAAATGTTTTGTATTTTCTTTTAATCTTTCTCAAAGTGGCTTGGTAAGGTGGTGGGGTAGTAAGGTAGAGGAAATATATAATATAATAAATAATACCTGGAAATACCTGGAAAAATAAATATGGCAAAATAAACAATCAAAATGAGGAGTTACATTTCATAAGGAATTAAAAGTACCTCATGAAGGAGGTAGCAAGAGATTCAAGAGGGCTTTATCAGTCTTTCCTGGATGTATCCTTTAAAAACAAATACAGAAAATGTATAATGCTGCATACTTTGTGATAGTTTCTCAGCTGCTTACAGATAATATATGAAGGGAGTCACAATGATGGAGAACATGTGAAAAGAAATTACCTTGGTAGAGTGAAATGAAAGAACACAAGATTAATAGTGAGAAAACTTCTATTCTATGACTGTCTCCACAAGTAATTATGTAATTTTTTTAATGCTTTATTAACTTCTTATTTACATCATTCGTTTCCACCAAATTTTGAGTTACAAATTTTCTCCCCGTTTTTCTCCTACCCACCACCACAAAATACCAGTCCCAAAGGATATCCCCTTCTCCAATCTGCTCTCTCCCATACCCCTTTCCACTTTTCCAGTGGATCTCTATGCCTCAGTGCCTGTATATCTTATTTCCCAATTACATGTAAGATGGTATTAATAATAGTATGTATACACACACACACACACACACATATATATATATATATATATATATTTGAATATTTGATTTTAAAACTCTCAATTCCAGATTCATTCGCTTCCTTCCATGTCACCCATCCTTACTGGGAAGATAAGCAGTTCAGTATAGGTTGTACATGTGTGGCTAATGCAAAACAATAAAATAGTAGATATATTGTAAAAGACTGACTATATTTCCTTCCCTCCTATCCCACTTCCCACTTGTTCTATTCTCTACTTTGATCCTGTCCCTTTTCAAAAGTGGGTGCTACCAACTTCCCTCCCACCCAGCCTGCCCTCCCTTCCATCATCCCCCCTCTCATGCCCTTACCCCCCTACTCTCCTGAAGGGTGAGATACCCTATTTAGTGTGTATTTCATTCCCTTCTCAAGCAAAATTCAATGGGAATAATGTTGACCCATTCCCTTTTGCCTTCCTATTCTTCCCCTCCATTGTAACCATTTTCCCTTGTCTCTTCTGTATGAGATAGTTTACCCCAATCTGTCTCTCCCCATCTCCTCTCATTATATTCCTCTCACCTCTTAATTTCACCTTTTAAGTATCATCCCTTCCTGTTAAATTGGTCCTGTGCTCTCTATCTAGGTATACCTGTAAACATATATACACACATTCACATATGTATTCATATACACCATATACCCTCATATATAGACATATATAGATATAGATATTTCTAATCCCTTCAACTACTGAGAAAAGTTTCACAAGTTACAATTATTGTTTTTCCACGTAGGAATGTTAATAGTTCAACTTTGATAAGTTCCTTATGATTTCTTTTCCCTGTTTACCTTTTCATGCTTCTCTTGCTTCTTCTATTTGAATGTCAAATTTTCTATTCAACTCTGTTTTTTCCAGCAAGAATGCTTGAAAGTCCTTTATTCCACTAAATGACCATATTTTCCCTTGAAACATGATACTCACTTTTGCTGTGTAGGTGATTCTTGGTTTTAATACCAGCTCCTTTGACCTCCGGAATAACATATAACAAGCCCTTCGATCTCTCAGTGTAGAAGCTGCCAGATCCTGGGTTATCCTGATTGTGTTTCCACAATATTCAAATTGTTTCTTCCTGGTTGCTTGTAATATTCTCTCCTTAATCTGGGAATTCTGGAAACTGTCTATAATATTCCTTGGAGTTTTCTTTTTGGGATCTTTTTCAGGAGGTGATCGGTGGATTCTTTCAACCTCTATTTTGCACTCTGGTACTAAAACATTAGGGCAGTTTTCTTTGAGAACTTCTTGGAGGATGATTTCCAGGTTTTTACTTTGGTCATGGCTTTCAGGTAGTCCAATAATTTTTAAATTATGTCTCCTGGATCTATTTTCCAGGTCGGTGGTTTTTCCCATGATATTTTTCAAATTGTCTTCTATTCTTTCATTTGTTTGGATCTGTTTAACAGCATCTTGATTTCTCATAAAGTTATTACCTTCCATTTGCTCCAATCTAATTCTGAAGCAATGATTCTCCTCAGTGAGCTTTTGAGATTCTTTTTCCATCTGGCAAATTCAGCTTTTTAAGGCATTCTTCTCCTCATTGCCTTTTTGAGCCTCTTTTGCCATTTGAGTCATTCTGTTCTTTAAGGTATTATTTTCTTTAGTCAGGCTGTTGACTCTCATTTCATAATTTTCTTGCATTGTTCTCATTTCTCTTCCCAATTTTTCCTCCACTTTTCTTATCTGCTCCTTGAGATCATCTATGGTCTGTAACCAGCTTGTATTTTCCTTTGAAGCTTTTGGTGCAAGAATTCTGACTTCACTGTTTTCATCCTGTTCCTTGCCTTGCTCCTTTTTGTCCCCAAAATAGGAGTGTAATGTTGGAATCTTCTGTCTGCTTTGTTTCCTTTGCCTGCTCATTTTGCCACTCAATTACTTGACTTTTGGGCTTTTTGCCACAGCAGGCTTCTGCCACCACTCATGGGAGCTTTGATCCCAAATGCTGGGGTTTTCTCAGCTGCCAGAGGTATTAGATGGGTGCCTTCTCTGAGGTCTCCACATGCTCTGGCAAGCTGGACATACACCCCAGGAACTCCACCCTAGACCACAATCCAGATCCAAGAAAGTTAAAGCAAAAGCAATTACCCCTCAGACTGGTGCTTGGTCCCCCTACACTCTGCAGACCAGGAGATGAAGCTTCCACATGGCTCTGGATGGCTGTTCTGGAGTCTCAGAGGCTTCTTGCCCTGGGGGGAAAAAGCCATGCACTCCCACTTACTAGGTCCCAAAGTCCAGACTGCACTGACCTCTCACTTTGTCCTTGGCATCTGTGTGTTGATAAATCTGGAAAGGCCACAGCTACTGCTGATCTGGAGTTCCTCTGGCAGGTGGCTGGTCAGGCCTGCCCTGGGGCTAAAGCCTTGGTGTGGGGCTGGGCTCGGCTCCCAGAGCGCTGTGCTGGATTCCTGCCAGCCTGCCCGGCTATCCTCAGTGGGAGGTTAGCTTCTCTGTGTCATTTTGTGGGTTCTTCAGCTCCAAAGTTTGTTTAGAGTCCCCTTTTTACCTGCATTGGGGAAAGTGGAAGCTGGAACCGAGGGGAAGTCATGCTTCTCCTCTGCCATCTTGGCCTCGCCCCCCTTTTTTTTTCTTTTTTGAGGGCAGGACAATTGGGGTTAAGTGACAGTTCTCAACTTTAATTCTTAGGCAATTGGGTGTTTTACTCCTCACAGCCATGAGAAAACTACTGGAAGAACATCGATGTAATCTTTATTTAAGAAAGAAACTTGGAGTCACTAAGAAAACAGAACAAAACTGTAGCATTTCTGAGAGGCATCCTGTGTTCCTTACACCCTACTGTTTTCCTTTTCAATTATGGAATATTTCTTTGACATCTGTGTACTCGAGAATATGTGTGCATGCGCACACAGAGACTTGCTTATTGTATAAAACAGGAAATTCACTTTGCATCAGGTTCCTGTTGAAACATGCTTGTCAATGTGAAGACTGACTATGAATGACATGAACAATCTCTTTACATCAAATGCTACTAACAATGTAGTGGCTTTGAACTTTCCTCATTAGTGATTCTGATTTTCTCCTGAAATTCTAAAATTACTTTCCCCAAATCACATAAACGTCACTGAGTGTAATTAGTCTTATGCTTTCTATTTTTACTGTCTAACACACAAATCTCAGTCTTGTTCATGTGGAATGATTAACATTATTGCTCAATTCTGCCAGAAATTATGGCTTCAGCAAGCTTGATGGATAATCAATCATGCTTCTTAGCTTATTTGAACATGAACAGGAAGACAATAAAGCAGGCTGTTTAGAGATTGTTTAGCTTTCAAACTTCATGTCAATGATTATATTTTCAGAATATAACAACAATAAAAGTGTACTTCAATTGCTAAAAGCAACTAACAAAAAGAATTGGAAAAATAATTATTGTCATGTATTGAGTAATCTCTTCCAATGAGAAGAGATAGATAAATGATTACTTCACTTATGGAGTGGATATCTGTTTATAAATATACTTGAAGGCAGCATGAAGATGTAATGTTTGAGTACTCGTACCTCATCTCAGTCTCAGAGTTAATGGGAGTTGATCAAATAGATGAGTCTATGTAGTCAAATCAATCAGAGTGCATGGAATGACCCTGTAAAGGATTCTTTCCACTTAGGTAGTCATGTGTCATAGAAGTAGGCTAAAATTACACAAGAAATGCTTCTGTTTTTTTCATCTTCTCATTTCCAAATATTGGCAATTAATATAATAATAACTAATTTCTAAAATAAAAAAAACTTAAATTTGGAAAAATGTGTTCCATGAATTTCTTTCCCTAGACCTTTCTCTTAGAAATATTGTCAAAAAGATTTAAATGCTATATTTTGATCAGGATATGAATATTCAGGAGAGTCAAGATGACGTGTTAATGGATGGTTGGCTGCAGAATTAGAAAGGTCTTAGTTGAAGCCCTGCTTCTGAAACCAAACCAATTGCTAATCAACTGGAGAGTAGGGAATTTCCGCCACACAAGTACCCAACTGCAATGCAATGAAGGATTTGGACAACCAAATAATATCCATGCTTAAATATACAATGCCTTCTTCTCTCTGCTTATTTTGCCCACTAAGTAAAAGTAATAATAATAAAATAAAGTTGATATGGATATCTGTTTTTGTGTGTGAAAACATTCTGTCTATCTGTAGCCTTAAAAAAATCTATAAACTGAGAGTATTTATTTATTTGTTTATTTATTAATAGGGTATAAAGACACTTTCCCCAATCCTTTGCTTGATGGTGGTAGTCAACAAGTATGGAATATGGGAAATACTGTCAGATTTTTCAGATCACTTGATGAGTTTGATTTATTTATTTTTTTCTTTGAAAATGTCAATATATGGTAGTAGGAGGATAAATGTTATAGCAAAAATGTAAATACAAGTTTCTTTATAAATTTAAAATTGTATGTGATTTTTTCCTAAAAGTGGTTCTGTAATTAGTGTCTTTCCCAAAAGAATTAAGCTGTGATCTAGCCTGCTAAGACAATCCCTCTGGTATTTTCATTTTTACTTGGTCTCATGTCTGTTGAGTATCAAAGTGGTCTTTTGGAAGTAAAAAAAAAAAAAACATCGTGAATGTCAAATTATAGGAAAATATCTTAATCCACTTGCCCAACTTGGAAGGACCATAAGCAAAGTAAAATAGGGATGTTTATGGCCAGAGAATTCATCATCTAATGCTTACCTTCCATGGAAAGGTCTTAGCACTGTTCTTGTAAAGATTATTTAATTTTTTCCCAACATTTTTTTATTTAAAAAAAATCTTTTCAATTAAATGACAAAATGGCACTTGTTTTATGAAATGTGGAGTTTAATATTCTATCCCTCCCTATCTAGTTCCCTCCTTGAGAAGACAAGGAATTTGATATAGATTATATTATGAAGTCATGAAAAACATAGTTCCATTTTAGTAATGTTGCCAAAGAAAATACAAAACAGAACAAAAAACAAGAAAAAGAAAAAAAATATATAATGTGTTTCATTTTATATTGAGTTTCTATCAGCTATTTCTCAGGAAGTAAGTAGCATTTTTCATTGGTAAGTCATTCAGAATTGTCTTGGATCATTGTATTGGTCAGAATAGCTAAGTTCCTCACAATTCATCATCAGACAATATTGCTATTATTGTTTACAATGTTTTCTTTGTTCTGCTCACTTCACTTTGCATCAGCCCATGTAAGTCTTCCCAGGCTTTTCTGAAATCACCTTGCTTGTCATTTTTTTCTTTTTGCTTTTTTTGGAGGGCATTTGGGGTTAAGTGACTCACCCAAGGTCACATGGCTAGTTTTTGTGTTAAATGTCTGAGGCCAGATTTGAACACAGGTCCTCCTGACTCCAGGGCTGGTGCTCTATTCACTGTGCCACCTAGCCATCCCAAAGGAACTTTTCTTTTTTGGAAGAGGGAAGGCAGGGCAATTGGGGTTAAGTGACTTGCCCAAGGTCTCCCAGCTAGTAAATATTAAGTGTCTAAGGCAGGATTCAGGCTCAGTTTCTCCTGACTCCAAGGCTGGTGCTGTATTCACTGTACCAACTAGCTGCCCATTACTTGTCATTTTTTTTAAAGCAATTGGGGTTATGTAACTAGCTCAAGGTTACACGGCCAGTTATTTCTGGGTGTGGTGCTGAGTATCTGAGCCCGGATTTGATCCAGGTCATCCCAACACTGGAGCCAGTGCTCTTACTCGCTGAGCCACCTGGCCGCCCCTAAGCAATTGGGGTTAAGTAACTTGCTCAAGGTTACACGGCCATGTGTTTCTGGGTGGGTGCTAAGTGTCTGAGCCCAGGATTCAATCTCCAGGTCTTCTCAACACTGGAGCCAGTGCTCTTACTCACTGTGCTACCTGGCCGCCCCTACTTGTCATTTCTTATAGCAAAATAGTATTCCATCACAATTATACATCATAATGTGTTCAGTCATTACTCAACTAATGGAAATCCCCCCAATTTCCAAATTATTGCTAGCACACAAATTGCTGCTACAAATATTTTTGCGCGCATAAGTCCCTTTCCTTTTACTTTGATCTACTTTTACTGTGATTCAAAGGAAATGGATAATTTTATAGTCTTTTGGGCATAATTCCTACTGATCTACAAAATGGTTCAATCAGTTTGCAATTCCACCAGCAATACATTAGTGTTCAAATATTTTGACATTGCCTCTAACATTTCTCATTTTCCTTTTCTGACATATAAGCCAATCTCATTGATGTGAGGTGACATCTCAGAGTTGTTTTAATTTGAACTACTCTAATCAGTAGTTATTTAGAACATTTTTTCATAGTTTTGATAGCTTTGACTTTTTCTTCTAAAAAATATCTGTTTGAACCTTTTAAATATTCATCACTTGGGAAGTGATTCATATCCTTATAAATATCACTCAGTTCTTTGTATATATGAGAAATTAGACCTTTATAAGAAAAAAAACTTTCTGTAAAATATCCAACATTATCTTTTGATAATTATCTTAAGGGGGTACAACAAAATGTAACAAGTGAGGCTACATGACTAAGTCAGAAACAAAATTTGAGTTTAATTTAATAAGCCTGATATTCTAAAAAGAAGTAGGGTTCTATTATGTTTATGTTAATATTTTAACAAGTGAATTAAAACCACTATATTGTTCCTTCAAATTTTGAAATATTAAGCAAATACAAATAAATGAACTAGCCCCGTATTTTAGCAGTTCAATGACTGTTGTCCAACTTTTCACAGCAATTTCTCTTTCATTCTGTCAAATAATGGTCTCATTTTGAGGATAATAGAAAGACTTGATACTGTCTTCTTTTAGTTTAAGTTTTGGACTGTATTTTTTGTCCCCATAGTCTAAAATTTGAATGAATCAACAGATCCATTAAACAGATTCAAATATTTCAATGATTCGCTCCATAAATGCAGACCCATACTCATTATCTGAATTCTTATTCCTGTGGTACAATAGAGGATTTATTCAATGTGCTACCGGTCTTCCTCTAGCTCTTAAAAATAATGTTTTCAGCATGTCATTGCAGTACAAATATGGACCATTCATTCATATCCTTTGGTTTTGCTACATGACTGGACAACATTCTTTTCTGATCACACATTTTCTTGATATTAATTAAACTGTTTTTCATGCAGACATCATTGAAAAGAATATGGTACAACTTACATGATCCTGTCATTTATCCTTCCTTTTCAATGTGGATCACCTGAGATTTTGATTCATCAGGTCTATGATAATCCAGAATCAGGGACCATATAGAAACACCAGAGGAAAAAAAAAAGTTGTGGTGAAAATATGGGTTTTTGTATCAGCATTAGGATCATTAAAAACCCTGTTACTTGACCCAAAATGATTCAAGAGTTTTAAATTATATATCCCTAAAGCTGAGCCTCCAGGATATCAATAGATCAACATGAAGTGGAAAACTATTTTTTAAACTATTACTACCTATACACCCTACCTAAAATAGTTCTCAAGGATAAAACATTGCTTTCTGGCACTGAGTACAGAAGAGTGAATAAACAGCAATAACTATTGAAAAAAAAACTCCAAGGTAATTTTCTATCCATATAAAAAAGAATGCATTATTACTTTCATAGTGAAGTCTCTATTTAAATACCAGAATGCTTGAGGAATGGAAGGTTCTTTTTAAGGTAATCTGCTTGGTTAACTGAAAATCCCTTTCTTTCAATACTTATTAAAACAGCACTGATATACAATTCTCTTAGTAAGCAAAGTGCACTGAATATTTATTTCATTTCATGATTCTATCTCTAACCCTACCTCATAGTCATCATTCTGAATACCATTTTCCCCCTGAACAGGATTTTAGATGTTCAAAGAGGTTGGGTGGAGTCTGCATGGACACTTGGGAAATACCCACCAGGACATTTTCATTTCTATGTTAAAATACCTACCTTTTTTTTTTGTCTTTTGCCTCTTTCAGATAAAAGAGAAGCATAACAATTCTGGCTAATTGAGGATTCAATTTTAATTGAAGTGTTACTGGGCTTTGCTCTCCTTTCCCTTTAAAAGGCAGTCTTGAAGTGTCCTAGGGGTAGAGGCTGATGAATGATAATAGGGGAAAGCATCAAAATAACATCTTTCTCCAACCTTTCTTTGGGGCTTTTAATATATGAGTATCATGTGGACACATTATGCAAGACAGAGTATTGTGCAAAATTGTATGATTGCTCATAATAAGCATCTCTCAGCATGACAAATTAGCACTTCAATTTCTAAAATTGCCTCTTCTTTTACCTATAGTTTTATCATTTATAGCTCCACATGTCAAACAGCAAATTTTTCAACCTATATGTCAAAGTGTCTATAGAAGTGTCTTTCTTTAGATTCACAGCTGTTTGATATCATTCAAGCAGATTCTTTTAATACTGAGCTTTTAAGGATTGTGTAACTTGTCAGGATTAAGAACTTGATTGGAATCTTTGATCATAATTTTTATGTTTTAAAGACATAGGTGTAGATATATTGATATAGACAAAAATGACTCCATAACTGTAGACAGATAAAGATAATATAAATATAGAGAAGTAAACATAAAGATATAGGCATATATGTGGAGAAAGAGGAAAAGAAAACAAAGATTATATAGACATATTTGAAGGTATAGATAATACATATAAATATATACATATATATTTATATATATACATATGAAGATCAAGATAGCTATAGATGAAATAGGTCATCTATAGATCTACAGACAGATACAAATAAAAATCTAGATGTCATATAGACAGAGTTGGTCTCAAAGTCAGGAATTTCTGCTTTCAAAACCTACTTCTGACCTATACTATTTGTGTAATCCTTGGTAAACCACAAATCTTCCATGTTCTAGTCATCTCTGTAAGACTATAAACTGCTAAGAAGGCCCCTAGATAACTCTATCTATGAATTCACTACTTCAGCACATAGTCCCCTAGATATAGATACAAATATATAGAGAAAGATATGATAATAGAAACAGAAATAATAATATGTAGAAAGAGGTATATGGAGAAATGTATAATGTAAAAGAGCTTTTTACAAAATAAAACATTAAAAAGACAAACTTCTTTTAATTGAAAAACAAAATATTCACCTTTTTAGAGGTGTTTTTTTTTTCATTGTTGGTTCTGGATTTGAAATGATTGTCACAAAAAACAGTTCCAAAAATATCTAGAAGCACACATTATGAAGTAAAAAAACCCAGAGATTATAGGATAACTTCTTGGTATTCTTTTTTGCCTTTGAGAATTTTATAATAATCTCGAGGGTCAGGGAAAAGATGACAAAGAGGCGGCTAAATGAACATATATCAGAATCTCCTCATTTGAACTCTTACTTCAGACTGTCCTTTATCTTTATTCTAATTTATGGTCAAACAAAAAGCATTGGTTTGAAGTGAGGTCAAACTCAGAAGTTGGGAGTAATTAATTTTTCTCTTCTTTCTTTTTTTAACCTCTCATTGAATTGAAAGTCTACTCTGACAACACTGTTCATTGTCTGAGCTGTATAGAACTTTACTCCTAATGGCTTGGTCATCAATATTGAAGAAGTAATGTGGAAAGAGACACTTCTAACCATTCTTCTATTTTTTCCCCTTTAATCCATTGGTTCCTGCCAAGTCTACCCACCTTCCTCATACTTTTCCTGCCATCATTGCTTTGACAGGCATACCCATCCAAGGAAGCATTATAGACAGAACTGAGCTTAAGTTAGGGACTTATTGATGCTTGTCATCTGATGCATGGATAGAATTCCATACATATAGAAATGTTTCTAGGGAGGTAAATGATGCACTCCTGGTGGAAAAAAATCATAGATTTAGAGCTAAAAGGAATCACATTGCTCATTTTATTCAAACCTTTCTTTTTTACAGATTAGGAAACTGAGATTTAGATGTGCTAAGTGACCTGATCAAGGTCACGCAAATTAAAAAGCTGTGATTTGAGCCCAGGTTTGCCAATTCAAGACCTACTACTCTGTCAATTGTATCATACTTAACTCAAGCATATCTCAAATGACCAATCTCTTGTTATTCCATAGACAACATTAATGCCTTGGGTAAGAGTTGAACCAAATTAATTTGGAAGTTTTTTCCATCTCAAGCTTTAGTTTATTATAAAAATCAAAAATACCTTTTAATCTTTTAAAACCAAAGTTAAATATATTCATTATTTGATATCAATGCAATTTGAGGCCATGAGTATGTTAGTTTCTGATAAATAATCCTCAATGAAAAACAGATACATTGATGGTTACAGTAAACCTGTTTTGTTCATGTTCCTTGCACATCTTAACTGGAATCCTGCTCTGATCATTAATGCAAATAGCAATAGCAAGAGTCATGTAAAACTAAAATTGCAACATATTTCATATAATATAAAAACTTTATATAATGAGACACCTTTTAGTTAAAGTAACAGAATCATTAAATTTATGCTTGAATGATAATGGAAAACATGATGCTTCCATAATTAAAAGCACTATTAATAGCATGTGGCTCAAATTAATTATTTGACAAACATCAGTCCAAGAAGGGTTAACTTCCAAGATGTTTATTTGCATCCTAGGCAGTACAATTCCAATAATTTTTCAACTTGGGGAACTGCCAGAATGAAAAATTGAATCCATGAGATAAAATTTGTTCTCAGTGTATCTTCTAGGTATATGAGTTATACTCCCAAAAAGATTCCTTGCCAAGGTTCTCCATGAATAAATGTAAAATTCCAGAAGTGTGGTCTAGAATTTATGATAAATGTAAACCATTTGGCAATATAATCTAATCTTCTAGGTTTTAGATTTTTTTCTCTTTTTCTTTCTTTCTTTCCCTCACTCCCAAAATTGAATCAATTAAGTATGTGTCCTCCTATCACTGACTATATCAAAGGTAAGAATTAATGTCTTTCTCTGAATAGTGGATATTCTTCATATTTTTGCGATTCATATCTGTATAATCAGTCCAAATTCTTTCAAATAATTGTGATTCTCATTTAGGAACACCTAAAATATTATCTACTCTCTAGGAATCTCTTGTTTAGTACATGACATTTAAAAGTATGAAATTCCCTACATAAACTTGTTCCCTTTATGCAATATTAGTGAACTCTAGGTTTTACCTTTCTAAAAACATTCATCTAGTTAGAAGAAAATTTGTTACTTTCATTTAAAATGCAACTTCCCTGATCAATTTATGGTACTTGCTTCTGTGAAACATGGAAATAACTAGAAATCACCTTCCTTTCTCAGGCTGACTGTCTGCTGAGTCTGATAAAAATCTGAAAATTACATACCTATCTTCTTCCTCAGAATTAATCTTCTTGAATATTTTGACATCTAATAAATATCTTTAGGTTATTGAGACTTGGAAAATTAGAATGAAATGTCAAACATTGCCTGCCTTAAAAAAATAATAAAGTTAAATAAATAAATAATGCCAGTTGCCAAAGAAAGCACATTTTATGCAGGATTGTTTGCTTTCTTCTCTGCACTTATGAAAAGATTAGAAGAAAAACAACAAATGGTATAAATACAACTTAGGGAATGTGCTTGGCAAGATCCCCATGCCATTTTCATTTTAGCAAAAATTAATAGAGCTGGTAGGTTTCATCTTTTGCTCAGATCAGGCTTCCACAAGTATAGATTGAAACAGCCTCTTGGACGCAAATGATTCTCCTCCTAAGGTTGCTGCAAGGTGAATAAGTCTTCCAAAGGAACATACTTCTCACTTAAATGAAGTGAGTTTTGAAGCACATGGGTTTGGCAGTGTAGTGACTCACAAAATGACAGAGCCATTGGGAGATGGTGCCAACTTAAAGAGGATGATTGACTTCCCTTTTTGGATCATCTGAACAGTAATGGCTCCTCTGTTTAAGGCTTCACAGCATCTTAGTAGCATGCCAGAAGTCAGATGCTTTTCCAAATGCTGGTGGGGAATTTGCTTACAGTCACAGAGGGAACACAAAGCTTTGGTGAGTCTTCTTGAGTCAGGAGGATCAGTTAAAGCCAAGGTTTTTGATTTCACACTCAGGTTGCTTTGGACCATTGCTGTAAGTAATGGTTTTCTTTTAAATAACAGCTTTGAAATAACAAAATTATCTGGAGAACAGTTTGTTCATTTTCTTGAAGAAAACATATTTCACTCATGCAAGTCTGTGTACCATTTTAACAAATTCCAAAACAGTATTTTCCTTAACTCTTGATCCAGTAATGAGAATTATCCAAACAATTTAGGCCATATAACATTTCTTTTATTTTAAATTTTTTGAGGGTGTGGGTTCTTTAATTTTTAATTAATTCGGTCCTGTTCTGAGGACAGAATGATCCTTATGTAATAGAAGGGGTAGTCATTTTGAAAGATTACCAGAAGCAGTACACTTGAAATTGAAGGAGCCTTTGGGATGGAATACATTTAGGAAGAAATTCAGATACCGCAACCTCTGACCCAGAGAAAGAATCTACTCTAAGACATTCCTAACTACCAATTATCCAGCTTCTCCCTGAATGTTGCCTGTGATGGAGACTTCACCGTTTTATAAAGTGACACATTCTAGGGAAAAAAAATCCCATAACTCTAATAATTTGAAAGGTTTTTGATATATAAAATTAAACTTGGCTCCCTATAACTTTTATCTAGTTCTACCAACCTGGTGCTTCTCAGAATAATTCTCCAAGCATTCCTTTTCTCCAAAATAGTCCCACAACAGTTACCCATATTCAACATGTTTGGAAATGAACTTGGATTCTCAATGCCTATGTCAAAGGAGCATACTTTCTTACCAGGAGAGGCATTGCATTGAAGTGAACGAGTCATTTCATTTTGAATCAAGAATGCCACGGCTTAAATCCTGCCCCAAATACTTATTAGTTCAGTGTCCCTAGGCAAGTCACTTATCCTTTTTCTGTGTCAGTATTCTAATCTGTAAAATGAATGGGTTGAATCTGATGATATCTGAGTTCCCTTCTCGTTCTGAAACTACAATTCTATGAAGTCATACCAATCAGGCATGGCTAAGAACTGTATCATATGAGTCAAGAACAGATAGGTTCATACCAGAAAACTGGATAGTAGGTGGTGAAATTTGAGCCTAAACTAATTTATAAAACAAATGAAATTAAAAGGTTTCTCAGTCATGTGTTGCCTAACTTCATTTACACTATGATCATGTCAAATTTGAAGCAAATGGAAATGAAGAATGGTATATTTCTTAGTTCACCAACAGGTATTAATTTAATGATTGGGTTAATATATGATCTTTTTATCATATACTCTACTGCTGCACCCAACAGACCAGAGTAGTTGTGTCAACCTCAAAAAGAAACGGGACAGCTAAACCTCTGTAAATATTCCCAAAGGGCAATAAAATGACTTAGAAAACCATATACTAATTATATGCTATTCTGTTTTTTAAATTTATTTGGTTAAATGTTTCCCAATTACATTTTAATCTATTTTAGGCACACAAAGGAATGTTGGAGTATGTTTCATACGTCTGCCTTAGAGCATTTTATCCTGTAAGATATGGACTGGGGTATATATTGTTCTGATTTGTGAGTACTTTTCATATACCACTGTATTTTAGATAGTTCTACCCATGAATTACTCTATATATGAGCTTTATTATGCCCTTCTACTTTGTGTATGCCTTCCCAAACCTTCCTTCTAATTCTGGAACCATAATAAAATCAATGCTGCTAATCCTTAAGGAAATGGGTGCATAACTCTCATTCTTTTCTGCCTATACTCACATTCTCTGTGTCTGCAATCCAAACTGTCCCTAGGATAAAATGAAAACTGATCTCTTTTTCAAATAAAACCCTTCAACATCTGGCACCAGTATATCTTTGTTGATGGATTTCCAATTTTAATGGTAATTGGCAGAATGGATAAGGTGCTAGAGTTGGAATAAATAAGACCTGATTTAAATCAAGGCCTTCAGGGTCAGCTAGGTGGTACAATGAATAGAACCCCAGTCTTGGAGTCAGAAGGACCTGAGTTCAAATCCAGCATCAGACATTTAACCCTTTATAGCCATGTGACCTTGGGCAAATCACTTAACCCCAAATGCCCTGCCTTCCTCCCTCCAAAAAGCAAAACAAAAAAAAAAAAAACTAGGACTTCATGATTTCAATTCCAGAACCCTATACTTTAATGTTTAGATCCCTAGACCATAATGTAGACAAGAACCCTATACTAGATCTGGAATCCTATACCATATCCAGGACCCTTTATCTTACTATAAAGATCCCAGTATTATACCATACAAACCCTATACCTTACTGTAAACAAGAGCCCTATACCAGGTCCAGAACTCTATACCATGCTATAGAGAACCCAATACCATACCATATGGAAACCTATACCATACTGACAACAAGAAACCTATGCCAGGTTGGAGACCTTTTGCCACACTGGAGACAACAAATTTTTAACTTTATGTTCTTCCTAGTTTTGTTTCTATTGAATTCTAATCCAATGAACAGAGTCAATAGTTTAAGGATAAACAAAGCCAGAAGAGCTGAATAGTAACACTTCAATATTGTTCTACCATGAGATTCTGTTTCTTTCTTTCTTTTTCTTTTTACCAGAAAAGTTTTTTTATTCTGTTAGAAAAGAAGCTTGTACTAAGTATTGAAGGAGAACATGGTTTAGAATAGAAGAAATGTAATGAACATAGGATATATATGCAATATAGTTAAAATGTAATATTAGTATAAAAAATTAAAATGACATGAAGTATAGCAAGATGGTTCAGTGCACCAAAATGTGAACTTTAAAATGGCAACAATTAAATATTATATAAAACATTTTGATAATATATATTTATATGCCATACATAAGCTTTCTTTCACATAACTGCCAAATTGATATTTTTAAAGAACAAGTGTTACACTGCTCAAGAAGGCTCAAGCCTCTCCCTATGCATATAATAACCTCATATGTACTTTGATTTCCTATTAGCCTGCAGAATTTTGAGGGAAGGAACAGTTTTATTTTTGTTTTTGTATAATTTGTGCTTTATACATAGTACATATTTAATAAATAATGCTTTATTTATTTTTCTAACAACTGATTGTTAAAATTTTAGCAGAATTTAATGACATCTATGTTGGATTTTTCAATTCTATTAAAACACACATTATTTATCTACTATATACAATCAATATAAGTGAAACCAAATAAAACAAACAAACAAACGAAAAACCAGAATGCTAAACCAGATCTGGTTCACAAATTTCTATAAGAAAGTCCACAAAAGTGATGATGAAATTGGATTTCTTATGTCTAGTGGTAAAAACAAAATGAAACAACAAAAAAACCCCAATAAGGATAGTATTACATGTGACATTAGACATCTGTCTTTTCAGTAATCATGAAAAACAAACAAAAAAAGGATTTTAAAGATAATTTCTGCTTATCCATCATCACCTATGGCAAAAGAGGAAGAAGTAGAGAAATTCTTGCAGAGAAATAATATATATCTTGAACATGGGTAAGGTTTGGACATGTAGAATGGAGAAAAGAAGCCCTTTCTAAGCAATCAATACACAAGCAAACAACTAGAGCCTGAACTGTATATATCAAGTACAGAAAATAGTGAAGGAAGCAATCTGCTGCAGTGCGTGATTGATGTTAAGCAGTAGTTAGAAACCAGATGCTTAAAAACCTAAGAAACCTTAAAACTATTTCACATGAGCCATCTTAACCTCCAAAGATGTATTAACTTGTTATAATGTTAATGCAATATTTACAAAGCCCACAATCACTATAAATATACCTTCATGGCACTCAATTGCAAAATATAACAGACTCTCCATATAGAGGAAAGAAGCAAACCATATATTCAGATGCCAGAAAACCAAATCCCCAAACCAGTAAGCCAATTCCATCATAGTAGCAAAGAATTTACTACACCATAATAAAGCACAGAACACCACAGCATCCTTTAGCCTTCCTACAAATTAATACTTTTACATTCAAGCCTGACTGACTCCCTGGGAGTAGGATCCTCCTCCCAGTCTAGCTAGCTCTGATTCCAAGCTTCCTGTGGGTTCTGTTCCACCCTTCAGCAAACGTGTCCCATCACAGGCTCCATGTGATTAAATTCAGCCTATTAGGGGATAGAGTATATTTTCAAGCAGGGAAGATCTTTAAATTCCCTTAGGCTTATTAAGGGGCAGGAAAGAGCTTCAAATTTCCATTATATTACATTTGTGTGCAAACATTTCCTTATTAACATTTAATGTACATTCCCAAATTTATCTCTGGATAGAAGATCCCTTTCAGGATCAGTTGGAACTCCATGTTTGTTTTAGGATAGAGAAAAGAAAGAAAGGAAGGAAGAAAGAAAGAAAGAAAGAAAGAAAGAAAGAAAGAAAGAAAGAAAGAAAGAAAGAAAGAAAGAAAGAAAGAAAGAAAGAAAGAAAGAAAGAAAGAAAGAAAGAAAGAAAGAGAAAGAAAGAAAGAAAGAAAGAAAGAAAGAAAGAAAGAAAGAAAGAAAGAAAGAAAGAAAGGAAGGAAGGAAGGAAGAAAGAAAGGAAAAAGAAAGGAAGAAAGGAAGAAAGA
Organism: Petaurus breviceps papuanus; assembly: GCF_028583685.1. Taxonomy (NCBI): domain Eukaryota; kingdom Metazoa; phylum Chordata; class Mammalia; order Diprotodontia; family Petauridae; genus Petaurus; species Petaurus breviceps. Next base: position 39,286,278 of record NW_027186473.1, read on the forward strand.
AAGGAAGAAAGGAAGACAGAAAGAAAGAAAGAAAGAAAGAAAGAAA
>NW_027186473.1:39286423-39288479 GCF_028583685.1 Petaurus breviceps papuanus
AAAGAAAGAAAAGAAAGAAAGAAAGAAAAGAAAGAAGGAAAGAAAGAAAGGAAAGAAGGAAAGAAAGAAAGAAGGAAAGAAGGAAAGAAGGAAAGAAGGAAAGAAGGAAGGAAGGAAGGAAATTGGGGAAGTGGAAAGAGGGAAGGAGTGAAACAGAAAGAAAAGAAGGAAAAAAGAAAAGAGGGAAAAACAGAGAGTCTTTTTATTCTATAACATCACAGCTTTTCTTTTTGCCGTTTTTTTCTTTCAAAGAGCAAAGAGTTTTATCTCTGGCACAAAATCTAAAGAAAAAATGCAGAAGAACAAATTTAACTTTTGTAATTATTTCCTAAGCAAAACATAAAAAATAAAAATGCATTGATATATTGTGGCAATTTTAAAAACTATTTTCCCAGCAATAGAAGGAGATTATTTTTCATATTGTAAAAAGAAAATAACATAAAGGTTCTAAGAAAAAGCCTGGCTATGGACAAAATATGGAGAAGACAGAAGAAATGGGGTTGGCTAAATGAAGAGCAGTGCCAGAAGCTTAAATCCAGATAAGAATGCCACACAAAGTGGAAGTCAGGGCAGATTAGGAAGGAGCAGTATGAAATGATAAGGCTTAGGGTGTTCCAGACAGAAAAGCTAAAGCCCAACAATGTACAAAAGACACAAAAGGAATCTTCCTTAAAGGTTCTGGGGATAACAAAAAGAGAAGGGAAAACATTTCTCTTTCTCATATTGGGAGGGAGTGTAGACAAAATATCATCAGGACTTTCAAACCCTTTTCTTACATCCATTCAACTTTCCCCAGACTATGAAATGTGAACTTCAAATAGGGGCCAAATGAGAAAATTTGGGAAGGTAAATGCTTTGTAAAATATCTCTTTATTGGACTCTGGGATGAAAATAATAAGAACTCATTTATTCAAGTCTCTCCTTTCTCATGAAAAATATCGTTATTCCTATTTATAGATGAGGAAAACTGAGGTGCCCTGAGAAGTAAATGATTGGTTCAGATCACATAGCCAACAAGAGGGACAATGAAGGCTTGAAACTAACCCAAATATGACACAGTCAATTTGGGTAATTTAGAGGTTTTCATTGTAATCAAACTAATCAGTGCATGGTGCAGAGCTCTCTTTTTCATTCAGCACATTTACATTATATAATAGAATGCGTAAAACCCAAGTAAAGATACCTAGAACTAAGGATTCACTTCAGACAAAGTAACTAGGGAGGCAATCAAATTTCAGAGAGATGACAGCAATGAGTCTGATGTCTTTTAAGAGGTAAAAGAGGTCATTCCTTGATTCATTTATTACCTATTCTTACTCATTGAATGGGTGTTGCTTCAGTCAAAACGAGACCTGTTAAAGACCTTAGCTTAAAAAGGGCAAGATCTCCCACTGCATCCAGGACCATCTTCAGTCATCCTGATCAATATCTTGTCCCTGGACCCAGATGGCTCTGGAGGAGAAAGTGAAGCTGGTGACTTTTCACAGCCCTCCCTCACTAAATCCAAATTTAGTGGCATCACCTGACTGTTGTCATGGTCCTCTTCAAAAATGAAGAACAAATAACAGCAAAAATAACAATAATCATTACAATGAACATTTCTATAGCTCTCTAAGATTTGTAAAATTATGCCTGTATATATACATAACATCATGTGTGCATACATATACGTTCACTCATATATACATTTATCATAATAGACTTATATCATGCATGCATACACATATGTATATATGCATGCATGTATTATGCATGCATCTGTTCTTTTCAGAAATTTCTGTTGCTTCCAACCCATTATGAAACATTTTGGGATTTTCTTAGCAAAAATACCAGAGTAGTTTGCCATTTACTTCTCTACCTCATTTTACAGATGAGGAATATAACCAAAAGTGTTAAGTGACTTACTTAGCATCACACAGCTAGTATGTGTAGCTGGATTTGAACTCATAAAGATGTGCTTTCCTAAACAGGCCTGGCAATCCATCCACTGTGCCATCTAATTGCCCTGTTAGATAGATAGATAGATAGATAGATAGATAGATAGATAGATAGATAG
>NW_027186473.1:39288489-39326576 GCF_028583685.1 Petaurus breviceps papuanus
TAGATAGATAGATAGATAGATAGATAGATAGATAGATAGATAGATAGATAGATAATGATAATCGATACTTCCATATACACATGTCTGCATGTGTACATATATAGGTTTATGTGTGTGTATAAGTGTTTGAGTGTATGTATACACATACACACAGTTTTCTCATTTGATCTTATAAACTAAGTGCTATTAAGAACCCATTCTAAAGCAGAAAGACATCAAGTGACTTATCAAGGATCACACAGTTAGTAAGTGTTGCAAGCAGGATTTAGATTTAGGTTTTCCTTACTCCATGTCTCCCTACACCCTTTATTTAATGACTGACTTAGTTGCCTAAAGGTGTATCAACTCAGGAAGGACCATCTTCACACTATAACAAGAAGAAAGTAAAAGAATCAATAATGTGTGGAAAGGTGTCGAGGGAAATGTCAAGGGTTAGCTCTGAGGTGTCTGTCATGGACTCTTTTTTGGGGACAAGGACCAAGGCATGGAGCAGAAGGAAGACAATGAATTTAGAACCCCTGCACCAAAAGCTCCCAAGAAAAAGATGAACTGTTAATAGGCCATGGAGGAGCTCAAGAAAGATTTTGAAAACCAAGTAAGATCAGTGGAGGACAATTTGGGAAGAGAAATGAGAATGATGCAAGAAAATCAAGAAATGTGAGTCAACAGCCTGACTGAACCAAATAATAACTTAAGAAATAGACTAACTCAAATGGCAAAAGAGGCCCATAAAGCCGATGAGGAGAAGAATGCCTTAAAAAGTTGAATTTGTAAGATAGAAAAGGAATTGCAAAAACTCACTAAAGAGAATAATTCCTTCAAAGTAATATTAGAGCAAATGGAAGCTAATGATTAATGAATGAATAGAAGTCAATGTGAAATATTTCATTGGAAAAACCACTGAGATCATTTAAACAGGAGAGATCATTTAAACATTATTGGACTACCTGAAAGCCACAATCCAAAAAAGAGCATATACACCATCTTTCAAGAAATTATGAAGCAAAATTGCCCCAATATTTTAGAAGCAGAGGGTAAAATGGAAAGGGAAACAATTCACCCATTACCTCTTGAAAAATATGCCCAGAATAAAAGTCCTGGGAATATTATAGCCAAATTAGAGAGTTCCCAGGTCAAGGAGAAAATAATGCAAGCAGTCAAGAAGAAACAATTTAAATATTGTGGAAACACAATCAGGGTAACACAAGAACTAGCAGCTTCCACATTAAGGTATTGAAGAGCTTGGACTATGATATTCTAGAGGTCAAAGAGCTAGGATTAAAACCAAGAATCACCTACCCATGAAAACTGAGTATAATGCTTCAGGGGAAAAGATGGTCATTCAATGAAATAGAGGATTTTCAAGCATTCTTGATTAAAGAATCAGAGCTGGACAGAAAATTTGACTTTCAAATACAAGAAGCAAGAGAAGTATGAGAAGGTAAACAGGGAAAAGAAATGATAAGCAACTTATTAAAGTTGAACTATTTACATTCCTACATGGAAACAATAATAATTGTAACTCATAAGACTTTTCTCAGTATAAGGACAGTTGAAGGGAATATATATGTATGTGTGTATGTGTGTATATATACACATATATGTATGTATATGAGGGTGTAGGTGTAAATTTATATGTGAGTGTGCATACATATACATGTACATGTATACTTAAACAAAGGGCACAGGACAAGTTGAATATGAAGGGATGATATCTAAAAAATAAAATTAAGATGTGAGAGAGGAAAAAAAAGAGGGAGAAAGGGAGAGATAGAGTAGGATAAATTATCTCATATAAAAGAGGCAAGAGAAAACTTATAGTGGAGGGGAAGAGCAGGAAGTTAAAAGGGTATATGACAACCTTAGTCTCATTGAATTTGGCTTAAGGAGGGAATAACATACATGCTCAATTGGTTATCTTACCCTACAGGAAAATAGGGGGGGAAGGGGATAACAGGGGGAATTATAAAAGGAAAGGCAGATTGGGGGAGAGGGTAGTTAGAAGCAAACACTTTTGAAAATGGACAGAATCAAAGGAAAAACTAGAATAAGTGAGTAGTGGGAGAGGATGGAGGGAAATATAGTCAGTCTTTCACAATATACCTACTATGGAAATGTTTTGGGTAACTACACATGTGCAACCTATATTGAATTGCTTATCTTCCCAGTGGGGGTGGGTGAGGAGGGAAGAAGGGAAAAAAGTCTGGAACTCAAAGTTTTAAAAAGAAATGTGTACAAAAAAGTTGTTGTTGTTGTTGTTGTTTCATGCAACTGGGAAATAAGATACGCAGGCACCAGGGGTGTAGAAATTGATCTTGCCTTACTAGAAAGTTGAGTGCAGTGATGGGAGAGGATATAAGAGAGAACAGATTGTGGAAAAAAGGTATTCAGTAGGCTAGCTATTTTGGGGTGAGGGTAGGAAAAAGATGGGGAGAAAAATTTGTAACTCAAAATCTTGTGGAAATAAATGTTAAAAACTAAAAATAAATTAGAAAAAGAAAAGAAAATAATTAACAAAGTTACTGTCTTTTAAGAGGGATTGGGAAAGACTTCTTGTGTAAGGGGAAATTGTAAGTGGGATCTGAAAGAAGTCAGGAAATGAAAAGACCAGGCATGGTGTACAGCCAATGAAAATACATGCTGTTAGGAAATAGTGTGTCTTTTGCAAGGAAGCTCATGTAAACAAGTGTTGCTCGATCACAGAACATTTGGATAGAATAAAATTCAAGGGCTTCTACGTGGTGCAGTGGATAGGATGCCAGCCACAGAGTCAGGAAGACTCATCTTCCTGAGTTCAGATCCAGCTTCACACACTTACTAGCTGTGTGGTCCTAAGCAAGTCACTTAACCCTGATTGCCTTAGTTTACTTATCTGTAAAATGAGCTGGAGAAGGAATGGCAAATCACTCCAGCATCTCTACCAAAAAAACCCAAAGGGATCGCAAAGACTCAGACATGACTGAAAATGATTATGCAACAAGGTGTAAGGAGACTGGACATATAAGAGGGAACCAATAGGATTTCATATATATTTCTGGAAGACATAGAGGCATTGGAATTTATTAAATAGTAGAGTGACATGCCCAGACCTGTGCATTAGAAAGATTGATTTGACAGAGGTATATGGGAGTGAGTGTAATGGATTATAACTGTAAAAAAACACTTGTAGTGGTTAATAGATTTTTGAAAGGGAAAGAAGTATGTCTGTTCAAATTATATATCAGTAGGATATATGACTTTTGCTGAGGAAAAATGAATACAGAAAAATCAAAATAATTTTCCAAACACATTAATGAAATACAATATTCTAGAAAAACTTCACAATAACACATTTTTTTAAAAACAATCTTATTCCATCCCACCATCACTGAGTGACCAACAATTTTATATCTGTTGATTAACACGACTTTTGAGTTTGTGCTTTACAGTATTAACATTGTTAGTCTAAAAATAATATCACCTAGACTTTCAGATGTTCTGTGGATCTGCAAATAATTAGCTAGGCCTGTAACTCCAGACCTGCTATAAAATAACAGGGAGGAGAACACAACGGAAACAATATGACCTGGATAATGGAGAAAAGAACATATTTATCATTAAATTGCTATATGAAGTGACTGAGAGGAAAGAAAGTTTAGCTAGTCATTCCCAGTATAGTTTCAAGAATCAGTTAGCTTTATATTTCTCTTTTCCTTGTACTCTGTTCTCCCTAGCCTCTTTGGGACAAGTTTTACCCTGACACAATGTAGATCTTAACTAAACATTTTTCTTTTTTTTTTTTACCAGTTGAACTCGGGAGTATTTAACGATGAAGTGATCATACATGTACCTCTTCTCTATACAAAGTTGTGAGGATTAAATGAAATACTATTGGTAAATTTCTCTGTAAACTTTAAATACTGCAGTATATGATGTACCTGGTATTTCACTGATATGGATAGAATGATGCAGATAACAGTTGGTACATACTTGCCCATCCTATGGAAGTCTTAATCACAGCTCCCAAAACTCACCAGGAGGAGTCCACCAAAGATGTGTGGTTCTTGTTTATGTTCTTTTGACTTCTAATTCAACATATGGAATAGGCCACGATGGACATGCTTTTAACATATTTTGACTTATAGAATCTTCATAGCCACCATATAAGTGTTATAACCATCATTTTAGAGATAACGAAACTGAAGCTCAGTGATATTACAATTATCCACTGTCCCTTAGATCGGTTTATTTTTTCTTTTTTAATTGCCCTCTACATGGAATTAATCCATGTAAATATTGAAAATAAAGCATGTATACACACACACATATCCCATGTCTATATTTCCTCAAATATGGATATTAAGCTTCTCAATTCCTATACAGGTACTCGTTTTTTATTTTGAGTACCGAGATTGAGATAGCCTGTACCTCATTCTACAGAAGATATTAAATGATAAGGATTCATAGGCACCCATGAATAAACACAGAAACATAAAACACTTGAATAAACTCTAAGTTCCCCCTGGAAGAGAACTGAACTGGGAATTGTTACTAGAGAAATACAGAATCATTACTAAAGTCCTCTCTTTCCCACAGAGATTTTTATGTTTTCCCAAAAACTGATGGGAAGAATAAATTCCCTATAGCTTATAATCATTTCAGGACATAAAAATATTTGGAGGTTGATGAACTTGTGCCATTGGAGATGTATAATTTGAATAACTTATCTACGCTTCCTAAGTATGATATCATATTATAGTTAATGGAGTTTTGTTTCCTTTTTCAATGAGCACACTCTGCAAATAGGACACTGTTCAGGTACTATGTAGATTATCCAATTTTTTTTTATTTTTATCAATTAATTCATTTTTAGTTTTCAACATTCATTTACACAGATTTTGAGTTCTGAACTTTTTCCCCAACTCTTCCCTTCCTCCCACACCAAGATGGCATGAATTCTGATTACCCTGTCTTCCAGGCTGCCCTCCCTTCTATCACCCATCAACCCTGCTCTTATCCTCTTCCCTCTTACTTTCCTGTAGGGCAAGACAGATTTCTATACTCATTGCCTGTATATCTTATTTCCCAATTGCATGTAAAAACAATTTTTAACTTTTGTTTTTAAAATTTTGATTTTTCCAATCCAAATTCTCTCCTTTCTTCCCTCCTCACCATACTCATTAAAGAAGTAAGCAAGCCAATATAGGTTATGCATGTGTAGTTATGCAAAGCATTCCCATAGTAGTCATATAGTGAAAGATCGCTTCCCTCCATCCTATCACCCCCCCCCCATTTATTCTATTTTCTCCTTTGACCCTATCCCTTTTCAAAAATGTTTGGTTCTAATTAACCCCTTCCCCAATCTTCCCTCCCTTCTGTCACCCCCCTCTCATCTCCTTCCCCTCTATTTTTCTGTAGGATAAGATACCCAATTGAGTGTGTATGTTATTCCCTCCTTAATCCAAATTTTATGAGAGTAAGGTTAACTCATTTCCTTTCACCTCTCCTTCATTGTAACTGCTATCTTTTACCTCTTTTATGTGAGATAATGTACCCAATTCCATCTCTCCCTTTCTCCTTTTCCCAATATATTCTTCTCTGACCCATAATTTTATTTTTAGATATCATTCCTTCATATTCAACACTTTCTGTGCACTTTGTCCACACTCACATGCATGCATATATACAAATATATACATACACACGTTTTATATGTACATATACACACATATATATACATATTCATATATACATATTGCCTTCAACTATCCTAATACAAATAAAAGTCTAATGAGTTTCAAATATTGTCTTTTGATGTGGGAATGTTAACAGTTCAACTCTAATAAGTTCCTTATGATTTCTCTTTCCTGCTCACCTTTTCATGCATCTCTTGTTTCTTGTATTTGAAAAGTCAAATTTTCTGTTCAGTTCTGGGCTTTTCATCAAGAATGCTTGAAAGTCCTTTATTTTATTGAATGTTTATTTTACCTTGATGTATTATGCTCAGTAGATGATTTTTGCTTTGGATCCTAGCTCCTTTGACTGCCAGAATATTATATTCCATGCCCTCTGAACCCTTAAGGTAGAAGTTGATAGATTTTGTGTTATCCTGATTGTGTTTCTATTATACTCAAATTCTTTCTTCCTGGCTGCTTATAATATTTTATCCTGGTAATGGGAATGTAAATTTAAAGATCTTCCCTGCCCCTAGGCTAAAGTGCACCTGGAGCCTGGGGTAGGAGGCATGTTTTTCAGTAGATACTTCTTAATTGGCCAGTGAGTCAATAAGGTTGTTACATTATCTGAGCCAGGAGAAGGCTATATAAGCCCTGATGTGTAGCTTTGTTTTTAGGCTCACTTTGAGAAGTGTTCTGTGATTTGATCTGGATTCTGGGAAGCTGTTGTCCAGATCCCCCTGGCTTTGAAAAACCCAGACGTTGAAACCCAGATGTTGATTTGGTATGGATGTAATGGTTGGACAGTTTGAAATCTGTCTACTTGATCTGTTTCTGTCTTGATAATTCTGCCTGTATACTTTGAAGTTCAGGATGCTGACCTTTTTCCCCTGAAGGAGGTAAACGATATATATTTGAGTGATTAAAGTTAGCTTGTTAACCCATTTTGAGTTGCTTTCCTTTTACAAAGCAGATCTAAGAACCTGTGTTGGCAGAAAACCCTGAGGACACTTTGGGTGCTTGCCGCTATACTCCTTGGCTTGAGAATGTTGGAATTTGACTACAATATTCCTAGGAGTTTTCCTTTTGGGATCTCTTTCAAGAGGTGATTGGTGAATTCCTCCAATTTCTATTTTACACTCTAGTTCTAGAATAGCAAGGATGTATTTTCCAGTTCAGGAGTTTTTCCAATGAGATATTTTACATTGTCTTCTATTTTTTCATTCTTTTGGTTTTGTTTTATAATTTCTTATAAAATCATTAGCTTTCACTTGCTCCATTCTAAGTTCTAAGGAACTATTTCCTTCAGCGAACTTTTGGACATCCATTTGCATTTGGCCAATTCTGCTTTTTATGACATTATTCTTCTCATTGACTTTTTGGACGTCTTTGGCCTTTTGGGTTAGTCTATTTTTTAAGGTATTTTCTTCAATATTTTGGCAGTTTCTTTCAGCAAGATGTTGACTTTGTTTTTCATGATTTACTTGCATCACTCTCATTTCTCTTCCCAATTTTTCCTCTGCCTCTCTTACTTGATTTTCAAAATCCTTTCTGACCTCTTCCATGGATTGTGACCAATTCAATTTTCCTTGGAGGTGTTTTTTTTCCCTTTCTCTAAATTCTTTTTTTTAATTAATTTGTTTGTTTACTTTTAGTTTACAGGATTCAGTTCCACAATTCCTTGAGTTTCACATTTTGTCCCCGTCCCTCCGATCGCCCCATGGTGGCATATAGTAAAATATAGGATCTATAAATGCTTTCACATTATACATTAATCAGGTTATAAAGACGGATTGTATGAGATAGAATGAAAAATGGTCATCACACATACATTGTGTCTGTAAGATGATGATAACCCATATTTATATAACACTTTGAAATTTGAAAAGCACTTTATATATGCTAGCCAATTTGACTCTTCCAAACTTTATAATAGGTAACACAGACATTTATTTTTTTTAAGTTTTTTTAAATTTTTTTTATTACTTTGTTTTTGTTTAATTTTAGTTTACAAGATTCAGTTCCACAATTCCTTGAGTTTCAAATTTTGTGCCCTTCCTTCCCCTTCCCCCCACGGTGGCATACAATCAATTATACGATCAGCAAATACTTTCATATTAGACATTGGTCAGGTTATGAAGATGGATTGTATCAGATGGTATGAAAACTGGTAAAGAGGAAATAAAACCAAACAAGAAAAAGAAAAAGATCAGGTGGTTTGCTTCAATCTGGATTCAAACTCAGTTCTTTCTAGTTCTTTTCTTGATGTAGACATCACTCTCCATCATGAGTCTTTTGGGATTGACTTTTATCACTGCATTGCTGAAAAGAGTCCAGTCTATCAAAGCTGGTCATCACACATATGTTGTGTTTGTAATTGTGTACAAATTTCTCCTGGTTCTACTCTTCTCACTCAGCATCAGTTCATATAAGCCTCTCCAGGTAAATATGAAGTCCATCTGCTCCTCATTTCTTATAGCACAATAGTATTCCATAACATGCATATACCACAATTTGTTCAGCCATTCCCCAATTGATGGGCACCCCTTAATTCCCATTTTTTTGCCACCACAAAAAGAGCTGCTATAAACATATTTGTACATATGGGTCTTCCTCCCAGTTCTATGATCCCTTTCAGATATAACCCTAGGAGTGGTATTGCTGGGTCAAAGGATATGAAAATATTTATAGTCCTTTGGGCATAATTCCAGATTGCTCTCCAGAAAGGCTGGATCAGTTCACAACTCTGCCAACAATGCATTAGCGTTCCAATTTGCCCACATCCTCTCCAGCATTTGTCATTTTCCTGTTTTGTCATCTTAGCCAATCTGACTGGTGAGGCATGGTACCTCAGAGTTGTTTTGATTTGTGTGTCTCTAATCAATAGTGACTTTTTACAGAACATTTCTGTATGAGCTAATAGATATCTTTAATTTCTTTCTCTGAAAATTGCCTGTTCATATCCTTTGACCCTTTATCAATTGGGGAATGACTTGTATTCTTATATATTTGACTAAATTATCTGTGTATTTTAGAAATGAGTCTTTTGTCAGAGACATAGGTTGTAAAGATTCTTTCCCAACTTCCCACCTCCCTCTTAATCTTGGTTACATTAGCCTTGTTTGTACAGAAGCTTTTCAATTTCATGTACTCAAAATTATCCATTTTACATTTTATAATGGTCTCTAATTTTTGTATAGTCATTAAGTATTTCCCTCTCAACAAATCTGAGAGGTAAACCATTCCTTGTTTTCTGAGACAGTATCAACCTTTATACGTAAATCATGCACCCATTTAGACTTGATTGTGGTATATGGTGATAGATAACAGTCTATGCCCAGTTTCTGCCATACTATATTCCAGTTTTCCCAGCAGTTTTTGTCAAATAGTGAGTTCTTATCCCAAAAACTAGGGTCTTGGGGTTTATCAAACAATAGAATATTATTGTTGTTGAATTATGAATCTCATGTGCCTAATCTATTCCATTGATCCACTCCTCTATTCATCAGCCAGTACCAAGTAGTTCTGATGACTGCTTGCTTTATGATACAGATTGAAATCTGGCATAGCTAGTCCACCTTCCCTAGCATTTCTTTTCATTAATTCCCTTGATATTCTGAAATGTTTATTCTTCCAAATGAATTTTGTTACTATTTTTTCTAGCTCGACAAAGTAGTTTTTTGGGAAACTAATTGGTATGTCACTAAATGTATAATTTAATTAGGTAAAATTGTCATTTTAATTATATTAGCTCAACCCAGCCATGAGCAATTGCTATTTTTCCAATTAGTTAGATCTGACTTTATTTGTGTGAAAAGTGTTTTGTAGTTGTGGTGATATAGGTCCTGGGTTTGTTTTGGCAGATAGATGACCAAATATTTTATAATGTCTATAGTAACTTTAAGTGGGATTTCTCTTTCTATTTCTTGCTGTTGAATTTCATTGGAAATATATAGGAATGCCAAGGATTTATGTTGGTTTATTTTATATCCTGCAACTTTGCCAAATTTATTTATTGTCTCAAGTAGTTTTTTACTTGATTCTCTAGGATTCTCTAAGTATATGATCTGAAAAGAGTGATAGCTTGGTCTCTTCTTTGCCTAATTTGATTCCTTTGATTTCTTTTTCTTCTGTAATTGCTATGGCTAAAATTTCTAGTACCCAATTGAATAAGAGGGTTGAGAGTGGACACCCTTGTCTCACCCCTGATCTTATGGGAAATGCTTCTAGCTTCTCTCCATTACATATAATAATTGCTGATGGCTTTAAATACATGCTTCCTATTATTTTAAGGAAGGCTCCATTTATTCCTATACTTTCTAATGTTTTTAATAGGAATGGATTTGTATTTTGTCAAAAGCCTTTTCTGCAGCTATTGAGATGATCATGTTGTTTCTGCTAGTTTTATTGTTGATATGATCAATTATACTGATGGTTTTACTAATATTAAACCATCCTTGCATTCCTGGAATAAATCCTACCTGATCAAAGTGTATTATTTTTGAGATAAATTGCTGTAGTCTTTTTGCTAATATTTTATTTAGAATTTTTGCATCTATATTCATGAGGGAGTTTGGTCTATAATTATCTTTCTTTGTTTTATCTCTTCCTGATTTAGGTATCACTACCATATTTGTGTCATAAAAAGAATTTGGTAGGACTCCTTCTTCACTAATTTTCCCAAATAGTTTGTAGAGTATTGGAATCAATTGTTCTTTAAATGTTTGGTAGAATTCACTAGTAAATCTATTTGGCCCTGGAGACTTTTTCCTAGGGAGTTGACTGATGGTTTGTTCAATTTCCTTTTCTGAGATGGGGTTATTTAAGTAATTTACTTCCTCTTCAGTTAATCTGCGCAACTTGTATTTTTGTGAATATTCATCCATTTCCCTAAGATTGTCAAATTTATGCACATACAATTGGGAAAAATAATTTCTAATTATTGTTTTGATTTCCTTTCATTGGGTGTGGATTCACCATTTTCATTTTTGATATTCATAATTTGGTTTTTTCTTTCTTTTTTTATCATATTGATTAAGGGTCTTTCAATTTGGTTGTTTTTTTCATGAAACCAGCTCCTAGTTTTATTTATTAATTCAATAGTTTTCTTAATTTCAATTTCCTTAATCTCTCCTTTGATTTTCATTATTTCTAATTTAGTATTTAATTGGGGTTTTTGAATTTGTTCTTTTTCAAGGTTTTCAATTTCATGCCCATTTTGTGGATCTACCTTTTCTCTAATTTAATCATGTATGCACACAAGGATTTATAACTTCCCTTAAGAACTGCCTTTAATGCATCCCACAAATTTTGGTTTGTTTTCTCATTGTTATCATTCTCTTGAATGAAATTATTGATTGTTTCTATAATTTCTTGTTTGACCCACTCATTCTTTAGTATTAAATTGTTTAATTTCCAATTAGTTTTTAGTCTGTCTTTCCATGACCCTGTATTGTATATAATTTTTATTGCATAATGATCTGAGATAGATGCATTTAATATTTCTTCCTTAATACATAGAATTGTGAGGGTTTTATGCCCTAGAACATGGTCAGTTTTTGAGTATGTGCCCTGAACCACTGAGAAGAAAGTATATTCCTTTTTATCCCCATTCAATTTTCTCCAGAGATCTATCATACGTATCCTCTCTAAAATTCTGTTCACCTCCTTAACTTCTTTCTTGCTTATTTTGAGGTTGGATTTATCAAGTTCAGAGAGGGGGAGATTAAGGTGTCCCACTAGCATAGTTTTGCTATATATTTCTTCCTCTAATTCCTTTACCATCTCCTCTAGGAATTTGGATGCTATACCACTTGGTGCATATATGTTAAGTAATGATATTGCTTCATTCTTGATGGTACTTTTTAACAGGATAGGGTTTCCTTCCTTATCTCTTCTAATAAAGTCATTTTTTTTTGCTTTTGCTTTATCTAAGATAAGGATTGCTACCCCTGCATTTTTTTACTTTAGCTGAGGCATGATATATTTTACTCCAGCCTTTTACCTTTACCCTGTTTGTATCCCTCTGTTTCAGATGTGTTTCTTGTAAGCAGCATATTGTAGGATTATGATTTCTAATCCATTCTGCTATCCATTTCCATTTCATGGGAGAGTTCACTCCATTCACATTTACAGTTAGGATTGTTATCTGTTTTTTCCCTCCATCCTATTCCCTCCCCTGTTAATGTTCATATTTTTCCCCTTCTCCCTTCACCCCCTTAAAAGTTTTCCTTTTGACCACCTCCTCCCTCAGTCTTTCCTTATCAGCCCCTCTCCCTTTTCCTTCCCTTTCCCCTTACTTCTTCCCTCCCTACTAATCATCCCCCCTTTCCTAGCCCTTTCCCCCTCCTACTGCCTTTAGGATATTTTTATACTTAATGAAGTATGTTATTTATTCTTCTCACCAAGAGTGACAGGAACATATCTCATGTGAAGCTCCTCTCCCTCCCCTCTTTCCCTCTAAAATCATACTTTTTCTGTCTTTTCTCCATAGGGTCCTGTGCTTAACTGGTTGTTATTCCCTCCTTGCACCAGAACTAATGTGGGAAAAACTCATATGATTCTCATCTCCCTCCCTTCTTTTCCTCTGCTATACTGTTTCTATGCCTCTTTGTGTGGCATAATTTACCCTTTTCTACTTCATTCATCCCCTTTCTTCCATTGCAGTCCCTTTGTAGCCCTTAATAAGATTTTTTTAATCGTCATTTTGTGTATTTTATACTCATACTCTCTCCTTGTCTATAACCAGTTGCTCTTATGAAATAGCAGGGTGTGTGTGTGTGTGTGTGTGTGTGTGTGTGTGTTTTTCTTGATTACCTTTCTAAGTCACTGTTGCAAATAGAGGTTGAATTTTCCATTGAGTTCTGGCTTTTTTATCAGGAAGGTCTGGAACTCTGTTATATCATGAATGACCATCTCTTTTCCTGGAAGAATACTCTCAATCTCGCTGGGAATATGATCCTTGGTTGTAACCTGAGCTCTTTTGCCTTCTGGAAAATTGTATTCCACTGCCTTCAATCTTTCAGTGTAGAGGCTGCCAAATCCTGTGAGATCCTCACTGTGGATCCTCGATATTTGAATTGCTTCTTTCTGGCTGCTTGGAGTATTTTCTCTTTTATCTGGTAGTTCTGGAGTTTGGCCACAACATTTTGAGGACTTTTCAGTTTGGGATCTCTTTCTGCAGGTGTCCGGTGGATTCTCTCGATTTTTATTTTACCCTCAGGTTCTAGTATCTCAGGGCAGCTTTCCTTAATGAGCTCTTGGAGAATGTTGTCCAGGCTTATTTTTTCATCATTATTTTCTGGTAGGCCTATGATTCTCAGATTCTCTCTCCTGGATCTGTTTTTCCAGGTCATTTATTTTTCCATTGAGGTATTTTACCTCTTTTTATAATTTTTCATTGTTGTTTTGTTTGACTAATTCTTGGTTCCTGATAGAGTTATTTGTTTCAATTTGGTTGATTCTAGTTTTGAGCAAATCATTTTTCTTGGTTAATTTTTGCAGCTCCTTTTCCATATCATACACTTTTCTTTTTAGAGAGATGTTTTCTTCATTATAATGTTTTTTAATTCCGCAATTTTGGTTTTGAGAGAATTATACATTTTGTCTTCTATCTCATTCAGTTTTCAAAGTTCCTTTTGATCTCATCTAGGAGAGCTTTCTGTGCTGGGGACACATTCCCTGTTGATGTTTCAGCTGTGGGTATGGAGTCCACATTGTCTCCCTCTGAGTTTGGTTCCTCTCTCTGAGGATAGTAGGACTCCAGAATATTTGTAGTCTGCTTTCTACCCATTTTGAGGCAGGGTCCTAGCCTCACCCTTCCTCTAGGGATACCAAGCCTTTGCTCTAGAGGGTTTTGCCCTGGGACAATAGTTACTTATGTTTTTGGGGAGGGGGGGATTGGAGCAGGCGAGGTTCACTCTGTCATCCTGGTCTTTGGAGGTCCTGAAAGGGGCTTTTGTTTTTTAATTTCTGGTCTATGAAGTGGTAGCCCCAGGAGTATTTACTGTCTGGGACAGGGGCCCCTGTATTTGGTTCTTACCTTGCTCTTTCCAGTCCCAGCCCTTTGGTGATAGTCCTGGTAGTGGCCCTTGTAGTTGGTGGGATGACTTGCCCTCTTAGTTGATCAGGCCTCTTCTGGGCCTGTGTCTGCCTCCTTGGAGGCTTTTAATGTAGGAGCTTAGATTTTGTTGTCTTCTGGTTATATGTTTCTATCATCTTTGTAAAATTCTATATGCTGAGGGTTTTTTTTTTTACTGTTTGCTCATTTTCACAGCCAAACACTTAACTTTCTAACTCTTTGTTAAGGTAGAGCTCTGCCTTCAAGGGGTTTGGGGGTGGGGGTGATGTACTGTCCCATACTTCAGGGGTTTTGTGAAGCTGTTTTCTGAGACAATTCTAGGAACATGTAAATGTTCAGTTCTTCCAAAGTGGTATGATCAGAGGAGAGGTGGTTACTCCTCTTCTGGCCTGTGCTCTGGTCTATGAGTGACCACAAGCACTCTTTTCTGCCTTGGAACTCTGAGGAGGATCTGATCTCCCCCACATCCACAAATTCTGTATTCCTCCTTATCCCAAGAAGGCCACCCAGCACTGCCACACAAATCCAAGCAGTGCAAATCCCAGCAAAGTGATCCCTACAAGCACCCTCTGATCTGTTGCTCAATTCCCCCTCTGTCTGTGGGTAACTGCTACTGCTGCCACTGCCAGCTCCTCCACCCCAGGGCTGAGGTCAGTGCTCCTCTCTCACCCAGGTTTTCTTTTTTTAGCTTTTTGGAGGGCAATTGGGGTTAAGTGACTTGCCCAAGGTAACATGGCTAGTTTTATGTGTTAAGTGTCTGAGCCCAGATTTAAACTCAGGTCCTGCTGACTTGAGAGCTGGTACTCTATTAACTGCACCACCTAACGACCCCTGTCCCCCGGGTTTAACAGATTTTTCCCACTGATCTCCTATGTTGTCTTTGGTGTCTGTGGGCCACAAAGTCTGTAAACCACCACAGCTACTAGTGATTTAGATCCCTGAGGCATTCTCTTGCCCTGTCTATGCTGGCACAGATTACACTGGACTGTGTCTGCTCCCATCCTGGTGTGATATACCATTCCTTTCCACTTTCCAGGCTGTCTTGGGATGGAGATATATTTCACTCCATTATTTGGTGGGTTCTGCTGCTCTAGAATTTGTTTTGAGTAATTTTTATAGGTATTTGTAGGGGTTTGTGGGAGAGCTCAAGCAAGTCCCTGCTTTTACTCCACCATCTGTATTATCCTCTTCTTTTTCAAAGGAGTATGGAGAATCAGAATATTTCTAGAGAAAACCACCCTCTCAGGCTTCATGAAAGCATATATATATATATATATGTGTGTGTGTGTGTGTGTGTGTGTGTGTGTGTGTGTGTATATATATATATTTATCACTGCCTGGTGCTTCTTTGCTGTAAGTTCAGATTATGCTTCTTAGTAGGAGGGACAGGGAGGAATCTTTCATAAATATAGTATATTTCTCAACCTCTCTCCCCCACAATTGACTCTGCTGGTCTCTGTTACAATCTGGAAGTCCAAGGGAGAGAAGGTATGTAAGTAAGAATGCTGAGCTTTTGTCTCAGCTTGCTTAGTGAAGCTTTTTGGAAAAAAGTCTAAGTTCCTGTGTCTCAGTCATTCCATCATTAGAAAGCAACCCCACTCTTTGACTTGGAATCACCAAGGGAGTATTGGCCATGCCCTCTTAATCCTACCTTACACATTGGGAGATGAAATCGCTATATCCACTGCTTTTGGTCAATGGTTGCTCTTTACTTACAAGAGAATGATCTGTTTGATACTTGAGCATGAAGGCATAGCTATCTATAAAAATGACTGTCATTTTAGAAAAAGACATCAAAATTTTATTTTTATAAAGAATAATGGAACTCAAAATTGAAATTATCATTATCTGAATTTTTTATCATGGAAAATGGAAAATGAAACTCCTCTTCCTGTTCTCTTGCTTCTGTATTCTGTATGCTAAGTACTACATGTTCTGAACTTTAATTATAGGTGCTAAAAATGTTCTCACAAAACCAAATGCTGATCTCTACACACATACAAAAATACTATGAAACCATGGAGTAGGCAGCATTTGTAAAACTTGATGTAATGATTATTTACAATTCCCTGCTTAGCAAATGTTTGCATACATAATGAACAAAGGTGTTACTTTTTCCATGTTCTTTGTTTAATTAGAAACATCCAGCAGTTCCACACAACTGCAGGGGGAAAATGATGGTTAATTTCTTCTTTGCATTAAATGTAACTAAGTATTCTGTACTGAAAACAGGATTTAAAATAAAATTCTATCTTTCTTCTTCCAATTTCATTTGTCAGTATCCATGTGATGAAGCTAAGTTCAACTATTTCATTTTAAAAATGTAACGTATCTTGGTTATGTGTTTTTGCCTGACTGTGCTTAATTTACTCTGCATCACTTCATGAAGATCTGTACTTATCTGTATCAACCATTTCATCGTTTGTTATACTACAGCAATAATCTAGTAATCCATGTACCACACTTTATTATCCATTCCCGAACAATTGGGCATATATATTTCTGTCACAAACCGTTTTGCTATAAATATTTTGATACATGTAGAGACTTTCTTCTTATCAACGACCCCACTGGGGTATAAGCATAGGGGTGAAATAATTGGCCCAAAGGTTAGGGACACTTTATTAAATTTATTTGCATTATGTCAAATAACTTTCCAAAGTGGCTGCACTGAGTCACAATTCTACCAACAATGCCCTAGTGTTCCTATCTTCCCACAATGACTCTAGCATTTATAATGTCAATTTTTGGTAATCTTTGGTAATTTGCAGAGGTAAAAGATAAAACTTCAAGGGGCGGCTAGGTGGCACAGTGAATAGAGCACCGGCCCTGGGGTCAGGAGGATCGAGGTTCGAATCCAGCATCAGAGACTTAACACAAAAAATAACCATGTGACCTTGGGCAAGTCACTTAACCCCAATTGCCCTCCAAAAAGCAAAAAACATTTTTAAAAACCTTAAAAATTATTTTAATTAGCATTGCTCTCATTTTGTTTTACTGATTTAGAGCATTTTTTCATATAGTTGTTAACAGTTGATACTTCTTCTGAGAAGTATTTGTTCATAACCTTTCAACACATATTTCCTGCAAATAGCTTTTCATTACACTCACATACATGGAAATAAATATACATATATATTTATAAGCATATACAACACATTTACATATATAAATATCTATATGTGTATATATATGTATGTATATGTGTGTGTCTGTGTGTGTGAGTCTCTGTGTGTGTTATCTGCAAAATATTCTCTATCTTGGATAACAAACGTATTTGATCCAAAGATTGTTTCCCCATTCAACTGCTTTCTATCCTATTGCCTTTTTTTTTGTTTGCACAAAAGTCTTTTTCAGCTTCAGGTAATCAAATTATCCATACTATTTTTTGTAATTGCCTCTATGTTTTTGTGAAAAGTATATATTTCATTTCATTTAAATCTTTTAGGGTATGACATTTACTGCTAAAGTCACATATCCACTTAGAATTTTAGTGTGGACTATGGCATAAAGTGTTCTTCTAAGTTGAATTTCTGCTTAATTTTTTTCAGAAGTTTTTATAAAAGAGGGATTTCTTTCCTAAGCAACTTATTTTTCTGGTTTATTGCAAACTTGATTATTGAGTTCCATTTTTTTTGAGATTCAACTTCATATATTTTGTTCTATTGATCAGACTTTTATTTTTAACTAATACCAAATGGTTTGGATGCTTACTATTGTATAATGTCTTAAGGAATAAAAATGCTATTCACTCTTTACTCTGACCTCTTTTCATATTTTCCCTTGATATTCCAGATATTTTTCCTCCGCTTTGATTTTGTAATTACTTTGACTTCTTCTGTAAAGTATTCTTTAGATGGTTTAATTAATATGACATTAAAATTATAAACTGACTTTGGGAGTATTATAATTGTGTTATATTGGTATAAACAGTATTGAGCACTGAATATTCCTTAAGCTGTTTATAAAGTTCTTCATTTCTTTAAGTATCACTTTGTAATAGAAAATATACAAGTATTTTGTGTTCTTTAGTAGATTGATCCTTAACTATTTTTTTTCTCATTTTGTAGTTATTTGGAATGGAATTCCCCTTTCTATTATTTTACCTTGGATTTTGTTATGATGATATATAGTTGACATTAATATTTTTCTGCATCTATATTTTAGCCCACAACTTAGCTGAAGATATGTTTATGTCACTTTATATCTTTGCTGATTCTCTAAGATTTTCTAAGCAAATTACCATGTCAGTGACTAATAATGATAGTTTTATTTCTTCTTTATCTATAATTTAGTCTTTAATTTCTTTATCTTGTCATTATTTTTAAAGCTATAGTAAATTTCCAAAACATTATTAAATCATTGGGAAGTACTTGAACATTTGGCATCCTTATTTTATTTTTGTTTTTATTTTGGAAATTTCTGGTATATCACCATCATAGAGAATGGGTGCTTGGGCTTTAGATAGATATGTTTATGATATTTAAAAAAGTCCCTCTACACATAGATTAGAATTCTCTTTTTTTTCTTTCACATGAATAACATTTGTACTTTGTCACATATGTTTTCCATACCAATTAAGAAAATTATCTCCTTTATATGTGTGTGTGTGTGTTTAATTTAATATGATTGGGTTCATCATTGTGGGAATACTGAATAAAAATGTTGGAATGTCTTTGCATTTCTGATAAATATCCAAATTGCTTACAATGAATGATTCCCTGTGCAAGAGATTTTTTAAATTTTTGAATTTATATTTAGTAATGCTTTTATCCTTTCCTCATTTAGGCATACATAATATATTTGGCTAATAAAAGGACTCTATAAAACTCAGGAATCCCTTCTCACCCACTTGGGAGGTTCTTTACAACTCATTCTATTCCTTTTTCTGATATTGTATTAGTTAAGTTCTTTACTTGTTATTCTGTTACTTTGACTATATTATATTTTTTGGTGTCGTCTGTTTTGTTAGCATGTAACTTAATAGGTTCTGATAACTATTTTATTATTTTGCTGATTATCTTGTAATTTCACCTAGTTAATTATTTTGTTGATTTGATATTCTATCCTTTTGGATTTAATTAGGTTTGTTAAAAACTTGTAATTTTCCTTGTCCAACCAGCTTTCATTTTTATTTATGTTTTCTTTTTACATTTATTCATAATATTTCTTTACTCTATACAAGATCTTTTAAAGTCCCATGTGATTTTGAGAAAATAAGTGGAATGTATACCTTTCACAAAGACATAGAGGCACTTACAAAAGATAATATGGATAACTGACTTCCTGAACCTGAAATGCAGGAATGTACTAAATATTTATCTATATTGGATACCAAACCCTCATCAGATAAATTTGATCTAAACATTGTTTCTCTATTCAATTGCTTCCCATCGTATTTGCATTGATATTGGTTAGTTGTCTGTGGTTTTCTTTTTTTCATAATTATACTGTTTGATTCTTTTTTCTCTGATAACATAATTAAATCTCCTTTTTTTGACACACAAAAGGGAAGCTGAATAGTCCAGAGGTGGGGTTAGGAAGGAGGAGGAAGGTGACAGAGGGATGGTGTTTACATTTAGAAAGTTCTTAGAAATGCTTCTTGCTTATGCCCATTACATACAATGCTTCCTGATGGTAATCATTTTAAGGAAGACACCATTTATCCCTATGCTCTTTGGTGTTTTTAATATATTTAGAAAGTTAGAATCACAGCCAAGAAGGAAATGGTGGTTAGCTGACTTATGTCCCTCCCCCAATTGGGAAACACCAATGAAAGAAGGTGTCCAGTATGACAGAAAGATATCCTAGCTCAAGAAGGTCATAGGAGTAACTGGCTGATAAACATGGGAAAGCACTTGGTGGTGAGGATGGTTGAAGAGTTAGAGTGCATCTGATTCACCTTTTTGAAATCCAGAAATTCATAAGTACAATTGAACAGAAATGAAGGTTAGTTGGCTGGGCTCCAAAATGGACATCATTGGAAGACTTCAACATGGGAGAAGAGGAACAGCTTGATTAAAGGATAATCCAGGATTATAACACTAAAAGGACACCTTCTCATCACTAAATAAAAATTTCTCCTTTTATTTTCCATTGCAACCATTTCCTTCACCACTGCTTCCATTCTCCTATGAATCCTCTTCATCCTGAGATATTACAGGAGATATTTTCCCTTCCTTATCTATTGACTTAATTAGACTACATGACATTATCCTATCTATTTTTTTCCTCCCCTTGCCTCATTTAAGTGTCCTTTCATTCTGAAGTGTATTTGAAAAGCAAAAAACAAATATATATATATTCTTAAATAATCCCTTTGCTTTACTTCTAGGTAGGCTATTGAGAAATTTATTCCATGGTATTTCAGACTTGTTTCTCCATAATTGGTTTTTCCAGTTTCATATTGCTTCCCCTCCACCACCACGCCTGTCTCCTTATGCACTTTTAGAGAGAAATCTCTTGATAGTCTCTGTGATAATGAGGTACATAGTGAAGTGCAATGAAAAACATTGACTTTGGAGTAAGAGTATAGATATTGACATCTCCAATATTCTCACCTTTCTTACCAGGCTCAACACATTGAACTTCTTTGGTTCTTATTTTCCTTATGTCTAAAATGATGGAGGTGAACTAGGTGATCTCTATATTCCTTTTATTTTCTCTTTGTATGCTTCTAAATTTACACCTAGCCCCCAAATGCCACATATCTCAGTGCTTTTCAGATTCAGGCAGCAAACTGCTAACCTCTATACATGCTCAGTGCAATTGTTCTGTTTTTCTACATTGTTCATTCTATCACTAAACAAAGAAAACATTTCTGAACATGAATGAGACACTCTGAGAATAGAATAAACAGCTCTTTAAGGCGATACCCTTGACAGCTGAGCAGAAATGAAACAACTAATTTGTGAAAAAGGAGCACCGGCCATATGAATTCCACTTCAGAGCTTTCATTTAAGTCATTTCTCAAAACAAATGAAGAACTTCTAAATGCTTTACAACACTTGAAATGTATAACTACTCTATCACTTTTACAAAATTGTATGGGTTCTGCACCTAAATTTTGCAATGTCACCATAATTTCTCCTTGATAAGTAGAATCTATTACTCCAGCCAATGCATGTATTCTTTGGGTTGCTAATCCTGATTTAGGTAATATCCATCCAAAATGATTTTTAGGGATTCTCATATATACTCCCATTCAGTAACCTCTGGTTGAATGAAATCCTCAATTATCTCCCTGAATTCTAGGGTTTTCCTGCTTTCTTCTTAGTATAGGGAGAACTTCTGCCCTTGTAAAAGCCTCTTCATTTAACATTGTTTCTTTTCCCACGAAGCTGTCTTCTGGCAGCCATTGTCATGACAACTAGGCTAAGTCTGCATTAAAGAGGAATGCACATTCCTCTTCCTATTTTATTTTCTTCTTTTTCTGAGCCAAACCCACAATGGCAAACTTGTCTTCTATCACCTGAGACCCTCCAGTTTGCTCTTCTGGAGAGACCAAACACTGTAGCATAGATCATTTCCCATTTAAATCAACTAACTTCTTCTCTGAGTTTGTTTTTTTTTGTTTCTTTGTAGAAGCTTGTCTCTGCTTTTATATATAATATGATAACACATATTCCTTCCAATTCTTTCCCTGGTTTTATTGGTATTCCTTGCAAGCATGTTTCTAAATCTCTAAGTTCTCCCTTCTGTAGCCTCAGTTGCAAGTTTTCACAGAACCCTGTACTTTTAGCCCATTCCCTTGCTAAGGAGGAATAAGGTCAACCCTCCCATCCTGGGATATCCATTTCTTCTTCTAAAGCCTTTCTACCTTCAAAGAAAGGTTTTGTATTTTGAAATCCCATCCTCATAGCCAAATGTAGCACCAACGCAATATTCACAGCACTGACAGTGCCTTTGACAAAATATAATAGGCTCTCAATAGAGAAGACAGAAGGAAAACATTTATTTAGACACCAGAACTCCAAATCCCCAAACCAGAAAGTCAAATCCATCAGAGTAAAATAAGTTAATGCACCACGGCACAACAGGAAGCCACACCATCCTTTAGCCTTCCCAGAAACACTCACAAACCTAGCTGTCACTCCAAGGGGCAAACACTCAGAAACCTAGCTGTTTCTTTGAATAGTCCTTTCCTCCCTTTAGCTGGAACTGCTCTGACTCCTAGCTTCTTCTGGGCTCTGCTCCACCCTTCAGTAAGCACCTTCCACCACAGGCTCCATGTGATTTTATCTGGCCTATTAAGGGGCAGAGAAGATCTTCAAATTCCCATCATCATTACAAATACATCTGTGTATGTATGAATGCATGTGTGCTATCCCATTCATTATTCTCTCTACTTATATTACAACATTTCTTCCAGTGTTTATCATCTGTATTTAATGGAATAATGAAATAAGTTTATAATTTTTCTCCTTATCCCCTTTGTCTAGCTCTGTCGCACTTAAATCCGCTTCATGTGCAAGTTAAGGCATTACCTGTGATGTAATTTGTACTCTTCTAAAGCAAAAGTTGAATAATATCTTCCTAGTCCTACTTCATATTACTCTTTTTCTTTTCTCCCTTCTAGTTTAACTATTTTACTTGCTCTTTCTTATTTACAGCATTACATATCTTGTTTCCTGTCATTTCCACAGGTGATTCCCTCAATGCCCGGAATGTCCTTCTTCGTAATCTACATGTTAAAGACTCCTTGGCTCATTTCAAAACTTGACTCAAGTACCATTCCTAGTAAACCAGTCCAGATTCTGTTGCTTACTAGTTCCTTCCACACTGAAAGTGTCTTTAACTATTTTTATATATTTTGCATTTACTTTTCTGAATTCATAAATTTCACACAGCCCTTAATTGTAACATTTTTGAGGGAAGATCCTTTATCCCTGAGTACTTTTTGATTTTTGTCATGCTTTAGATGTATAATATTGGCAAACAGCATTTAAAAAGGTGTTTTACTCTAGTGATTTGTAAGTTTTTTTATGAGTTAATATGCAATATTCTGTATTTTATCATTCTTTCTCTACAGTGTATCTTCCAAACAGGTTGGTTATTGTCCTTCATGCTCAAAGAGGACCAAAATGACATCACGATTTTGGGATTAGACCAACATGGGCTCAGAAGACTATACCACAGGTCAGGCACAGATAAAGAGTAGAGAAATCCCTAAATTTCCATACCTCTTATTTCTTTTGAGCTATTGTAATTTTGCTTAGTTCATAGGACACAGTGCTTTTCATGCAGGCCTACTATGCTGGGCAGTCCTGTGCCAGTGTCTCACATGTGTCACAATTGATTTCAAAGTTCTTCAGAGAGACCTTGAGAGTGTCCTTGTATCACTACTTCTGTTCTCTCTGTGTGTACTTGGCTTATGTAAGTTATCTATGAAGTAGTCTTTTAGGTAAATGAACATTTGCATTTGAACAATGTGGCCAGCCCATCAGAGTTGTGCTCTCTACAGTAGAGTTTGAATGTCTGTCAGTTCAACTCAAGAAAGGATTTCAGTGTCTGGTACCTTGTCTTGGTGATCTTCAGAATCTTCCTAAGACAATTCAAAAAAAATTTATTCAGTTTCCTGGTGTGGTGCTGGCATACTATCTGGGTTGCACAGGCATACAACTGTGAGCTCAGCACAATAACTTTGTAGACCTTCAGTACCTTTGGTAGGCAGTTTAAAGACTCTTCTCTCTTAATGATTGCTTTAGAGCCTCCAAAACACTGAGCTGGCTCTGGCAATGCACATGTCAACCTCATCATGTGTATATACTTCCCTAGAAACTATACTTTCAAGATAAGTAGACTTAGTCACAGCATTCAAAAATCTCTTCATTTGAGGGGTGGTCAAGTGGCTCAGCAAGTAAGAATACCGGCCCCAGTGTCGGGATGAACTGGGGATCAAATCCAGGCTCAGATACTTAGCACCACACCCAGAAATAACTGGTGGTGTAACATTGAGCAAGTTACTTAACCCCGATTGCTTATTTGAAAAAAGAATCTCTTCATTTGCTGTAAATAATAGTTCCATATGTGGGTGTCATGGTGCTGGCTGGGAAGGACCTCTGTTTTCTTGGTGTTTTCTGCCCAAAAAAAGCACAAGTGGCAGAGAACCTATCCACATTCTGCTGCATTTCGGCATCAGAGGCTGCAAAATCATCTGAGAACAAAAAGTTGTGAAGCAACGCTACTTTAGTCTTGACTTGTAGCCTTTTCAAGTTAAATAATTTACTGTCTATGTGGTCCCCCTCCTTGATGCAGATTTTATCTTTGTTGACAACATTACTGAAAATATTTTTTTGAAAGGCAGGGCAGCACAATAAGCACACAACCCTTGGTTCACTCCATTGGTGACTAGGAAAGGACAAGAGAATAATCTATTATCCAGAATCAATGCAAGCATGCTGTCATGACATGACACAGAATAATGAAGAATTTCTCTAGGCAACCAAATTTTGTCATGATATTAAAAGGTAATTGTGTAATGGATGGTGATAGTATGGTCAGCTATAGAATGTAACTTGTGTAATACTGCTTATTTTCAGCTAATATCCTCATCACGGGTACACTAAATAAGTATCTAGATTGTTCTCAGAAAATCCTTCTGTAGATGAGAAAATTGGCATATGAGTCAGTATTCAATTATATTTTCTCAGTTGCTTTTGTTTTCATGAAACAAAGTCCAATAATTTTTTTAAACTTTCATAACTTTTTTTTCCTTCAGATAACTTGAAACTTGGCCCTTGTGAATGTTGGAAGTTATTCAGATGCTCTCATTTGCAAATGGTACCATGCTAATCACCTTAGGACATGGAACACTGCAGATTCCCCCAAATGGAATCCATTTAAAAACTTGAACCAATAATACTTTAAGAAATGCTAAGTGGATGAAGAATGTTTCATCTCCAGATGCTATGAATGGACATTCTATAGAGCTATTCCAGCAGTGCACCCTCTTTCATCCCACATTACAAGATTGAATGTTCACTTCTTTCTAAGGTTCCCTCCATTTCTTCTTCAACAAAATTTCCCCTTGTTTGGGAAAATTAGACACAGAGTGGCAGCTGTAATCCTTGATCAAGAGAGCAGCAGATCAAGGGAGATCTGAATTAAAATCTGGCCTCAGATATATCCTGGCTGTGTGTCACTGGGAAAGTCACTGAACCTCTGTTTGTCCCAACTTCTCCATCTGTAAAATGGAGATAATAACAGCACCGACGTGCTTGTGTGGTTGTGAGGATTGGATGAAATAATTGTAAATTTCTTAGCATATTTCCTGGCACATAGCACGTGCTAGAAAAATTTTAGCGGCCGCTACTGCTGCTGCTGCTGTTATATTTTAAATCCTTTGAGAAATACTAAACCAGTCCATTGCACTAGATTGGGGGAACTTTAATATTTCCATTCAAGGGGCAGTTATGTAGTGCAGTGAATAGACCACTGGCCCTGTAGTCAGGAGGACCTGGGTTCAAATTCAGTCTCAGACACTTAACATTAAGTAAATACAAGCTGTGTGACCTTGGGCAAGTCACTTAACCCCATTTGCCCTGCCTTCCCCTCTCCAAAAAGTCCAAAACTTATTTCCATTAGAGAAGCAAACTAGTCAGTGATGTACAGAAAATTTGATTTTTATTGAATGATGCTCAAATGTGTCTACTTTGTTTGATATCCTTCCTTCTCCCACCAGCACCCCCAGTCCCTCCTTGCAGTGGTGATTATAATCAGATTGGGGGGAAATGTTTTTCCTGGTAGTAGTTTGGTCTTCTTTGGTGTTTTTGAGCTTCCTATTACTTCTTTTCCCTGAAAGGGACTTTCTGAGTGGGAACTCTAAGTATTTAGGTTCTTTGATGTTCCTACATGACGAAAAAATGTGTGTTTCATTTCTATATTCTTAACTTGTAGGTATCGTTTTAGTTCATCTATGCATGGCCCCACAGGTGGCCATATATAGCTTATAATCCCATTTCATGATGTCTTGGAGTTTTTGAAAGTGACTATGTAACCCTCTTGCCATTCAAGTGAGGAAGCTTTATTTACTGTGTGGGAACTAGACAGGGAATATGAGAAAGGAAGTAAGGGGTGGAGTGTTAAGAATACATTTTTATCAAATTCACTTGAGAGGTAAGAATGCAAGCAATTCTCTGGAAGTACAGCATATATCCACAATTTAAACACTAGACACTATCTTGGATTCCAATCAGAATATCTTTAGACTGACTGGAGGAGGAAGGGAATCAGTGATCCAGGAAGGGGTTACTCTCCCAGGCTGTGCCAGGTTCTCAACAGTACTCCTATCAATCCTACAGAGTAGAGATACCCGGGGATGATTGTAGGAAATGCCTGGATGCTTGTTGGGGGTGAATGGGGTCTTGCTTGGGTACTTATTTCCTCTCCTTATTGTCACAAGCAAGGAGACACCAATAAAAAAGTTTGTATGAGTCATGGACATTTCTATACAGAATGGGAAGTGGGGAGGAAAAAGCCAAGAAAAAGAACAGACAAAAGGAAGGAAAATGCTTGAAACCTTCAGAAAAAATGTCAAAATACCTTCTTTAAAATGAAGTTTAGATTTTGCCACAAATTGACTTCAAACTCGACGGCCTGTTGTTTAAAATAAACAAACTAACAAAAAAACCTTATTCCCTCTTCTGAAATTTAGAGTCAACAACCCATTGCCAAATCTGAAATGTGCCCACAATTCTGCAATTTTTTTTTCTATTTTTCAACAAGAGATTGGTGGTGACACTTGAAAATGTTACACCATTGATTGGCATTTTAGAACATATAAAGTAATTTTAATTATAGGAAAAAAAGCAGATGGCACCTCCGGCCAGAGGCACTCCAGATCAGCAGTAGATGTAGCCCTTTCCAGATTTATCAACACATAGACACAAAGGACAAAGTGAGAGGTCAATACGGTCTGGATTTTGGGACCAGTAAGTGGGAGTGCCTGGCTGTTACCTCCAGGGCGAAAAGCAGCACAGCCAGCCAGCGCCGCGTGGCGGCTTCAGCTCTTGGCCTGCAGAGTGTAGGGGGACCAAGCACCAGTCTGAGGGGTAATCACTCTTGCTTTAAGCTGCTTGGATCTGGATTGCAGTCTAGGGTGGAGGTACTGGGGTGTTTGTCCATCTTGCCAGAGCATGTGGAGACCTCAGAGAGGGCACCCATCTAATACCTCCAGCAGCTAAGAAAACCTCAGCATTTGGGACAAAAGCTCCCCTGTCTGGTGGCAGAGTCCTACTGTGGCAAAAAGCCCATAAGTCAAGTAATTGAATGGCAAAATGAGCAGGCAAAGGAAACAAAGCAGACAGAAGATCCCAACAATACACTCCTATTTTGGGGACAAAAAGGAGCAAAGCATGGAACATGAGGAAAACAGTGAAGTCAGAACTCCTGCACCAAAAGCTTCAAAGGAAAATACAAGCTGGTTACAGACCATAGAGCACCTTAAGAAAGATTTTGAAAACCAAATAAGAGAAGTGGAGGAAAAATTGGGAAGAGAAATGAGAACAATGCAAAAAAATTATGAAATGAGAGTCAACAGCCTGACTGAGGAAAATAATACCTTAAAAAACAGACTGACTCAAATGGCAAATGAGGCCCAAAAAGGCAATGAGTAGAAGAATGCCTTAAAAAGTCAAATTTGCCGGATGGAAAAAGAATCTCAAAAGCTCAATGAGGAGAATCATTGCTTCAGAATTGGATTGGAGCAAATGGAAGCTAATGACTTTATGAGAAATCAAGATGCTGTTAAACAGATCCAAACAAATGAAAGAATAGAAGGCAAAGTGAAATATCTCATGGGAAAAACGACTGACCTGGAAAATAGATCCAGGAGAGATAATTTAAAAATTATTGGACTACCTGAAAGCCATGACCAAAGTAAAAACCTGGAAATCATCCTCCAGGAAGTTCTCAAAGAAAACTGCCCTGATGTTTTAGTACCAGAGGGCAAAATAGAGTTTGAAAGAATCCACCGATCACCTCCTGTAAAAGATCCCAAAAAGAAAACTCCTAGGAATATTATAGCCAGGTTCTGGAATTCCCAGATTAAGGAGAGAATGTTACAAGCAGCCAGAAAGAAACAATTTGAATATTGTGGAAACACAATCAGGATAACCCAGGATCTGGCAGCTTCTACACTGAGGGATCTAAGGGCTTGGAATATGATATTCCGGAGGGCAAAGGAGCTGGTATTAAAACCAAGAGTCACCTACCCAGCAAAACTGAGTATCATGTTTCAGGGTAAAATATGGTCATTCAGTGGAATAGAGGACTTTCAAGCATTTTTCCTGAAAAAATCAGAGTTGAATAGAAAATTTGACATTCAGATACAAGAAGCAAGAGAAGCATGAAAAGGTAAACAGGGAAAAGAAATCATAAGGAGCTTCTCAAAGTTGAACTATTAACATTCCTACATGGAAAAATAATAATTGTAACTTATGAAACTTTTCTCAGTAGTTGAAGGGATTAGAAATATATATATATATTTGTCTATATATGAAGATATATGGGCATATGAATACATATGTGAATGTGTGTATATATGTTTACAGGTATACATAGATAGAGGGCACAGGACCAATTTAACAGGAAGGAATGATACTTAAAAGGTGAAATTAAGAGGTGAGAAGAATATAATGAGAGGAAATGGAGAGAGACAGATTGGGGTAAACTATCTCATACAGAAGAGGCAAGGGAAAATGGTTACAATGGAGGGGAAGAATAGGAAGGCAAAAGAGAATGGGTCAACCTTATTCCCATTGAATTTGGCTTGAGGAGGGAATGAAATACACACTAAATAGGGTATCTCATCCTCCAGGGGGGAAGGGGATGAGAGGGGGGATGATAGAAGGAAGGGTAGGCTGGGGGGGAGGGAGGTGGGAAGCATGCACGTTTGAAAATAGACGGGATCAAAGTGGAGAGTAGAGCGGGTGGGAGGTGGGATGGGAGGGAGGGAAGTGCAGTCAGTGTTTTACAATGTATCTACTATGTTATTGTTTTGCATTGGTCACACATGTGCAACCTGTACTGAACTGCGTATCTTCCCAGTAGGGGTGGGTGATGGGGAAGGAGGGGAATGAATCTGGAATTGAAAGTTTTGAAATCAAATATCCAAATATATATATATATACATATATATATGTGTGTGTGTGTGTTTGTATGTATGTATATGTGTGTGTGTGTGTATATATATACACTATTATTAATACCATCTTACATGTAATTTGGAAATGGGATGTGGAGGCACTGAGGCATAGAGATCCACTGGAAAAGTGGAAAGGGGTATGCGGGATAATGTGGGAGAGAGCAGATTGGAGGAGGGGATATCCTGTGGGACTGCTATTTTGGGGCGGTGGGTGGGGGAGAAATGGGGAGAAAATTTGTAGCTCAAAATCTGATGGAAACAGATGATGTAAATCAGAAGTTAATAGAGCATTAAAAAATAAATTATTTTAAAAAAAGCAGATGTCATAATAGAATGTTTTAGAAATACTTGGGTCAGATCCTACATCTACTATTCATTAACTCCGTGACTGTGGAAAAGTTTCTAAAACTCAGTTACCTCATCTGTAAAATGGAGAAGAAGTAATAGCTATAAGAAAATAAGATAGTATGTTAACAGATGCTTGTTAAATGAATAAGTGAATACCCTCACCCAGATGGAATGGAATGAAAGAAATGGAATGGTGAATTTTTAATAAATTCAAGCTATTCTATGAATTCAGGTTAAGCCATTGTGAATTCCATTATTTACTTTGGATAAAAATTACTCAGACCTACATTATGCTGAACAGATAATCGGACCTTTTAAAATTTTTCTCTAGGAGACTTGAATTTTCTCATTGTGTAAGCACAACTTGAACACAGTGGACATGGGAATAAATAATTGCATTTATTATATTTAATTTTTTATCATATATTTTATTTAAATATTTATTATATGTGTTATATTTGTATATTTTATTTATTATATATCACAACCATTTATTAAATGTCTAACGTGTTAAACACTCTGCTAGATACTGGAGATACAAAGACATATATGAAACTGTTCCTGCCCTCTAGGACATTACATTCTATTAGTACTTTTATTTCCTTAGTCTTATCATTGAGTATCAGATGGCAAATGTGGTCAGGAATTTAAGGGTAGAGCACTTATTTTTCTAAAAAGAATTAATTTCAGTTACACAGTCTAAATAGAATTTTTGTAAACTTAATGATTTTTTCAGGCCCTCAATTCTATCCCAGGCACTTGTAAGGGTTATGGGATTTAAAGATCTTCCACGCCCCATTGGACTTGCTGACGTAGCAGGAAAGGGAGGAGCAAGAGGAAGCAGAAGCCAGGCTAGAGTTCCTGAGGTGGCTAGCAGTGGTGGCTATGGCAGCAGCAGCAGCAGAGGCGGCGGCAGCGGAAGCGTGAATCCCTTTTTGAGCCAGCCAGAATTTCTGCTAAGGACTCCTGCTGAAGACTGATAGGGGCCAGAGCTGCTGGGAGTGTGCTTCCTGGACACTGGGTGGTTGCTGTCAGTGGGGAGAGGAGGACCTTTGCCTGAGGTAGCCTGTTCTGTTTTAAAGGCTTGAGAATGTGGGTGCTTTCTACTTTATCTACCTGTGCCAATTTCATAACTACTCTGATGGCTTTGACTTTCTGGTTTTGGGACTCAGTCTTTTGGTATTTTAATAAATTTTCTAGCTTATTCCCCCATATAGCAAGCCTGATATATTTTGTGATGGGTAATTACATTCAGCATATCTGTAATTTCCATAGTCATTGTGAATATTGCATTGCTGATACAGCACTACAAAACAGAGTTAGGATATGAATCTGCAACCATTTTAACCTAATTATAAATACCATTTTCTGTTCTTGTGAAATACTGTAAAACAATTTAGATTGTGTTTAATTTGAAACTCATAAATAAAATTTGAGCTTATGTGTTATCAAGGCATCTTAATTACTTCATTTGTTCTTTGAAACAATTATAGAAACAAATTGAGAAAACATTTTGGCAGATTTAGATTTAAAACAAGGGAAATGCAATTTGTCTCAGCTATCTATGTTTCAAAGTTTTCTTTTTGAAAGTTTTAAATTTTTCCCTTATATTAGACAATCTATATTCTTTACCCTGTACAGGGAGGTCAACACAAGTGTGCATGAATGGGGACAACAGGGAAACAGCAATAGAGAATGGGAATTGTATCTGATGTGGAATTGGGAGACCTGGGTTTGAATCTAGGCTCTGTTGCTTACTATTTCTGACATAGGGCATTTATTTCTTTCCTTTGGTTCTCAGTTTCTGCTTGTATTAAATGAGTGAGTTGGACTAGTTGAACTTCAAGGATGCTTATTAAATCTAATATTCTATGAAAAGTAAAAAGAGTCTCATAACTTTTATAGATCGTGATACCTGGAGTCAACCTTAATTCTGGCAACACTGGAATGCATCACAAAAATAAAAATCCCCACATTTGAAGATGAAGAAGAATGCCCCAAATCCTTATCTGTTCCCCTGTTTTGTTATTTAAACCAATGGTATGAGTTACTGCCCTCAATCTTTCTCTTATCACAGACAGTCCCTTGCCATCTGCCAATTGAAGTAAACTTCATTGTCCTTGGGTGAGATTATAACAAACTCTTGTCCCTTCTTCCCAAATTTTACTATATTTTCTGTCAGAAACAGCTGGGCTGAGTGAGAAAATAAAGCTGGCCAATTTAAAAGGGTAGAGGTAAAAAAGTCAATTTAGAAATGTGAACTATTTGATTACATGAAAATAAAGAGTCTAAACTCTATCATTTGCTAATTGTCTTGCATCTTCTTGGGAATAGCTAGTGATGAAAAGGTTAGCAGGAACATAAAATGTGTGCATTCCCAATGGTTTGTTTGCAAGTTGAGCATAAATAGCATTTTCTAAATCTGCAGTTAAGTCAACTATGGTTCATTGCAATGAAATTATTTTCTTTTTACAAGAGAGATTCCACATCGCTACTCTCAGACTGAATTAGGTACAATTCTTTTCTAGGCCAAGCACCATCTGAGTGCTTTTAGTGTTAGTCACACATGCAAAGGCTTCTCAACAGAAGAGAATGCTAAATTTGCTAAATTTGGATACCCAGCATAAAGATGCCTATGTGCAACTGAAACACTCATTACCTTATGTTACAAAGGAAAGAATGACTGCAAATCTCATTTTCTATAATGAGTTTCTGAGGAGCAAGTTTAAATTAAAATGCACCAGGGACTTCTAGGCCCATAGGATCCTTGGAAAATGTGATCATCCACCTCAGATGGAATACTCACGTTTTTTTGGCTACAAAGATAAGGTTTCCTATTACACTCCCATATTATCACTCAGGCATGATGAGAATATTCTAGCAGCCCAGCAGGAATTCTTCAGTTGAAATCTTCTAGGATAGATAGTGAATGCAAACAGATGGTCTTGGGCTTGAATGTGACAGGATTGAACTGGGACAGTCATTTTGAATATTTGAAGTTATGACTAGATATATGCATTTTATTATTAACATATTCATTGGCACTAAGTAGGAACATGTGTGGTGTTTGTGAATCTTACATATTTTATTATTGTAGTCATCATCTCTAAGACCTAGACACAGAAAAGGAGATAATAAGATTTTTTAATTTTTTTGTGGAATGTAGTTTTTAAGAAAAGATGATAACGAAACTTTAAAACCAAATCACTGATACTTTAACAGATTTTGTATGTCAATGAACAAGAAAACAGAAAAGAAAATAGAAAAGAAAGGAAAAGAAAGAAAAAAAACAGAAGAAAAAGAAAGGAAAATAAGTCCCTAATCGCATAAAGTTCTCAGTATTTAATTCATGCTCAAATGCCTGTTGAATTAAAACAATTATGAGTTCTGTTCCTCCTGATTCCATTAAAAAAAAATTCACTTTGAATACCCTAGAATTAACCCAAACATGTGCCTTTCTCATTCTCTTCTCAATTTAGGTTAGCTTTATAACTTCTTATTTCCATCAAATGATGGACTCCATTTTTCTTTCCAAGATCCAGACTAAAAATTTGGAGTCATTTGATTTCTCCTTTAAGTACATCTTCTAATATCCAGTTAAACACTATTGATTGATTCATTCATTCTCATCCTCCTTTCTTCTCTATCAGCATTGGCATCTATGTTAACTCAAGTTCTTATCACATGACTTCACAACTATCCTCAATGTCACTTAAGTGCTCCTCTTACCTCCAGTCTGCTCCTTCCATTTAATCTGGCACATTATTACAAATTAAATCATCTGCTTTTATCAGGTTATGCACTATTACCCAGAGTGATCATGTTCGTGGTGTTCTTTCCGACTAAAATGACATCTTTCCTCCTTTATTCTCTATGCTCTATTTTGTTCCCCAAAATAGGACTATTATGCCCAAGGGCATAATAATGAAAATAATAGTATTAAAAATTAGTCTTTGTTTCAGTGGTACATACTTCACACCTAGTTTTCCATGGTGGATAAAGCAGTCTCTGTCGTGGACTATTATTACTACAATTTAGAATCATTCTTAGTTCCTTTCAGGGCTCATAAGGTCATGGCCTGATCTCTCCCTTCTCTAAAACTACATCAGGAAAGAACAAGCATAAAAAACAAAGACATGTGTCTGTTTTTTATGGCTATCACAACCACAGGGGTGAAGGAACTTAAGATATTCATTCCCATCCACAGTTGACAACCACCAGAGACAGAAAGAGATTTCACCTGTTTGTGCATTTTATATGCACACTCACTTCTGACATAGAAGCCAATTAAACAGTTTCTTACTTTGTCACACAGTAAACGGTCAGGGAACAGTCATAGAATACTGAGTATACTCTCAATCAGGGCAAGGCCACTTCATTATGCATAATTACTCTTTTCTGGAAGGTGGCTCCATTTGGTTATTTGTCAGGTAGAGAATAATGCATGCACCCCCTAAGGACTAGGTCCTATTTGGCCAATCCATTCCTTACAATCTTTTCCATTAAAAAAAATCATCTTCAGGAAATTGTACTTCAGTACAATTAGTCCTTACACCTTACTCAGAGCATTTCTCTGGGGTGATTAAGAGGCAAAAGCATTGTCTTTGTTATTCTCCAAGAATCTTCTCTCTGCCAAATTTCCCTATTAATATTGAGGGCATCATCATCCTTTAAGTCACTTGGGCTCATAACCAAGGTGCCATCCTTAACCCCTTACTCTCTCTTACCCGCATATCCAATATGCTTGTAAGAACTGTTTATTTTACCTTTGTAGCATCTCTCCTATATGCCCCTTTCTCTTTTATGGTATTACCATAACATTGGTCTAGGTCCTCAGGATTCCATGCCATGACTATTGTAATAGTTTTCTGGTTTGTCTCCCTGGTACAAGTCACTCCTCACTTCAGAACATGTTCCATTCAGTTGTCAAATTGACCTTTTTAACACACAGTTCTGTTTATGTAACTCCTTATTCAATAAACTCCAGAGACTCACTTTTACCTCTGAGATCAAATATAAAACACCATTACGCATATGCCACCTGCCTCGTTTCCAGTCCAGAGAACAAAATACCCATTCCAAGATAAAACTTATCACTTCTAAGCTCATCATTATGCTGCCAACCAAAGCCTTGATTGACTCAACCTTGCTCAGTCTCCTCCCCTCTGATAGGAGGGCCAGAAGGTAAAGTGTCAACCTTCTCCCAATGCCTTCCTTGAGCGGGCAGGAACTAAACTCTCAGCTCAACTTTCTATCTGCCACTCTGCCAGTTTTCAACTCCACGGAATAAACACCACTGCATGGGGTGTTCCTTGGGGTTCTCCCACTTTGCCATTTTCTTGCCTCCTTTTCTGTGTTTTCTCTTGCTTTAGACTGTAAACTCCTTGAGGGCAGAGACTGTTTTTATTTTTAATCATATCCCCAAGTTTTAGCACAATTTCTGGCACGTAGTAGTTACTTGAAAGATGTTTATTGAATTCGACTGAAAAATCCCATTTGGCTTTTAAAGTCTTTTGTAACCTGGTCTCTTCCTACTTTTCCAGTCTTCATAGATCTTATTCCGCTCCATGTACTCTGTGATCCAGTGATTCTGGCCTCCTTGCTATTCCTCACATAAGATGTGCCATCTTTCAACTCAGTGCATTTTCACTGGTTGTTTCCCATGACTGAAATCTCTCCCTCCTTGTATCCATCTGCTGACTTCCAAGCTAAATACCTATATTCTACAGGAAGCCGTTCCTAATTCTCCTTAACTTTAGTGCCTTAACTCTGGATTATCGCCAAATGATTTTGTCTTTGTCGTTATGATTTTGGTGGAGTATTTTGTTGCAGTTGGTACGATTTTATTTGTTTTGTTTTTCTTTATGTCCCTGATATTTAACAATTGGCTCATAATGTGCTTAATAAACAGTCGGTTACTTAACTTGACTTGCCCAAGACAAACATTAGCCATGCTGACTCACTAAATATCCACAGACTAGAAAACTAGATTTATAGACATACCTTTCATCTAAATCCTAGCTCTCCTATTTACTAATATTTGATCAGGTCTCTATTTCCTTATGAGTAAATGATGAAGTTAAGTCCTTGGAGGACAATTCTAGCTCTAAATTTTTTATCTTATGATTTGTCTAATCAGCATATCCCCTGAATTCCCTATCTTTTCTTTAAATTTCTTTATTTTAAGTCCCTGTCATACAACAAAATCATAGTCACTGATCTGAGACAAAGAAGGTTCTATTTTCATGCTCCAATTAATTTCTAGTATTTATCCTATTTTCTTGCCTCATCTACCGGATTTCCATTACCTCTTTGTGCCTCAGTTTCTTCATTTGCACAGAGGTAGTTGCACCATGTAACCTCTAAAGAACCTTCCAGTTCTAAATCTATAATTCTATGATACTAGGATCCTCATTTGTTTTTGTTTCCTTAAAGCTTTAAATGTTATCATCTCTCCGGCATTTGCTTATCTTGCTTTTTTTTTTTTTTTCTTTTGCTGACTTTGGACCCAACATACTGCTTTCCTGACTCTTGGAAACCTAGATTCCAAGTCTATCCCAGTCTGAGGTATCAATGTATTTATGTCAAATTCCTAATGGATACTGAATATCTATATTCTACCTGATTTAGTTTTGGTTTCTCACCCAACATTCAAACCTGCTCTTACTCAGACCTACAATGATAACAAAGTAACTTCTTCCCTTGAGACAGTGGGGGCACTGAACCCTTCCCCATTCATGTCAAAAAAAGTTCAGTTAAGGCCAGTCCGGTCTTGTTGATGAACTCTCTTCAGAAGGTTGGAGGGAATGGGGAAAGCGGAACACTAAACAGAGAAAACCAACATAAAACCTTATTTCTTTAGTTCCATCAAGTTAATGTGATCCTAAAGTAATTAAATATTTTTAGCACTTTGAAAAACTGTGTTCATGGAATTCTTCAATATTATGGCATATGCATTCCCCAAAAGTAATTGTCTCTTCAAAACCATGCAATACAAACCACAGAACTTTTTGGGAAAAATGAGGTTAGAGGTATAACATTCAAAATCTTTATCTGTAGCACAGTAAAAAGAGAGAGAGAGAGAGAGAGAGAGAGAGAGAGAGAGGATCCTAATAAATATGACTTGTTATATGGTTAAAAAAATCTATAAACACTACAATAAATAGTGACCAAGTCTATGGCCTCAGTTGCTCAGCCTGTGCCTTGTGTTGCTGGAATAAGATGGGTAGACTGCAACTCCAGGTGTTAGGGGTGAAGACTAACCACTGGTCCAAAACTTCTACTACAACAATACACACACACACACACACACACACACACAATATGGCATTTTACCTTGACAAATATCTGAAGTTTGCTTGTGGAAGTGAACACTTTTAGGGTTGTGGTTTGTGAATTATTGTCAAGTGATTTCGTTTTCTGAGTTTTCTCACTGTTTCTCATGGAAGTGGACTGAAACTTTGAGTTATACTCAAAACATTCTCTGCTATGTGATAATGCCCAACTCTTTGGGACCCTGTTTGGGGTATTCTTGGCAAAGACACTGGAGTGATCTGCCATTTCCTGCTCCAGTTCATTTTACGGATGAGGAAACTAAGGCAAACAGGGTGAGGTGGTTTGCCCAGGGTAATACAGCTAGTACGTGTTTGAGGCTGGATTTGTAGTTAGGAAGATGAGTCTTCCTGACTCTAGCCCTGGCACTCTATACACTGCATCATCTAGCAGCCCCAAATATAGAAAATATTCAGCAAAGACATACCTACACATGCATACATATGTGTGTGCACACACACATCTCACCTCCATCCGGTCATTACATCAAAACAGTAAGAAGACCTGCAAAATTGTCCAAAATTAAAAAAAAACCTCAATTTATGTTATATTTTTAGTTTTGTAAATTGTTTTTATATATTTTGAATTTTACTATGCAGATTTTATACTGATGAGGAAGCACATTAATATGTTTAATTTTCAGACACATTAAATGCTTTGTCTGTGCTTACACAGTCAATAGCTGACAGAGGTAGGATTCAAAGCCATTTCTTCTGACTTGCAGCCTCTAGATCTAACACTCTTTTAAGGATGGGCTGTTGTCTCACATTATAAATCTATTTTTTAAAGGAAGGATGTTGGAAGAGGAGTTGGATTTCTGCCCCAACTGTGCATGAGGATCTCTCAGTATGGAAATTCACTCTGGTGATGCTCATCAACAATTTGTCCACTATTTTCAGTCTTAGAGAAAGACACTGAGGATTTACAATACATGATCACACAGACAATCTGTGTTAAAAGCAGGACTTGAATCTGGGTTTCCAAAGCCAGCCTTTTACCTATGGCATCATATTATTCTATATTAATTATTCTATACTTTGCCTTTATGATACATCCAGATATTAAGCTTCCCCCAGAATGACAAAGAAGAACTGAAAAATATATGGCATAGCGAATAGAGAAGGGAAGTTCTACTTGGGAGGCCTGACATTGAATGAAGTCTTAGACACTTACAAGTTATATGC
Source organism: Petaurus breviceps papuanus (assembly GCF_028583685.1). NCBI lineage: Eukaryota > Metazoa > Chordata > Mammalia > Diprotodontia > Petauridae > Petaurus > Petaurus breviceps. The sequence goes on from NW_027186473.1 coordinate 39,326,233, forward strand.
CTGATTGTAAATATTATTTATTGACCATCTCTACCTCACAAAATTGTGAGTAAAATAAGTTGCATATATTTTTTGCAAAATTTAATGCATGATAAAAAATGTGGGTTAGTAGTTAAAGTGCAGAAGTAGTATACAGACAGGACTTTTTTGTATATTTTGATGATTCCTTCATTGAACAATACTTGTAAAGTAACTACAGAGTATGCTAAAAGGACATTGATATATGAAAGAGAGAGAGAAATCAAGGAAGGAAGAAATAAAGAAGAGAGAAATGAAATGAGTAAAAAGGAAGGAAGGAAGAAAGAAAGAAAGAAAGAAAGAAAGAAAGAAAGAAAGAAAGAAAG
>NW_027186473.1:39326586-39327111 GCF_028583685.1 Petaurus breviceps papuanus
AAGAAAGAAAGAAAGAAAGAAAGAAAGAAAGAAAGAAAGAAAGAAAGAAAGAAAGAAAGAAAGAAAGAAAGAGAAAGAGAGAGAGAAAGAAAGAAAGAAAGAAAGAAAGAGAGAGAGAGAAAGAGAGAGAAAGAAAGAAAGAGAGAGAAAGAGAGAGAAAGAAAGAAAGAAAGAAAGAAAAAGAAAGAAAGAAAGAAAAGAAAGAAAGAAAGAAAGAAATAGAAAGAAAGAGAGAAAAAGAAAGAAAGAAAGAAAGAAAGAGAGAGAGAAAAAAGAAAGAGAGAGAAAGAAAGAAAGAAAGAGAGAGAGAAAGAGAGAGAAAGAAAGAAAGAAAGAGAGAGAAAGAAAGAAAGAAAGAAAGAAAGAAAGAAAGAAAGAAAGAAAGAAAGAAAGAAAGAAAGAAAGAAAGAAAGAAAGAAAGAAAGAAGGAAAGAAAGAAGGAAAGAAAGGAGAGCGGGAGGGAGGGAGGGAGGAAGGGAGGAAGGAAGGAAGGAAGGAAGGAAGGAAGGAAGGAAGGAAGGAAGG
>NW_027186473.1:39327121-39338413 GCF_028583685.1 Petaurus breviceps papuanus
AGGAAGGAAGGAAGGAAGGAAGGAAGGAAGGAAGGAAGGAAGGAAGGGAGAAAAAAAGCACAAAGATAGTTGGAGGAAATACCAAGATTAGATTAACCTCCTGGTTAGTCTAGATATTCTAGGTGTTTAGCATAGGGAGGCACTATGGACAAATATCTATGACAAAAAATAATGAATATTCAGTGTATCATAAAGGTAAGTCAATGAACATGTATTATGCATCTACCAGATGATAGGTACTATGATAAATGAAGGAGATACAAAGAGAGGTAAAACAAACAAACAAAAACTCTCCTCCCAGGGAGTGCACAGCCTAATTAGGAGAAACAACATGCAAAAAACAATGTAAACTCACACTCATAAACACACATTTAATATATATGTATATATAATACACAAAACATACATATGCATATGTGTGTATGTGCATGCATGTGCATACACACATATATGTATATACATATATATATTTGTAATAAATTGAAAATACGCAAAAGAGTAGAAAGAATTCCTGTAAAAGGTCAAATTTTAGCTGGGACTTGAAGGAAGCAAGGAAAGTCAGTAAATAACAATGAGAATGGAAAGGGTTCCATGCACGGGAGCAGGTCCATAAAAATGCCCAGAACTGGTAGACAGAGAATTTTTGGAAAGGAACAACAAGGAGGCCAGTGCCGTTGGATCACAGAATATCTGAACAGTGGGAAGTGTAAGATTATTATATAAACTCACCTGATATTATTTATGATGTTTTATGTAGCACTGATGAATATACTAACATTTTGTTTTTCAGTTATTTGGTTGTGTCGTACTCTTAGTGACCCCATGGACCATAGCACTCCAGGCCCTTCTAGTCTCCACTATTTCTCAAAGTCTATCCAAGTACATGTTCATTGTTTCCATGGTACTATTTATACATCTCAATATGTTAAATAGGACTGGGTAATCGAAATAACAGAGATAAAATTTCACATACAGTTGACCTAACTACAACTTTTATTAATAATCTACAGAGCAGACTGAGTAGATATACTCACCCATATAAAAGAGGTACAAGAACCATTCCCTCTCCAATTCACTTCCATCTCCTTAGTTACTGCTATGGAGAACAATGGTATGGCTAGAGTGTGAAAGGTAAGATGTATTCATGAATTTGCTATAATTCTGTTGTCTAGCTAATAGGTATGCCCTTTTGGGACCATCATTAAATCAATGTCTAGATTTCATAAGTATTCTTAAATTTTCTAAATCTTGGATTTGATACCAGAAATCTAAGCGCAGTTAATATTTTCATATGGAAAGGTCTCTGATCAAGGCATAAAGGTTCTTAAATTATCATGTGGTTTTGGGAGGTGACACATAAAGAGAAAGGTAATTCAGGAATTTTGTAATTATTTTCCCCTACTTTTTTTCAGTAGCTGGCATTAATATTTAACCATAGAGTCATAATCCACAAAGTTTCAATGTGAGAATACTTTATTATGTCCATATACAATTTTACTTATAAAAGAAATTCACTCAAAGTATAAGCATCATTGGTGACAGTCTGCTAAAGGGCTGTTTGACTCATTTATGCATCACTTTAATTAGCTTTCAACCAAAATTAGTTCCCTGTGCCATCAGCTAGCGAATATTAAAGAGGTCTACCAACCACAAGGGTGTCAAAATGTCTGAGAAGTATAAAAGGATGTTCTCAGGGCCTACAGTTCTCAGATTTTTAAGTCCTAAATGATAAATTTAATTCCTAAATGATAAATTTAATTCCTAAATGATAAAGGAAATACATTATCACTGACACTACGATCACATTTGAAGATTCCCTATATTTTTCTAAAAATAAAACATCCAGACACATTGATAAGTTCTCATGAAGCATGTGGCTTTTTTTTTTTTTTTTTTTGTTATGAACATCTGTTGTTTAATCATTGTTTTTGCAGTACGGCAAATGCAAAGCATATTTTACCTTAATTAACTCATTTGGGGAGGGGGTGGAAGCGAAAACCGTCAGACATTTGAGAACATTGGTTTTTAGCATATCCAAAGGAATGCAATGTTACCTTGTTCATTTTATGGCCAGCTTTATGGTTCCCACAGCAACGGCAGGACTGTTCAGCACAGAGCCCTATCTGCATATCATTAAGTGCAGTTAGACTCTGCAGTCTCTAGAGGTCTCTGTACATCATCATTTTGCAAACTGCCATCCTGAAACTGATGCCTTTCTAATAGGCACACTTTCCCATCTGTAGGACCAAAAGGAAACTGACCAGTCTGATACTTATCAAACTCTTAACACACACCTCTGCACAAGCAGCTGACATGATTTTCTGCCTAATTACTTTTTTTCTTTGTACTCTGTTGGCATAAATACACACACACAAACACACACACACAAAGTAGATAGAATATAATTTCACAGGGCAAATATTAGTAACTGAAATAATTATAATAATTATTGTTGTTATTTATATTTACTTATCTATTTATTTTATATAAGCTTTATATTTTCAAGGCATTTTGATTATGTTTTTTCAGTTGATCCTTACAATAACTCTGGGAGGTAGGTACTATTATCCTCATTTTATATATTGTAAAACTGAGGCTGAGAAGTTAAGTGACTTACCAGGCTCATAATGCTAGCAAGTATCTGAGATTAGATATGAACTCATGTCTTCATGACTCCAAATACAATTTTCCATCCACTGTCTGATCCTTCCTCCAATAAATGAGTGAAGCATTTATTAATCATTTACTATGTGTAAAACACTAGAGGTAGAAATAGAAAAGTAAAACAATCTGTGCTTTCGAGGAGCTCACATTCCAATTGGGGAGACAACAAATATGTTGGATGTTAGCTGCAAATCAGATGAAAAGAATTTTTAAAATTAATTTTATTTTAAATTTATTGAGTATTTCCATAACATAGTAAAATAATAATAATAATAATAATAATAATAATAATATTGTAGATGAATCTACAAGTCAGATGGAAAGGTATTGTGGGCCTTAGGCTGAAAAGAAAGGCTGACACTGGTTTTGAAGCATGGTTGTTCCAAAAGCTCTTGGTTTTAGAATCCTAGATCCTCTCCAACAGGATCTGAGGGAAAGATGGCAGTCCAGATGCCTGGTACACACAAGGCTCCTATCTTCCCCTCAAGGTGCCTAGCTACCTTAGCTGGAGTGGGGGTGTGGTGCTGCCTGCTCCAGCTGTGGGTGTCAGTTTGTTAGTGATTGGTGGGAATGACTGACCCACAACTATACAGGAGTTACTTCCCAAGATAATGGCTATAAGGGCTAGGAAGGAAGGAAGACCAGTGCTCTGGGACATGCTGTCAATCCTATGGTTCTGGTGCTTATTGAACTTGGAGGCATTTGGTCAGCAGCTGTTGCAGGTGGTGATGAGGAAGTTGGGACCCCTCTTCACAATGAACTTCACATCAGGGATGGCTGCAGTAGAAAGCAGATGGAAGTAGGTCTGGTGGTTTAAGGAGACACTGAGATTCTCAAGGCTCTGGGGCTTAGGAAACTTAGCTGCCTTCATTAAGTTCTTAGTGGAAATGGTTGGTCAAGGTGGTGGGGGTGATTTAACCTTCCTTTTGTCCCTCCGTCTGGGTGCCTTGATATTTCAGGTATGTTGCCTTACCTGCCTTCTAGGTGGCAGTTGTTTGGCACTTGGTGAAGGTGACGGAGCCCTTCTACCTGAAGCTTCTTTCTTGGATGATGGATACAAGTGTCCTTTCTCCACAGGAGTTGCTTACTCAGACAATGGCTGTGAAGGCTAGGATGGACCTAGGATTAGTGGTTGGTAAAGTGCTGTTACTTCCAGGGCATCTTTGTCTATTATATAAGATCACAAGAAGCTAATATAAGAGGTGACCTTACAGCTGAGCTTTCAAGGAAGTGAGAGATTTGCAGAGCTAGAGGTGAGGAGTTATTATGTTCTAGTCATGAGGATAGACACTGCAAAGACACAGAAGGGAGATGAGGTGTGCTATTAGTTGGTCAGAAAGTAGATCAGTTTGGCTGGGATGTAGACTGAAGGGAAATACTAGATGATAAACCTAGAAAGATAGTTTGGAGGCAGGATGTGAAGGCTTTGAATGCCAAACAGAATTTCATTTTTTTTTTTTTGCTTTTTGGAGGGCAATTGGGTTTAAGTAAGTTGCCCAAGGTCACATGGCTAGATTTTTTGTTTGTGTGTGTTAAGTGTCTGAGGCCTGATCCAAACTCAGGAACTCCTGACTCCAGGGCCAGCACTCTACTCACTGTGCCACCTAGCCGCCCCCACCAGACAGAGTTTCTATCCTAAAGACTGGATCTTTTAGAGCAGAGGCACAAGATGGTCAGACCAGAACTTTAAGAAAATAATTTTGACACATGTGTGGAAGATGAATTGAAGTGAGAGGGATGTTAGGTACAAAGGACAATTAAAATGTTATTTCATAGTCCAGGCAGGAGGAGTTGAGGGCTTGAACTAGGATGGTGGTATATGTGTGTAAAGAAGACAGATGTTAATAGGACTTGGAAACAGAATGAAAATAGAGGAAAGATTGAGAGTGAGGAGTCCATGAAAACTCCTGGATTGCAAACTTGGCTATGAAGGATAATCCATGGAAATACCATTGAGGGGAAAGCCAGGGTGCAAAGACAAGGCACTGCATTTTCAGATGGCAGTGCTACAAAAGCACCTCCTCTGGACAGTGATCCAGCTCAGGATGTGGGAAGGCCCTCAGGGACTGAGTGAAGTCCTGCTTTTAGAATCAGCCAGTGACAGTGATCTCCTCTGACATAGCATACTTAACTAAGCTCTAGAAAACAGGGAACATTCTCTCAAGAGAGATTCCACGATCTTATTTCTTGGCAAACTTCTGTGCTCTGGTCTTGGATCCCATTTTTGGTCTTGAGGTGTAACCAGAAGAGAATGTCTTAACAGGAAGTAATTGATGGTTTTGAAGCCAAGGGCAAGAGTAAAGACTTCCCTTTAAAACTTACTTTCCGAATTGAGAAAGGATTTCCCAGGTGATCTACTAATCCATCAATGACAATGGACTATATTGGGCACCACAAGATAATACAGAAATTTAAGGAGAACAGGAGAAGGTGGGTCTTCAAGAGAGATAGCAGCTCTATAAAAAGATTAAGAACACAAGAGGACATTTGCCAAGTGAGGACAATGCTATAGAGATGGTTAGCTATACAAGTACTGTCTCACTGTCTTGTACACGATACTTTTTCTTCAGGGGACTATGGTACATAGAAATGCTTATGACAAAACATTGAACGGTGCCTATTTCATACACATGTCTTTGTTGTATCCCCACTCCTGGTCACTTTTGTTCTGTGAATAAAGGCTCTTTTAATTCCTTGTTGCAAGTGTCATAGCAAATATGGATGTAAATCAGTTTCCTACTCTTTCTACTGAAATGATTCTCCAAGGTTTCTGAGTAGGATTTAAGGTCAATAAGAATATATGCCCTTGAAATACAATATAGCTCTTTATTCCATGATATCTCTGCCACCAGATACCCCAATGAATACTTTATTGTAAGTCTAAGAAGCATGACCAGTCAATAGGGAATTGTCCTCAGAATCAAGAAGCCCTGTGTTCAAACCCTACCTCTGACAATTAATAGCTGTGAGCGCCTTAATTTCTTTGCACACAAGACAACTCTCTAGAACTCATCTATTAAATTACGGGTGAGTTTCTATCTTCATTGGCACTGGAAATTCCAAAGATTTGGAAATCAGAGAACCTCCCTTATTTGCACATTAGAAGTAAACTTTATGACTACTTGAAAATAAGCTTAAATTAACACTTATTCTAAGATCTTCACTTTGTCCAACATGTTCTTACAGAGTAGGTAAAATGTAACTCATTAACCCACTAGTCTCTGTCATAAAGTTAGCAGACATGTCAACAAACATTTATTAGACTCTTATTGTTGGGCACTTTGTGATGTGTGAAATTTAGATAAGAAACATCACCTCCTTCAAAAGCCATGAATATCAAAGATTTTTTAGGAATGTGGAGGAAATTTTAATTGACAGACCATCCCTATGAGGACAGTATAATCCATATTCAGAGTATACCAAATAGGGAATGTTTTGAAATCATGTTGAAGTTTTCCACATGAAGTTAATTGGGCTTATATTCTCAAAAGGCTTAGAATAGTTAAGCGTACCCCATCTGTGGGATTAGGAATATCTTGTTAAATCATCTTTTAGTATACTAGAAATCAGCAATAGACTAATATGCTTATTATCCTCTGTTTAAAAGAATACTATGTATTTCCAGGATATTAATTTCAATTAAATAATTCAGACATTTAATAGTATTGTGTTCTAGGCACTGTGATAAGTGATGGGGGTGCAAAAAGGAAAACAATAATTCAATAACAACTGACCTTGAGAAACTGGAATCCTATTTAGGGGTATGTGGATGTAATTCGACATGTACATCACGAAGTAAATAGAAAGTGTGTACAAAACAATACAAAATTATGTCAAGAGAGAGGAGTAAGAACCATTGTGATAAAGGAAGGCTTCTTGTAGATGGAAACGACTGCTTTGAAGGGTGTCCAGTATATTATATGTGCAACTTTAAAGGCAAATATCAAAAAGGACTGAGTTGGATGTTTTTATTTTTATTCAGCAAAAAAAAAAACAAAACATAAGAATGGCATTTCTCAATTCAAAAATCTGTAGTGCCTCCCTGTTTGCCATTGAATTTTGTCCAATATCCTCAACCTAGCATTCAGAGTCCTCTACATTATGCATGGAATATACTTGCTATTGCCTTAGTCCCCAAATTTTACTTCCTCCCATTCATTACAACTATCTCCCAGCCAAACTGAACATTGACTTATATTTCCCTTTCTCTACTAATGTACCTCCAACCACAATCTTTGCTTATTGTATTCCTCAAGGACTAAAAAAGGGCCCTTCCATCATGAAACTTTTATAAATACCACTAGCTGGATTATGAGCTTCTGAATATTTCTGACTCCAAACCCAGGCCATTTTCTTTATATTTGTGTTTTATAGGACTTTTAATATTCGGGTGTGAACAACAGTTATTTGTGTTCTTTTCTTGTCTGTCTTGCTAGATTGTAAGCTGCCAGAGGACAAAGACTACATTGTGTGTGTGTGTGTGTGTGTGTGTGTGTGTGTGTGTGTGTGTGTAAGCTCCATAATGCATAGTGCCGTACTTAGCATACACTAGCTACTCAAAAAGTACCTGTTGAATGAAGTTGAAGAGATAGAACCCCTAAGAGACACAGTATTTTTTTAAAGGATTTCAGAGTGATCAACTTCCCTTAGTTTTCTCATTGGAATTCAAATTCAGAAGGTTGTAATACTGGTATCCTTCTCTGTTCTGACACTTTGTCTTCCTCTGCAAAGATAGTCTTTTGTCTAACTAACAACATACTCACAATGATCTCCACACAGGTATTTAAAATACAACATTCATTTTGTTAAACTGATCAGTCTTTTACATTTTCTCTACATGAGGAGCAAATTAAGTAAATGGCAAGAGAAATCAAACATTGAAGTCTCTCGGATGAGTACGTGCCTTCTTGATTTTGTGGGCATTTTCCTGCTTATTTTTCTATCCATTTTTATCTAATCTTTAAATAACCCTTTTCAGATCTTTGCAATATGAACATTTCTTCCAGTAAATCTGATTTTCAGAGCAGGCAAATTTGATTTCCAAAGGAATGATTAATCTCTCTACAATTTCCCAATCTTCTGACTCTGATTTCTTTTTTCATTTATAAATGGGTCAGTCTCTTGCCTTCTTCACAGGATTTCCATTTAAAGATAAATAGGTATTTTAACACAAATCCCAAGGATTTTTTAAGTAGTAGACAATGGAAACATGTTGCAGCACTGTGTACAACTTCTTTTTTTTTTAATTTTAATTTATTTTAAGCAATTAGGGTTAAGTAACTTGCTCAAGGTTACATGGCCAGGTGTTTCTGGGTGGGTGCTAAGTGTCTGAGCCCAGATTCGATACCCAGGTCATCCCAACACTGGGGCTGGTGCTCTTACTCTCTGTGCTACCTGGCTGCCCCAAGTGCACAAATTATTTTGAGAATTTAATACTTATCCAAGCCCATAAAACTTATAAATTATAGTAATATTACAGGAGAAAAATAATAATTAAAATTCTTCCAACATTCACAAAGTGACCTACACCTAGGTTTCTACCAGCTCTGCCAATTTTCAAAACTCATAAAGAAGCAGGAATAATAGAAGACATTTTTATTGTGTCCACAGCAAAGTGAATGCTCTTGATGAAAACTATTCACCTGGCCCAAATGACCTACATCCATAGGAAGTGTAAGAGTTGGCAGATGTGATTATTGAGCCACTCTCAGAAAACTGATAAATGGTGGGGAAGAGGAGAGGTAGTAAGCACAGCACCAGAAAAGGAAGAATGTTGTTCTGATTTTCAAAAAAGAGGAGTGGTCAAGGGAATATTTTACAAGAAAATCTGGCAAGATTCTAGAATAGAACTCTTAATTAGTTTTGTGCCATAGGTACATAGTTTAGAAAAGTCTAATAATACTGTGATGTGCAGCATTCCTTCATTTTTGAAGAAACTGCTTAAATTCATGTAGAGGTTAGTGAATATCCAGACATAAACATATGTGCATGTGCATAATGTGCATATATTTATATATACACATAATGTACATATATTTATACATATACATACACAAATATATGTATGTATACACACATATCTATCTATCTCTATATAGATAGAGATAGATAGATAGATAGATAGATAGATAGATAGATAGATAGATAGATAGATAGATATGTGTGTGTAATTGTAGACTCCCTGAATGTCATACATCAATCCCTCTGTGAGTCTATGGGGCCCAGATTAAGAATGATAATTGTATAACATATTAATAAAGAGATGGCTAGTGAACATTAAGAAAATGTCAATGGTGAACACAAAGAACCAACATGATTTCATTGAGAAAGACATAGAAGACTCCCCTTATTTCTTTTTTTTTTGTATCATAGTTGCTAAACTATCATGTTGTGTATTAGATAGATTTTGTAAAAATGGTTTGACTAGATTTTAGGAAATCAAGATACTAGAGCATTTGATAACTATTCTTGTGGAAATGATGAGATGATGATAGAAGTTCTATTGTTTGTATGATAACACAATTGAGATAATTTTCAGAACAGTTTGAATGGCCAGATGCAAAGAATAGTTGCTAACCTTCAATATAAACCTCATGGAAGGTTTCCAGTGGAGTGCCTCAGGAATCTATTCTTAGTCCTAGACAATCCAATGTTTTCATCAATGACTTGAATGAATGCAAGGATGGCAATCATTAAATTGGTAGATAGTACGAAACTTATATGGAGGGACAGCTAACACAGTGGAAAATAAAACCAGTATTTAAAAAAAAATCTTCATATTCTAGAATGGGTTGAACCTAGTGTTAAGCCACACATGATCAGTTTTCCAGAGGATTGCTGCTGTGAACAATTTTCAAGGTTCTGATTATATAGTATAGCAAACTCTCTATTTACTCAATAACAAATCAGACCAAACATTCACAGAAAACCAAGATACAGCATTCAGTGTTACAACTTACCACAGAAAATCAAGTACAGAATTCACCATGTCATAACTAAACAACTTATCACTAAAATGACCACAAAGTTTTCACCAAAGTGATCACAATTGTTTTCAACAAAATACACTCATTTAGTCAATCACAAAATATTAAATTCAATCACAAAGTACAAAGTTCTCAACCCCTAGGTCACAGAAAATCATAATCTTCTCAGTCAGTACATATATCCAAGTAAAGACTTCTTTCAGCTTGACTTAAGGCTGGCTCTCAGCTTCCATGGTTCCTCTTCCCAGCTCCAACTGCCACCTGGGTTCAAAGGCAGGCAGGTCCCAGTTCCTTGTCTAGCTCCTTTTCCAGTTCTTCATCCAGTTCCTATTCCATATTGAAGTTCACAGTGTCTGGTCCATTTCCAGTCTTTCACAATTCCTGTTTCTGGGAAGACAACGCTTGACAGAGCCACAATAATATTCATACACTTTGCCAACACCATCATCAATTCATTATCTGCCTGTGAAATCAACTCAGACACACCAACAAGGTCTGAGAACTCAACACAAATCATCAACATAGAAATTAACAAAGACCCACAAACAAGGTCCAAGAGGTCAGCACAAATCATCAGAAAAGTCCTAGGGCCTCCAAAACCCTCTTCCAAGACTTTGGTAAACATACAACCAGACAATCCTCTTTCAGGGCTTCCAGTAAGGTCCCAGGGCTTCTGTACAAAGTATCACAAACAAACATCAACACAGACAGAGTAGACAAACAGGATGGAGGAATACCACAAGTTTCCTCCTTCTTAATTCTGCCATCACAAGAGTCCTTTTCTCAGATTTAATGTTTCTAGCCTGGAAATTTTCCTTATAGTATGGTCATTAGCTCCTGCCCTTCCTGTTGCAGGAGTTCATGAGTTCTAGAGTTCACAAGTTGTGGAGTTCACAAATTCTGTTTCTTAACAGATGATACAAGGCTCAAAAGAAACTTGAACTGAAACAAGGTATTAATTCAATAGCTGAAACAAGGTATGAACTACTTCTGTGCTTTCCATTAGATCTAATAAGATGAAATTAATTACAAATAAATGTGATTTTATGATGTGCTTCAGAAATTATTTTCAAGAGCTTCACCCAAACCTCTTAGAATCTCTGTCTACCTTCAATTGTCACCTTCTACATGAAACCCTCCCTGGTTCCCTAAGTTCTTAGTGTCTCTCCTTTCCTGAAATATACATACATACATACATATATATATATGCACATATGTGTGTATGGGTATATGCATATGCATTATGCATATGTGTGTATATATATATATTTGTTAACAAAATACGTGACATTAAGAAATATGGTGTTTTTGCATTTCTCTACCACACAATAAGTCCCCTTTAGGAGATTAACTATTTTCTTTATATCAGTATGTCTCCAGTGTCCAAGAACAGAATTTGGCATCTAGTAGACACTTTTAATAAGTACATTTTAATTGCAATTTAGTATCTATGTAGAAAGAGACTAATAAGCTGAGCTGGCAAAGAATTTTCATCTTGATGCCCATGAACTGTTTGCAAACAATAGTTTAATTTGATCCTACCTCTTGGGGCACTTATCCCTGCTACACTGCCACGTTCTCTGTTTACAGATAATTGAGAGAGAGAGAGAGAGAGAGAGAGAGAGAGAGAGAGAGAGAGAGA
>NW_027186473.1:39338513-39355088 GCF_028583685.1 Petaurus breviceps papuanus
AGAGAGAGAGAGAGAGAGAGAGAGGGAGAGGGAGAGGGAGAGGGAGACAGACAGAGAGAGACAGACAGAGACAGAAACAGACAGAGACAGAGACACAGAGACACAGAGACAGAGACAGAGAGACAGACAGAGACAGACAGAGACAGAGACAGAGACAGAGACAGAGACAGAGAGACAGAGAGAGATGATTTTCAGTTTGTTGACCTTGGCACAGAAAGAGACAATGTCCTTAGTATATACTTGCATAATAGTAGCTCTTCTGCAATCTTTCTTTCTGAAATGTACACTATGGAGTTTCTATCCTAAAGAGCAGAAACATTTCTAGAGGGCAGTCACTGAATGTCACTGCATCACAAGGTAAATCTCCTAGCAGCACAAATTAACGTGTTGGAACCAAGGCAAGAGAAGTTGATTTCAGTTCTCAAGATTATCTATCAGAATGTCGAAGGAAAGTGATTTACTGAACTGCTCCCTATTATCCTTCAACTGGAACAGGGACAACTGTCATTGTCATTGACTTATATCCTTGTCCTCTACGTGATTTTTCTATTTAAATTTGGCAATGCACCATGCACCCAGAAAAGTACATTACTAGAACAGATTATTTCATAGGAACATAGATTTAGATCCAGAAGGGGCCCTGGAGCCAATAAAGTATAATTCCCTCTTTTTAAAAATGAGGAAAATGGGGCCCAGAGAAAGGAAGTGATTTTCACAAGGTCACAGAGAAATTAAGCAGGAGACTCAGGATTTGCACGCAGGCTTCCTGCCTCCAAGCCTGGTGCTCCCTCTACTCCTCTATGTTGCTCTATCAAAGTCATGTACATTTCATGTCAAAAATGACAGATTGTTACTTGATGGCTACTGTTTCTAATTCAGCGGTTATTATCCATTGACTGCTAAGAGGTTCTAGTATATCAAACATTTATTGAGCCTTGTGAAATGAAAATTTGCATTCTTATTAGTCCTTTTGCTTTTATTTTTTTTAATTAAAGTATCTTTCCTTATGTTTAGAGTCCCAAAAGGGAAGTAGGGTAGATTTTTAAAAATTTAGTTTTTTTTCTTTCATTTCTCTTTAGTCATTAAATTGAGAACAGAAGAGTCTAAAACCATAATCTAAGAATCTGATGATGTTTAATTTATATTAGCTAGAGAAAGGATTTGAATCATAATATATCTCTTGCCCAAAAGCCCCTAATGCCATCTCAATATCTTCTATAATACTCAACTAAAAGCTAGTGGCATAAAGTTTATCCATGATGACACTCGGTGAAAAAGTAGATATACCAGTCACATAACAAAAGTAAAGGACACATGAAATAGACAGCTAGAATCCTACATTGGTGCCCATGGGGGAAGAAAGGCATTGCGCTAAGTGCTTTACAAATATTATACCATTTGATTCAGTCCTTTAAACACTTGCACTTTCTATTACTCTCTTGCCTGCCCTTCTTTCAACATTTGCTCCAAATCTTTTCTAGGATAAATACCCTCAGCTCCTTGCCCTTATATGGTACGAACTCAAGACCCTTCAATCTCCTCTGGATACTAAAACAAATCAGTGCCCTTCTTAAAATTGTAGCACTGAACAGAATACAATATTGAAGATGTTTTCCAACCATGGCAGAGGACAGAATGATTATCATGCCTTTATTGATGGATTTTATTCCTTTCTTAATACAGCTCAAAGTCTTTTCCTTTCTTAATACAGCTCAATCACTACTTGTGTGTTTCTGTGCTACACAATGCTGATTCATGTTAAACTTGCAGTCCACCAAAAACCCATTTTCAGACAATCTGCTACCAAACCATTCCTCTTTCATCCTGTACTCCTGAACTTTATTTTTACAACTCATTCATCCCTATATAATTACATCCTATTATAGTTGAACCATCATTCTAGCCCGCCATATTCTTATTGGCTCCTGACTGTTATTCAATGTGTTAGTTATCCTTCTCAACATTTTAGGAAAGTTATATGAGAATGCTTTGTCTTTATCCAAGCAATTGCTAGAAATGTTAAAGACATGATGAGGTCAAACACCAGCCCCTGGGATACTTCAATGGAGTCCTATAGCAGTTATTAAACAGTTACTATGTGCAAAGGCACTGTGGTAAGTTCTAAAAGCACACAACACACAAACACACAAAATGCATTTTGAAAAAATGAATTAAAAAAACAAAGTAATTGAAGGAAGGGCATTAGTTATTGAAGGGAGAAGAAATAGAAAAAAACAAAGTCTTCCGTAAGATGTGATACCTCAGTCTAAACTTGGCAGGATGCTAGGGATTCTAAGAGTAGAGTAAGAAGGAATGGATTCAAGGAGTGGGGAACAGGCACAGAGATTTTGCTGATACACAGATTTAAAAGTAAACCATTCAGTTAGATGAAGAATTTCATGAAACACCATTTAATCATTGTAGCTTTCTCATACATTTTGTGATTTGTACATACTTAAACCTTAACAAGAAAAATAGAAACCTTAACAAGAAAAACCTTAACAAGAAAAATTCTAGGTTAAATCCTAGAAAACAAGACTTTCTTGAATATTAACTGAAATGCTAGTAAAGTACTAAGTATATGGCATGGGTCTGACACCATCAGGTAGCAGATAGAGAGCTGGCCTCACTTCTGATAAATACTGGTTGGGTCACCTTGAACAAGTAATTTAACCTCTCAATGCCTCAGGCAAATCTTCAAGACTAAGAGTTGTGGTTTTCTCAACAGAAATTGTAAAGGGAGTTTTCTCCTTCACTAAGAGAGCTCTCTACACAGATAAAATCACAGGTGTTGGAAAACAAATAAAGATTTGCAGAAAAGAACAAAATAAGTGATTGAGTTAATTTGTTAAAGTATCATGCCAATTATCTCATTACCTTGAACCATGGGCTTCTTCCACTCCCCCTTAGTGTTCCTCACACTTGGTTCCATTTTTTTTTCTCTATAATAAATCTTGTTTCACGGAACCAATACTGCATTTCTGGCCATCATCACCTGGCTCCTGAACTATTTCAATAGCTTAATAATTGAGGCACTTCTATTTCAATCCAACCTCCATGCAGCTGTCAGACTGATATTCCTAAAACAGAGATCTGACTGTGTCACTGTTCTACTTAAGAAGATCTAGTGGCTCCCAACAAACTCTTTAATAATGAGCAAATTTCTCTAATGGTCAAAGTTCTTCATAATCTTGGTTCCAGTCTAACTTTAAAGGTTTATCACTTCTCTTTTTTCACTGTATGTTCCAACCAACTTTACCTTTTGCTCCACATCTCCCCCTTCAGCTTCCTTTGTGTATAATCTTCCTCTGATAGATTATAATTTCCTTGAGGACAGGGGCTTATTTCCTTTTTGTTATTTGTATTTCTAGGTTAGCATGGTAACTATGCTTAAATAGGTGCTTAATACATGTGACTTTGAATTGAATTATCTCCTTCCCTTTCTCTATACACAGTTCTTTCCCTCATTCTTAAAATTCATTCCTCCTTCCCTCCACCTCTTAGACACCCTAGTTTCTTTTCAAAGCTCTGCTCAGTTGCAGTCTCTTAAGTAGGACTTTCTTTCAGTCTTAACTTTGTAAATATGCTGTGAGGTCCATGTATAGCTAAATCTATCCCCTGGAATGTAGCATAGGGTGTCATTGTATGGCTGGAAGGGAGACATCATAGACATCTCTAGCCTCTTTTCTTCCTACCCTTCTGCTTATTCCTGTCAAGAAGGGGAAAAGGAAATTAGGGATGGAGACCAGTCTACTCTTCTGGGGTGGGGAAGTTGGACTAGGCTACAGCTACATCTATGTGTTCCCTTAAATATTGGTTGTCAAGGGAATGAGGTTTATTGAGTTAGGCTAACTTCCAACTGCTGTTCAATATCAGAAGGGGAGCAAGACCCCAGGCTTTACATACAAGGCTTGTATGTAAACAATTTTATATTACAAAATGAACACATATAACAATTAGCCAAGAAAATCCATTTATCCTAATTGGGATCAAAACAGAAATCAGGGAGGGTATATGTATGAATATACCCAGCAGTACAAAATCACTCTTTGTATATTAACTACCTAATTAGAGCATAAGCTAAAGATCTTGGAAAGATTTAGAGCAGGGACTGTCTATTTTTTCCAAGATCTTTAGCTTATGTTCTAATCTGTGTGAGAGGAGGGGTGGTATGCCTTAGGCGTACTGGATTTATTTAAAGGAGTTGAGTTTGAAAACAGGTTCTGACACTTACACCTGTAAGATGGTGATAAAGTACTTTAATCTATGTAAATCTCAATTTCCTCATCTGTACAGCACTTATATCCCTACTTGTTCCTCCTTAACAGATAGAATTAACTCTTTCTTATTGTTGTTTTACAAGGAAGACTTAAGAGTAAAGAGAATTGCAATCATAACCTCCTATCATTGGAGGGAGCTCTTGGCACTGGTGGGAAAAGAAGGTGAAATAAAATGGCTTCCTTTCAGAACAATGGTTAATCAGCCAAATCTGCAATGGCATAGTAACTAGGCTCCTCTGCTGACTTATTAATAAAAATGGAATAAATTGCTCATGTGTGGATAATGAGATTCATATTCAATCAAACTGAGACACCCCGTATGAATTATATTTTAGCCTGAAAGCAAAGGCTACTTTCAAATCCTTTGGACGACACAAATTAGTCAAAGCTTGAGGTTGTAGGAAAAGAATGGTGTAATTTTCTCATAAATATAGTTAATAAAAGAAGGATTAAGAGACACAAACAGCATGGGGAGCTTTAACAGAGCTCCATGTAGCCATAGGTAGAGCATTAGAAAAAAAATGCACCACAATTCCCTGGCTCTGACTTTCCATCCCCATGTTCCTTCCTGCGTGTGTGTGTGTGTTTTAACTGGTGTTAAGTTTACATTTACACTCATTTATATGAGCAGTGAAGATTTGCTAAAATATGAAATGCTACAGATGCTCCATGATAAAGGAAAAAAACAGGTTTATGATTAAATAAACTGGTTTATTATGCATAGAAATCTTAATTGCCCTTGTTAAAACTGTTATATTATCAGACATTTCCCCTTTTTTATAGTGTGTTACATGGTCTGAAAACATGATTGTCTAGTTAGATCATAAAAGCACAAACTTTTGGAGGTGGAAATTCATTCCCTTTCTCTCCATGTAGAATACCTAGAAAAAAAGAGGATTTTGTACATGCATAATTAGTATTCTTTCATTGATTATTGATTAAAACATTTTCTCCAAACCAACTATTCCTAAATTATAGTCCATATGAATCTTGTCCAGAAAGACAGATAGATCATAGATTCACAAGTGAAAAGAACCTCATCTGGTTGAACACCTTTATTTAACATGTAAGGAGAGTAGAGTTATCAAGGTTAATCAATTTGATCAATTCCCTCATCAATTTATTGAATTCCCTAATAAACTTGATAACATAAAGATTTTGCTAAAGACAACTACCTGACACCTTACAACTAAGTAAGTATACGAAGAGGAATTTGCTGAGAGGACACAGGGAAGATACACATTCCCTCTTTCTTCTCTCTCTCCTCATACCCACTGTTTTTCCTTTCTAATCCTCTCTCTTACTCCCCATCTCTTTCTGTTGCCCTTATTTCTCTACCCCTTTCCTTTTCTTTCCCCATCCATCAAAATTCCTCAAGTATGTATGTGACCTGATAGCTGAGATTAAGATGATTCTTATAGACTTGGGATTATCTCTTGAGTAATTAAGAATTTGCAAGCTCCCAAGTCTAATAGTCTGGTATATGGCCCTCCATATGGATAGACAAAGAATATTTCCTCAACACTATGCTTCTTAGACAAAGATGAGGGCTTATATGTCATGAGGTAAACAGAGATATGGACCCTGCCAATTGTTCTACTTTTGCTCATTCTTTAGTGATCAAATGTAAAGCAGAGTGCTTATCCAATAGACCTGAAGGACTCTGGGCTCATATGGGTCAAGTCAATTCTGAAGGTGGATCCATGAAAGTCATTTTCTTACTTTGGGTCATTGCCCTACATGAAGTAGTCTATGAAAATCTCTAAATGAGCTTATGGCAAAACTCTTGTCTACGTTTCCTCATTTGTAAGTAACAGAAGGGAGACAATTCCCATAGAGGTGCTCAGAATGTACTAAATAACTTTCAGATACAAGATAGCCTTAATTCTATAAGAATTATATAAGGCATAAAGGATTCACAGTGACCCATGAATAAATATCAAAATCCATAAAACCTCTTAGATTCTTCTCAAAACATATGGTATTTTTGTTCATATGTTTTTTTTTCACATTATCCCTTTCAAACACTTCTTATACTAGTAAAACTTTTCTGATAGCTTTTCTCCTTCTTGGACATTTCATCTATCACTTCAATGCCTTTGTAACATTGGTCTTCTCTGTGTGTGTGTGTATATATATATATATATATATGTGTGTGTGTGTGTGTGTGTGTGTGTGTGTGTGTGCTTCCATTTCACAGAATCATTGACTTTCAGGAAAGCATAGAGCAGGTATTACTTCCAGCCTGAGGCCTTTCTGCTTCAGGCCCACATCTTCATTCATTTAGCCCTCTTATCATTTTTAAATTACTTTCTTTTTCTTCCCAAAAAAATTTGTATTTCCTCCTCCCTATAAATCCCTTTCCTAGTCCTTTGAAAGGCATGAATTGTTTCTGTTTTAGTTTTCTTTAATATATGTACATATATTAAAGTGACCAACACATAGTAGGTACTTAACATGTGTTTATTTAATTTAGTGTCTGTTGAAGCTTTAAAAGTATATTCTTCAATATTTACTCCAGAGTGAAGTAAAAAAGGCTTAATGATTTAACACAATTAGCAGCAGCAACAACTTGCAGCTTAAACGAATATACTAGAAAACAAACTCTAGCCTTAATACTGATTCACTAGGGAAAACCAGTGAAAATAAATAGAAGGCTAGATAAATTGACAGACAAGAAATTACTCTAAGGGCAGTTGCAATCAAGCAGCAGATGGGTATGATTCCCAAGCTCCTTTCCTTCTAACCTAAACAGAATCAAGACTAACCATGATATATAGCTCCTAATTGTCACTTATTATCACGATCACAAAAGTTTTCCAAATCTTCAGGCAAGTTAAAATTTTCTTTTTGGCAGGATGGAAGGTGAGTGAGAGTTGTCTGGGCCTGTGATTTCATCAATATAAGAACTCTGAGGCTGGAGACTCCCTTCATTTATGTAAATCAGAACCTCATTTTCAATTCTGAGCCTTAGGGAATTTCCTGGGGGAACTTAGATCCTAAGTATTCTGCCTATGGTCAGATAGCTCTGACATACATTACAGAAACAGTACTAACCCAGGTCATAATTCTTATGCAACACATGTCACATTACTTGGATGCTAAGATATATGCCATTGGAATATTTAGCTACTATACAGGAAAAGAAAGGGTAGAGTGGGTACAGGGAGGAAGGGAGAGAGAAAGGAAAAAAAGCAAAAAAGGCCAACCAGAATAATTTTTAAAGAATTATTTTGAGAAATAAATAGGGAAATATAAGTAATTAAAACAAAAAGCAATTAAAAGGCTGTGTTTTTTATTGACCAGATTAAAACTATTTTTAAATTTTATTTTTATTTCATTGAATATTTCCCAATTACTTGCAAAAACTTAACAATCTTTTCTTTTTAATTTGAGTTTCAAATTCTCTCTCTCCCTTTCTCCCTACCACCCTCCTTATGAAGGCAAGAAATTGGATATTGATACTACATGTGAAGATACACACACACACAAACAGGAAAATAAAGATTTTTTAAAAATAAAGATTAAAAAAAATTCATCCTGAATTTGCAGTTCATTAGTTTTCTTTCTGGAGGTAGATAGTATTTTTCATCAAGGGGCCTTTTGAATTGACTTGGATCATTGTCTTAATCAGAGTAGTTAAGTCTTTCACAATTAAATATCCTTACAATTTTGCTGTTACTATGTACAATGATTCCCTGTTTCTGCTCACTTCACTTTGCATTAGTCAAAAGATATGCTCAGTTTTGTAGTTCTTCGGGCAGTTTGAAAATGTTCTCCAGAGTGGTTGGACTAGTTCACACCTCCACCAATGATGTATTAGTTTGCCAGTTTTGTCACATGCCCTTCATAATTTGTCTTTTTTCCTTTTCTGCAATATTAGTCAAACTTATAGGTGTAAGCATGTATCTCAGAGTTGCTTTAATATGTTTATCTCTAATCAATAGTAATTTAGAGAATTTTTATTTGACTATTGATAGTTTTGATTTCTCTTCCTGAAAATGACCTGTTCATGTCCCGTGAACATTTATCAATTGGGTAACATTTTTTATTTTCATAAATTTGACTCAGTTGGGGAGGCCAGGTGGCACAGTGAGTAAGAGCGCCGACCCTGGTGTCAGGAGACCTGGGATCAGTTCTAGCCTCAGATACTTGGCACCCAAATAAAATAACTGGCCAAGTAACCTTGAGCAAGTTACTTAATCCCAATTGCTTTAAAAAAAATAAATTTTACTCAGTACACTATATATTGCTATGCAGAATGGTTAGATCAGTTAGGTCTATAGTTTCATTACCCTGGTTTTACTCTCACTAGTTTAGACATCAAAACAATATTTGTGTCTTATTTATTTTTTGGTACAACTCCTTCTTTCTGTATTTTTTCCCAAATAGTTTATATATCTTTAGCATTAGGGGTGAAGTCAAGATGGAAAAGTAGAAATAGGCCTTCTGTGGGGCTCCAGCTTCCACCTCCCCCCAGTTCATGTAAAAGAGGACTTTGAACAAACTTTGGAGCTACAGAACACACAAAATGACACAAAGAAGCTAACCTCCCACTCAGGACAGCCTGGTAGGCCAGCAGGAATCAGCCAGAACAGCGTTCTTGGAGCCCAGCCCAGCCCTACAAGAGCCACCCAGGTTTCAGCCCCAGGGTGGGCCTGACAAAACACTGGGTGAAGGGACTCCAAATCACCAGCAGCTATGGTGTTTTTCAGAATTATCAACACATAGATGCAAAATACAAAGTGAGAGGTCAGTGCAGTGTGGACTTTGGGATCCAGTATTTAGGAATATAGTCGGAAACTTCCTCTGGGGTGAGGAGCCACTGAGGAGCCGTGGCCCTGCAAACGCCCCCATGGGGCAGCCTCAGCTCCAGGCCTGCAGAATGTAGAGGGACAAAGCAACCAATCTGAGGGAAAATCGCTCTTGTTTTAACTTGCTTGGATCTGGATTGAGGTTTAGGGTGGATGTTCTGGGGTGTGTGACCAGCTTGCCAGAGAGTGTGGAGGTTTCAGAGAGGGCACACAACTAATACCTTTGGCAGCTGAGAAAACCCCAGCATTTGTGACAAAGCTCCTCTGTCTGGTGGCAGAGTCCTACTGTGACAAAAAGCCCAGGGGTCAAGTGACTGAGTGGAGACATGAGCAGGCAAAGGAAGCAAAATAAACAGAGTACCCTTCTTTACACTCCTATTTTGGTGACAAAAATGATCAAAACATGGAACAGGAGGAAGACAGTGAAGTCAGAACTCCTGCACCAAAAACTTCCAAGAAAATATGAGCTGGTTACATGCCATAGAGGACCTTAAGAAGCACATAAGAGAAGTGGGGGAAAAGTTGTGAAGAGAAATGAGAATGATGTAAGAAAATTATGAAATAAGAGTCAACAGCTTAGCTGAGGAAAATAAAACCTTAAAAAATAGACTAAATCAAATGGCAAAAGAGACTCAAAAAGGCAATGAGGAGAAGAATGTCTTAAAAAGCCAAATTTGCCAGATGGAAAAATAATCTCAAAAGTTCACTGAGGAGAATCATTGCTTCAGAATTAGATTGGAGCAAATGGAATTTAGTGACTTTATGAGATATCAAGATGTTATTAAACAGATCCAAAGAAATGAAAGAACAGAAGGCAATGTGAAATACCTCATTGGAAAAACCACTGACCTGGAAAATAGATCCAGAAGAAATAATTTAAAAATCATTGGACTACCTGAAAGCCACAATCAAAGAAAGAACCTAGAAATTATCCTCCAAGAAATTCTCAAAGAAAACTGCCCCAATGTTTTAGAACCAGAGGGCAAAATAGAGGTTGAAAGAAATCACTTATCACCTTTTGAAAAAGATACCAAAAAGGAAACTCCTAGGAATATTATAGCCAGGTTCCAAAACTCCCAGATCAAGGAGAGAATATCATAAGCACCGAGGAAGAAACAATTTGAATATTGTGGAAACACAATCAGGAGAACACAGGTCCTGGCTCCTTCTACACTGAGGGATCAAGGGGCTTGGAAAATGATATTCTGGAGGTCAAAGGAGTTGGTATGAAAACCAAGAATCATCTACCCAGCAAAACTAAGTATCATGTTTCAGGGGAGAATATGGTCATTCAGTGGAATAGAGGACTTTCAAGCATTCTTGATGAAAAAACCAGTGTTGAATAGAAAATTCGACATTCAGATACAAGAAGCAAGAGAAGCATGAGATGGGGAACAGGGAAAAGAAATCATAAGGAACTTATGAATTTTAACTATTTACATACCTAAATGGAAAAGTGATAATTGCAACTGATGAATCTTTTCTCAGTATGAAAATAGTTGAAAGGAATAGAAATATGTATGTATGTATGTATATGTGTGTGTATATATGTCAATATAGGAGGGTATATGGGCATTTGAATACATATGTGAATGTGTGTATGTATATGTTTACAGGTATACATAGATAGAGAGCATAGAACCAATTTAATATGAAGGTATGATCCTTAAAAGGAGAAATTAAGAGGTGAGAGAGGAATATAATTAGAGGAGATGGGGAGAGACAGAATAGAGTAAACTATCTCATATAGAAGAGGCAAGAGAAAATGGTTACAATGGAAGGGAAGAAGAGGAAGGCAATAAGGCAAAATCTTATTCTCACTGAATTTGGCTCAGGGAGGGAATGACATACACACTAAATAGGGTATCTGCCCCTACAGGAGAGTAGGGGGGAAGGGGATGAGAGGGTGGATGATGGAAGGGAGGGCAGGCTGGGGGGTAGGGAATTTCAAAACACCCACTTTTGAAAAAGGAAAGGATTCAAGTAGAGAATAGAACAAGTGGGAGGTGGGAAAGGAGGGAGGAAAATATAGTTAGTCTTTTACAATATATCTACTGTGGTAATGTTTTGCATAGCTACACATGTACAACTTTGTCCCGTCCAGCGGGATCAAGTTATTCGTGGGGTCGAGGAGGACCCAGCCTGCAAAGGAATGGGTGGGAAAGAAAGAGTGAGACCAAGTGAGTTTTTGTCAAGGTCTGATTTTATTATGCTAAAGCAAAGCATATATACTCTTGGGGGATGAGGAAGTAGAGAAAGGGGGGAGGGAGGGGGGTTTCCATGGGTAACAACTGCAACTTCTATGGTTGTAGCAACTGATCCGGTTGTAGCAAAGAAACTTCTGTGGTTAGAACATCTGGTACATTTCGTGGTCTGCCGATTCTCAGGACAGGGTATTCGGGGGTGTGGCTTTCTTATGGGGGGAAGGGTACTTGGCCCTAAGGCCTTCGCTCCCAACACAACTTATATTGAATTACTTATCTTTCCAGTAAGGGTGGGTGAGAAGGGCAGAAGAAAATGAATCTGGAATTCAAAGTTTTAAAATCAAATGTTTAAAATATATAAATACTATTATTAATACTGTTATACATGTAATTGGAAAGTTATATAGGCATTGGGGCATAGATATCCACCATGCCCTACTGGAAAAGTCGAAGTGGATATGGGAGAAGATATGGAAGGGAGCAGATTGGAGAAGGGGATATCCTGTGGGACCACTATTTTGGGGCAGTGGGTAGGGGAAAAATGGAGAAAAATTTGTAACTAAAAGTCTGGCATAAATGAGTGATGTAAAACAGAAGCTAATAAAGCATTTTGAAGAAAAAAACAAGATCACCTACCCAGCAAATCTGAGTATCATGTTTCAGGGGGAAATATGGTTATTCAATGTAATAAAGGACTTTCAAGCTTTCTTGATGAAACAAAACCAGGGTTGAATAGAAAATTTGACCTTCAGATACAAGAAGCAAGAGAAGCATGAGAATGTAAACAGAGAAAAGAAATCATAAGGAAATTAGCAAAGTTGAATTATTTACATTCCTACATGGAAAAACAATAATTGTAACTTATAAAGCTTTTCTCAGTACGAGAATAGTTGAAGGTAAGAGAAATGTGTGTATATATGTGTGTGTGTGTGTGTATGTGTGTATACACACATGCTTACATATATATGTCTACATAGGAGGGTATATGGGAGTATGAATACATATCTGAGTGTGTGTATATATGTGTATAGGTATACATAGACTGTGGGCACAGGACCGATTTAATGGGAAGGGATGATACTTCAAATTAACCAATGATTCATCTATGTTATTGCTTTAAAAAAAAACAACATTCATGTAATACTTATCACTTCAATGGTTTTCTTACTATTCATTTTATTAATCTCTTCTTTGATTTTCAGGATTTCTTTGGTGCTTAATTGAGGATTTTAAAATTTGTTATTTTGTAGTTGTGTTTTTTTTTTTTTTGTTAGTTACTTGACTGATTCATTGATAGGTTCTTTCTCTCTTTTATTGACATACACATTTACAGTGATAAATTTTCCCCTAAGTATTGCTTTGGTTCCCACAAATTATGGAATTTTGCCTCATTGTTGTCTTTTTCTTTAAAGAAATTATTTTATTTTCCCTATGGTTTGTTCTTTGATCTACTCATTCTTTAAGATTAGATTATTGTTTCTATTTTTATTATTATTTTAAAGCAATTGGGGTTAAGTAACTTGCTCAAGGTTACATAGCCAGTTATTTCTGTGTGTGGTGCTAAGTATCTGAGCCCGAATTTGATCCCCAGGTCATCCCAACACTGGAGTCGGTGCTCTTACTCACTTAGCCACCTGGTCACCCCTGTTTCCATTTTTAAATCTATGTTTCCATGACCTTTTATTAAATGTAACTTTATTGCAATATGATATGATAAGAATGCATTTAATATTTCTGCATTTGGTTGTGAGGTTTTTATGCCATAACACATGATCATTTATTTCTTCTTGGAGAAGATGCCACATACATCAGAGAAAAATGTACAGGACTTTATGAAAACTGGGAATTGAGGCTACAGAAAGAAGAACCCAGGGATTTAGAACGATGTTCACAAGGAATACCAGTAGAACTGAGGGAAAAAATGACAAGGGTGTGTAGAAGTGGATGGGTGTTGTTAACAAGTGCTCCTATTATATGTAAAAGTAGAGACAAATTGCTCAAAGAAACAGTTCAGCTGGAAAAGGAGTTAGCTGATTTGCATGAGAACTTTTCTATGCTACCACATCTGAACTTTTCTTTAGAAGAGTAAGCTGGAAAGTATTAAGTGGTAGAAGAAAAGTCAGCTGTGAGTTTAGCTCAGAAAAAGAAAGGGAAAACTAACATGAGGAAGGTGCATACAATAGCTTTATTTGTGTGGAGCCTGAGTGGGGCCAAGACACCTGGGAGGAAGATACATGGGAGGAAAATGAAAAAAAAAATTATGTGAGATGGCTTCTAGGAATGCTGACATTCATCCAATGCAATGAAGGAAGCATGAGAACAAGGAAGCCACACAGTGTTTAAGTTAGTTACTGAGGATTTTACTCAGTAGGAGTTCACAGATATTTTAACTTGATTAATCCCCAATAATTGAAGAAACAGTAGTATCTTGGATGGTGAGAATCAGTGATGAGGGGGGCAGAGGAGTATGGGTAGATAACATAGATTGTTTGAGATTTATAGGTTTCATCAGAATCCTTTTGTACAACAAGCCTTTAGGGATTATCATATTCATTGAGGTAATAATGGAACTAATTTGCTAGCTTTAGCTGCTGAAGGATGCAATAAACAGTATCCCACCAAATCTATGTGACCTAGTGGAGATAGACTTATTTGCTTAGGGATTGTATGAGAAAGTTAAAGGAAGAGGTAATGAAAATTTTAATGATAGTCAGAGATGCCAATACTTATTATATCACTCCCTTAACAGTTCCTCATAGAAATATAATAGTGAAGACAGCTCCTCTTGCTCATAAATACATAATTCTGATTTTACTAATTGGGGAAATAAGGCTCACTTTTTTTGCAGGTGCAAGATAGGATTTCACAGTTAGGTGACTTAGGGGAACAGGGGAAAGATAGATAAATTTCCTCAAGGCAGAAGAACAAATAACCAGAGGATTCAAGGTCAGAATAGTTTAGCAAGGAAAGAATTATTCACTGCTTTATTAAGAGCAGGGATAGATTTTTGAAAGAATTGATGGTATTCCAACTAATGAACTATATAAGATATACTGAGAAAAGGGACTTAATATTAGATGGAATAGGGAATAAAGAACTGCCCCTACAGATCCTCCTGAATCATTGTATTCAAATTTATCACTTCTTCAGGGAGAATGTGAAATTTACTAGGCCCCAGCTCAGATTAAAGAAGTACAAAGATGAGATTACAGACTTCATGTCATTTTAACCATATATTGAAAAATGTATCAACCACCGTAACTATTATTTATTTTGGATATGATTACCAAATTGTTCCCTAACTCACTTGTTTTACCATGAATAAAGCTATGAAATTTGTTTCGTTGACTCCAGGAGCATGGCTGATGCTATATTAACCTTGCTTCTGGTTATTGTCTCCTTATTGTTTTTGATCTTTGTTTATTTGTTTAACCTGTTTGCTAGATTTGTATCCTGCAAAATTAGTGCCCTCCACTGGTAGATGACTGACTGCTTAAGTTGAATATCACCCTCTGTCCAAGACTGTGATGTGTCCATCACTCCTAGACCTGGCATTGACCAAGTTCCAGATACCAGTTAAAGAACTGACTACTCGAATGGGACCTCTCAAGGCAGGGACAGCACTACACCCAATCTCAACAGGACATAGTTATAGAAGAAGAGACCTTCACACCTTACCCTAAGGGATTTGGGGCCCTATTCCTTTGAGGGGGGAATGATAGGGTGCCTGCATTTAAGAACCTACCCTAAAATACTGTTTTATGTGTTTATTTTGTGTTGTCCCTGTTATATTGTTGTGAACTTATGTTGATACAGTTGCCCCCAAACTGACCTGTTAATGGACATGAAAGATACTGGGTATTAATGTAATGTTAAGGGATTTTTGAAGATCTTCCCTGCCCCTTAATAGGCCCATGTGACCTCCTTTGAGTTCTTGACAAGTCCACAGCTTGGGACGCATGGAGCCCATGATGGGAGGATCTTGTTGAAAGGTTGAGCAGGAAGGGAGAGTGAGGTAGAGCTGAGGCAAAGCAGCTATCATGAGTGTGAGACAGAGGAATTTTGCCTAGGGGAGTTTGTTTGTGGAGGAGCTTAACAAAGGGAAAGCTTGGGGATGTTAGCATGCTGAGAATTGGTGATGTGTTTAAACTTTCTTAGCATGGTGGAACTGACTTTCTGGTGTCTCAATAAATATCTTTGTTTTCTCTTTGAGGAATAATTATTTATATGTTGCAATTCAATCCTGTAAATACATCTGCATATTCATAGCAGCTGCTGTGTGTATCATGTTGACAATATAATGATTCACATCAGTAAAACTATACCTACACAGATGAGATCCTGTAGTTATCTATGAAAAGTGTTTTATTTATATCCAGAATAATGAAAGGTAATTGAGGGAAAGACCCACTTCAATTTTTGTCTCTAGATATCCAGTGTCTTGACTTGAATATTAACATAAAGGGAAGACACTAGACAACCATGTTCTGCAGAGTTGGAGTGCTTTGTCATATTACAATTTTACCATTTCTCTGTGTGTGTTTGATTGTGTGTGTGTTTGTGTGTACTCTTGCTATGCAATTGACTTTGCAGTCATATGAAAAAGGCTACTTGAGGAAACACCAGATCAGAAGTTTAGGATTTCCCTAATTTAACATGCTATATAAAGAAAGCAGGAAAGAATGAAATGTAAAAATTGATAATTTATGTATTTGCTGACACATAAAAAAAACTATATATTCCTAAAAGTAAAGCCAAAGCTAGCAAAGTTATTCCTAATACTATGACGAGACCATCAACCTCCTATCTTTGGATCTTAATTGAATTCAGCCATCAGACAATACTAATCCATTGACTACCATAAGGAATTTCATGTTATGAACATATTTGAAGACTAGTCTCACATCAGACTTATGCAGCTGTAATAGTAATGGAACATAAAGATCCCCCTGTATTGGCTTAGTTTTTGGTGTTAAAACCCAGAGTTTGTTAACCCCACTTGTGGGATGGACTTGCTGACATGAAAAGAGAGGGCTGAACTGGGAGGAGCTGGTGACAAAGATTTGGAGAGACACAAGAAAGAGGCAGAAGAACTTTTTGGAAGCAGCACCCTCGTGGAGGCAGAGAGAGAGACTGAGAGGATTGCTGAGGGCCACTTTGAATTGCCCTGGACTTTTGAGACCTGGAACCCAGAGCTGCCAAGGACTGAGGAGACATGGCTGTTATGCTGGTATTTTGTCTGTCTGTTTTGATGTTGTTTTGCCAGATTTGTCCACT
>NW_027186473.1:39355098-39453983 GCF_028583685.1 Petaurus breviceps papuanus
TAATGTTTTCAGGGGTCCTAGGACTGTTCTGCAGATAGAGAATGAAGTAATGAAGAGACTGGTAATGTATCTTTGTGGCCTTGCTAAGCTTTGTCTCCCAAGGAACAAAGATTACTGAGAAGTTGTCTAGTGTCAAGATGAAGAAAAGACCTCCATTTGGGTATTAAGTGCTGTCCTTAAACTTGTTGTAACTCTGGGGTAGATTCAATTGTGATCCAGGGGTGAGGAACTTTTGAGCTTTTTGTGCTCTGTGATTGAACAAATGAATGTACTTTACTTATGATTGGAAACTAATCTCCATTTGAGAAGAGGGGCTTTGTGATGGACTAAATGAAGGTACAGCCTAGGGGTGGAGTAGTATTTAGAACAGGGATTTTGTAATTGATTAAATGAATGTAATGTCCTGGGGTGGGGTAGTACTTGATTAAATCTGGTAGTACTTGGGGATTATTGAATCGCACTTAGTAAATGCTGTATTTTGAATGATGTCATATTTTGATCTTCTCTGTTCTCAATTTTTCACTGAATAAAATGGAGAGCACCTATGCTGGTATTTTGAACCTTGGGAAGTTGCCTTTGCTTGGCATTACATTACAGCAGCTTGTTTGTAATAACATAGAGACAGTAAAATACCATGGGGGAGGGAGGGTAGAATGGACTTGGAATCTACTGTTGAAACTGTGATTGAATGTACTTTTCAGAATCATTTTTAAGCCAGGTAACAAAATTACAAAAGAACTCATTAAATTCAAGGAAGTTAAAGGAGCTGCAAATTGTATTGCTTTGGCATGTAGTGTTTTTATCCAATTCAACATGTTAATCCTTTGTCATCTAATCCTAGCTAGGAGGATTTCACTTTAGGGTGTGAAATTTGTAGAAAAAGAAAAGCAGCTGGTAATGTGGGTCAGAAAGTTTGTTAACTCTCACGCTGCTAAAGGTGACTGGCACCAATATCCTACACATTTGTGGTCACATGGCCAGAATCTGACTTCTTTGATTTGAGTTCCAGACAGAGGTGAGAGAAATGTTTTCTTCCTCACCTAAGGCTAGAAATATTTACATTTTCCCACAAATATTCAGGCACATTGTCTAGCAAAAAGTAATTTCTTGAAAGTTAGTCATGAATTTAGAGGTTTTATTTAGAGGCTTAAAACCTGCAGTGATAGTTGAGGTCACATGTATTCAAATAAATAATAATTTTAAGAGCATTTCTAAGAACAAAAAAGGGCATGTAAAGTTAAAATGGTTGTATATAAAGCAATTTTTAATATCTATATCATCTAATAAAATAAATTTTAAAATAAACATTTAAAAATATCCTACTAAATTTCCCTTATGCTATACAATTTTATGTGCTCTCTTTCATTTAGTAATGTTAGAGGTAGTATAGCATAGTGGATGAAGGTCCAGCTTTGAAGTAAGGAAGACCTGGGTTCATATTATGCCTCTGGCACATGGAGGGGATATAACCATCTGGAAGTCATTTACCCTCTAAGTGTTTATTCTTTACAAGTTGAAAAAGAAATTGATAATCTGTATTGGCAAAGGGGGTTTCTACAATGAGAGTTCCCTACATTGACAAAATCAGAGATCTAGATATACCAACATAGATAGATAGATAGATAGGTGGATTTAGACATAAGTATGGATATGTGTGTATGTATGTATGTATGTGTAATACATACATACACACAGACATATATATGTATATGTATATGTATATATTTCACAGATTACACAGAGAAGGCATTGGAATTTTGGGTCTCTAGCCTTTGGCAGGTTCATTCTTGATCTGGTCAGATAGGCAGACACATACAGAGAGGTTAATAATCAACTTTATTCTAGTATAATCTTCTCAGAAAGGTTGCTGATAATAAGAGTACAACTCCTACAGCATTCCCTAAGCACCCTTCCTGCAGGGACTGGTGAGATGGCGGGGGTGGGGGCGGGGGGGGGGGAACTTCCCTTATTTTTCAATGTAGTCAATTGAGACAGACACAGCCTGTGCACTATCCTAAATTCCCTCAGGATTTAGGCTCACAGGGGTGAACCTCAATGGGGGCTGATTGAGGCAGGTATTCCTCTTTGCATTACCCATAGTTTTCCCCACTCACTAACCAGTGTCCAATGGCTTCATAGGGTAGCAGATGAAGAAAGTATCTTTGCCAACATTAAGCTCATATGTTAACATTAGCAACATTATCATTCTACACAAGTGTAGTAAATATTAATTATGTCACCACCATATCTCATGACACAACCTCAGTAGGAATGTCCATCACTATGATTCCAGAAATTAATATCTAGAAACCTTGGAACAATTCTGTAAGTTATTATCTAACACCTGGAAACTAGACATTGCTATGACCATGGATCCTGAGAAATTGAACTCTAAAAAGGATAACAAAGTCTTCCTTCCTTGCAATATGCATACAAACCGTAATGGGAAGCAATGTAGCACTTATCTCAGCCTAGCTTTTGATTGTGTCAAGTTTTTGTTGGAAACAGTTTACATTGTTTTGCCCTTAATAGGCCTAAGGGAGTTTGGAAACCTTCCCTACCCTTAATAGGTCTAACATCATCATGTAGAGCCCTAGGTGGGAGGAACTTGCCAAAAGAGCTGAACAGAAAGGATGCAACAGGAAAGGTGGAACACAAAGGAGCAGAGCAGGTAAAAGCACAAGCATGAGCTGAAACCAAACAGAACTGAAACCAAGAATGCTTATGCTTTTGGCATTCTTTAGCACTCTGTCTGTTGGTCTGTCAGACAAAAGCCTTGTCTGTTGTTTCTGGACAGAAGTCCTGAAATAGTACTTTACTGATGATTTAGAAGCCCTGGGAGAGGACTTGACTGCTGTTTACAGAAGTACTGAAAGAAGACTTTTACTGCTATTTACAGAAGTCGTGAAATAGGGCATTACTGCTTTTTACAGAAGTCCTGGAACTTTATTGATGATTTGTGTTTGATTTCTCAGACAGAAGCTTTGTCTGTTTGTTTTTGTTACTCTGTCAGACAGAAAGTGAATTGAGATGATAGTGCTATCAATGTATATAAATAGTGTAGTTCTGTTAAGCTTTGTCTTTCTAGAAATAGAAACTGTGAAGGCCTTGCAGTGGAGCAGTCCATATGAAACAGGAGTGGATAACTGTCTATGTGTGAATCCAGGCAAGAGCTGGGAGAGTTGCCCACCTGTGAATCCAGACAAGAGTTGAGTGAATCCATGAAAGAGCTGGGAACAGCCAGGTCATGGAGAAGAAGCCATGGAGTTTGGAAGCCAGCTTCAAGTCAAGATGAAAGAAAATTTTACTTGGGTACTTAGTAGTGATTGATGATAAAGCAACTTATTATGAGCTGGGGGTGGGTGGTCTTTGTACTTTCCACTACCCCTTAAGGATGATAGACTAAACAATGATTATCCCTTAAGTATGATTGACTACAGAATGATTGGAAGTCAGCCTCAAGTCGAGATGAAAGAATATTTTAGATGGGTAGTTTATATTGATTGAGGAGATTGTGACTAACTAAATGATATGTTTTGTTTAAGGCTATGTGACCACCTTAGTAATATGTTGTTAATTTTAATTTATAGTGAATGTTGTACTTTAGTTTCTTGAATGTTTTGCTTTAGGTTGCTGCTGTATAAATAGAGAGTTCACTATACTATGTTATTAAATCTGCAAAATTATTCATGGCAACAGTCCTCAGGAGAGCTGACTGTAATTGGTTTTACACAAACATAAACATATACCCATAAATGTACATATACACATATATACACATACATATATCATATGTAGACACATAAATATCCCTGTATGTATACACATGCACACACATATATACAACATATGCATATGCATGTATGAATATATGTGTATGTATGTGTATTTTTTCCCTTGACCTCAATGGCCTTCATTCAAATACATGACCATAGGGTTAGAGAAAAGATGAATGGGAAGTTAAGTGGCAACCACCATACCCTGATCATTTCATGGATAAGGGAACTGAAGGCTCAGAGTCACAGAGGTAATGACATTAACTGAAATGTATATAGTACTTTATGATTTATCTCATTTTATCTCAAGCAGCTGAGCCATAGTAGAGATGTTATTGATTCAATTTTGTAAAATAGGACTGAGGCTTTCACAATGAATCTTAATCTTATTATTTCATCTAATAATTTTCCCCTTAAGAGGATAGCATCGAGCTTCCCCTATGGGGCCTGCAGATCTCCCACAACTTCCCTCCTTGCTTTTTTCTCCCAGTGTTGAACACAACCATGTCTACCAATGAAAATGCTAATTCACAAGCTCCCCGGCTTAATAGGTTTTAGAGCAGGACGGCACTGAAATGAGGCGCCGGCATATTGAAGTGAATGTAGAACTGAGGAAAGCTAAAAAAGATGACCAGATGCTGAAAAGAAGAACCATCAGCACTTTTCCTGATGATGCTACTTGTCCACTGCAGGAAAACCAGAAGTAACCAGGGCTCTGCACTTTGGTCTGTTGAAGATATTGTCAAAGGTATAAATAGTAATAATCTGGAGGTTCAACTTCAGGCTACCCAAGCTGCTAGGAAACTCATTTCTAGGGAAAAACAGCCTCCCATAGACCAAATAATTGAGGCTGGAATGATTCCAAAGCTTGTAGGCTTCTTGGGCAGGACAGACTGTAATCCTATTCAGTTTGAATCTGCTTGGGTACTTACTAACATTGCTTCTGGAACATCAGACCAAACCAAGGCTGTGGTAGATGGAGGGGCTATACCTGCGTTCATTGCCTTGTTGGCCTCTCCCCAGGCTTACATCAGTGAACAGGTAATGTGGACTCTGGGAAACATTGCAGGTGATGGTTCAGCCTACAGAGATTTGGTTATCAAGTATGGTGCAATAAACCCTCTTTTAGCCCTGCTTGCAGTTCCTGATATATCATCATTAGCTTGTAGTTACTTAAGAAATCTTACCTGGACACTTTCAAATCTTTGTCATAACAAGAATCCTGCTTCCCCAATAGAAGCTATTGAGCAAATTCTTCCTACATTAGTTCGTCTTTTGCATCATGATGATCCAGAAGTTCTGGCAGATACCTGTTGGGTCATTTCCTATCTCACAGATGGCTCAAATGACAGGATTGAAGTGGTTGTGAAAACTGGAGTTGTCCCACAGCTAGTGAAACTTCTAGGATCTGGTGAATTGTCCATAGTGACTCCTTCCTTACAGGCTATAGGAAACATTGTCCCTGGGACAGATGAACAAACTCATATTGTAATAGATTCAGGAGCACTTGATGTCTTTCCTAGCCTGCTTACTCACCCCAAAACCAATATCCAGAAGGAGGCTGCATGGACCAGCCTGGCCATCAGGACCAAATACGGCAAGTTGTGAATCATGGACTAGTTCCATACTTGGTTGGAATTCTGTCAAAGGGAGACTTTAAGTCATAGAAAGAAGCTGCATGGGCTAACACAAACTATACAAGTGGTGGAAAAATTGAGCAGATTGTGTATCTTGTCCAAAATGGAATTCTGGAACCTTTAATCAACCTCTTGTCGGCTAAAGACAGCAAAATTGTACTGGTTATTTTGGATGCAATTTCAAATATTTTTCTGTCTGCCAAAAAACTAAATGAAACTGAAAAACAGTGTATCCTAATTGCAGAATGTGGAGGACTAGACAGAATTGAAGCACTTCAATCACATGAAAATGAAATGGTATATAAGGCTTCCTCAAGCTTAATTGAAAAGTGTTTCTCTGCAGAGGAAGAAGATCAAAATATTGTCCCAGAATCAACCTCTGATGGCTATACCTTCCAGATTCAAGATGGCATGCCTGGGACCTTTAACTTTTAGATTTTACAGTCAAACCTTCAAGTCTTGTATGCCTTGTTCTCGGTATAATTTTGTCTTACTGTCTCTCCATTTTAAGATCTTTTTTTAAATGTGACTTTTAATATAGCACTAATGCATACTTGAACAGTTTGAACTGTGTACATACTGTATGAAACTTCTATCCTCAATAGGGTTCTTATTTCTATGTGGAATTTCCTGTTTTGCAGTGTCCTGTAAATAAAAACTTAATTCCACACTTGGCCTTAAAAAAAAAAAGGATAGCATGCCTATATTATAATTTGACCACAAATGTAAGTTAAAAGTATAGGATGTTCATACTTGTATTTTATTATAGTAACTCAAAAATGTTTCAGTATCAATCTGTTATGTAATAAATTTAGCATTATACTTACAAAGCTTCTTAATTATAGAGATTTCCTATATAAGGAAAAAGAGGGAAAATGTTATAACAAGATCATATATCATAACAGAGGGGCAAAACTTTCTTAGTTCTGTTTGATTCTAGGCATGAGTCATAACTGACAACCAATAATGTAGTCATAGGGTCTTAAAAGCAAGGCTCTGGATTAACCAGGTGGGAATTTTCCTTTTCAAAAATAAAATAGTAAAATGAGGAACTAGAATCAGGAGTATTCTACCTAGCTTGAGTCTGTGGACCTTCCCAGAACTTTTCCCATGCACAGATATTCACCTTTAGCAGTTCCCAGACTATGGGACATGCCATTTTCTCCTATTGGCTTCATGACAATTCAGACAATTATCCCTGTAATCTAAGCTCAAAACAAAATTCCAGTCCCAAGAATTTTTAACTTAATTAGAAAAAAATCAGTAATCAAAACTTAGGGCTTGAATATCTTTCCAGATATTTCCCTAAGAGTTAACATTTCAGTTATCCTTTAGTAATGAATTAAAACTACACATATTCTGGGGCTTCTGTTGTATAGCAAATACCTGGCCTGATAGTCAACTCATCACTAATATATAGAAGCTACATCTTTAAAACACCCCATGCACTTTCATACTAGCCAAGAATTTCAAATCAAAATTCACTATTATAGTCAATTTATTATCATTATTATTATCTGTTTTATAACAAAATATACCTCAGTAAATATTTAAGAGTTTTCATATATCTTTTTTTTTAAAAAAAATACATCCCTTTAAAAGCCCAATTCATGTGTAATAGCATCCAGATTAAAAGGTTCTTTTATCTAACATGATTTCTGTTACAATGGTCTCTCAAATTTCACAATATAAGAGAATTTAGAAATATAACATTAATACAAAAAAAACCTCATGATGCATTTAATATAAGAAACAAAACTTCAGATGAAATTAACTGTATTTCCAAATTATCATCTATAAAAATAATTGATCTTATTACCTTTGGCATTTAAAACTGCTTAAGAGTTCTCAGATGTGGAACAATTGCATTCAATTAAAGAAATAAGAGGAAAGTAGTGCATAGCATATTCCAGTCACTGTACTAGGCACTCTATAATCATCATATTGTTTTGATCTTCACAACAACCCTGGGAGGTAGGCATCATTATTATTTTTCCTTTTACAGATCAGGAAACTGGGGCAAAAGGAGATAAAATAACTTGCCTAAGATTATACAGTTAATAAATTTCTGCAACTGGAGCAGAGAAGGTGGGTTCACCAAGGGCAGAGGCTGACTGGTACCCATCTCATACTGCCACACGAGAGGCACCAAGACCTTCCCAGGCAATAGCTGGGCAGGGTCTGCCATGGACTGGACCTCTATGCTGTGGACTGGGTCTGCACTAGAGATACTGACTAGCTGCAGAATGGGAATCCCAGCACCTGGGATGGCTGGTGCTAGGACCTTCCCATTGGTGGCAGTTTCTAGTGACAAGGCAAAGCTGGGTGTGAGGCCTGAGCCTCTGGCAGCTACAGCTTTGAAGCCAGGCACTTCTGGGGCTCAGGCCACTTGTAACTGCTTGGGCAGGGTGGGCAGTATATACCTTGGTGATGTCTCCAGGGCTGCCTAGAGGGGTGGGCTGCAAGATATCCAGGGACATTGAGGACACTGCTAGTGGAGACCCCTGCTGCAGCTGTTGCCCTACCAGGTAGGATAGAACATAATTCAAGTGTCTTTACATTTTTCCAGCATTTTTTCAACACCTGTATTTGGGAATCTGATCTGGGATGAGAAGGGTTAAAAGAGAAAGGGAGAGGGTCTCTGACCTGGGGAAATGACAGAGGGTCTCTAGTTTAAATAATAGTTCAAGGAAGAATTAACAAGAGGTTGTAAAAACTAGATGTCTTTGTTCATCTCCCTAGAATGATGAAGTTATTGTCCTTACAACTTAATTTCAAAACTTTTATAAAATGTAATCCTTATTTTTCTTTAAAAACAAACTCTTCAGAGTGGTACCCCAAACTTATTAAGATATTTCAGAAGGTCTGTGAGTTTCTGGAATCACCCCAAATCTCAAGAGTTCTCTCTTGCAATTATAAAATGATTAATCTCCAAACACCTTAATCAACTAAGATTTTTTTTTAGTATCTTACAACTTTGATTATATAACTTCATTTCTGTAATTGCAACAAAGCCAGAAGTGAAACAACAGGTGGGGAAAGTGCGTTAGAGTTTCTTTTTACCTTCTTATCTTAAAACCTAATATAACTTGGAAAGCCGAAGTGGAAGTTACCATATTTAACAACATAATTGTCACAGATTTCATGTCAATTTTTTTTTTTGCAAAAATGTGGTATGTTGTAATATAATGGGAATTTGAAGATCTTCCCTACCCCCTAATAGGCTGAATGTAATCACATGGAGCCTGGGGTGGGGGAGTTTGTTGAAGGGTGGAGAAGAGCCCACAAAAAAGCTGGGAGTCAGTGCAATTACAGATGGAGGGAGGAGAGGACACATTCAGGGATACAGGAAGGGCTGTGAGTGTTGGTTTGTGGTAAGGCTAAAGGATGATGTGACTCTGCTGTGTTATGGTGTATTAACTTCGATGTTGCTATGATGGATTTGGCTTTCTGGTTTTGGGATTCAGTTTTCTGGTGTCTGAATAAATGCTTTGCTTCTATCTTCTATGAGGAGAGTCTGTTATATTTTGCAATTGAGAACTATGGCAGCATATTTATAGCCACTATCAATGCTATGAATATTTTGTTGGTGCTAAAGGTGTGACCACTATGCAAAGCTTAAAAAGTGTATTGGTATTACTTTAAAATCATTACTAACCTGTATCACTATCGAACAAACTATACAGTTTAGCTAGCATTGTAAGATATAAATCTAGCCACATTATATGACTTACTCATGACCTGTGCCTTTCACTGATGGTTCTTCATTGAGTTGAGTGATAATACTGTTAGTACTGCAGAGCTCTAAACAAGCCATGCAAGTTGGTTTCTGGAAATATACTGATGATGAGCATGTGCTGAGAATTCTAGGCCCATGGCTTACAATGCATAAGACACAAATTTGTATCCATATACCTCTGATAAATACATTACTGCTATGTTAACCTTTTAAGCATCATGACTAACAGAATTATACCATGCAACAATTATATGATGAAAGGTTGCAAAACAGTTTTTTGAACTGAAAAAAACACGGAGCTACAATTATGCAGTGGTAATGATTATATGGTAAATACTGTAGTCCTACTTACTAGGACAATTGTTTCAATTATTAAAGTTCATTAATCTTTTCCAGTGTTCTGAAACCTCTGGCTACAGCCCTTAGAGTTTTTTTTTTTTCCTTGACTGGATACATTTTAAATTTTTGAGGTAACAGTATCTAGTCCTTAACGCAAACACAAAACTGATATTTTACATTTTACAAAGACAGACAAAATGACTGAACAGATATGAACAGCAGGTTCACAACACAGACATGACATAGTCAGTTTTAACAAGTCATACAATGACAATTAACTGGTTTGACCGAGGCACACAAGTGACCAAGGCATATGGCATTGAAAATTTAACAGCGCTGTGCAATAAAGGAGCAGAGACATGCAGAAAGTTCGGTCAACCAGAGGGGTGTAATTAAGAAAGGATATCCTCACCAAAGTGATCCAGGATGAACTTGGTCAAGGAAAGGGTCCTAGAGTTTTGCTCACCAAGGAAGGTGAGATTAAGCACAGAGTGAGACCAGAGATGGAGCAAGAACAACTGTAGAGAACTGACCAGATTGGGGTGGGGTGGGGGGCAGGGTTGGACTCCAGAGAAATATATCTCTACCAGTGACAGTCTATTACTACTGGTACCAGAGAATATAATGACCTGGTTCTGTGTCCAATCCCACTTATGACACCAATTTAAATGTCAACCAGAGAAGAACTTATCTCTAACTTATGGGTGGCCAGAGTTAAACAAAACAGGAAAGACACAAGAGAGTCAGGAATCAAACAGAAGTTTAATTTCAAAGTGAGGAAAACATTGCAAATGGAAGTCCTCCTGACTTGTGGCAGAAATAGAGTTTTTTTTAGCATGAAGACCACAAAAAGGGGGGACCCAACAAGGTTGAGTAATTGTGTAACTCAATACAACTTGAGTAAGGAAATCAGGCTCGTGAGTGCCGCATTTTGTTGCCATTTGTGTTGAATTCTCAGAACTTGTTTATGGATCTACATTGCTTTCACAGGCAAATAGTGAATCGATAATGATGCTGGCAATGTGTATGAATGTTGTTTTGATTCCATTAAGCTTTGTCTTCCCAGAAACAGAAACTGTGAAGGGGTTGAGGTGAACTGGACACTGTGAGGTTGAATATGGAATGGGAGTTGGACAAGGAGCTGGACAAGGAGCTGAGAGCCTGTGAACCCAGGTGACAGTTGGGTGAATTCAGGCAAAAGTTGGGATAATGGAAGAGGAACCATGTAATCTGGGAGCCAGCTCCAAGCCAAGATGAAATGACCTCTTCTTGGATACTTAGTGCTGACTGAGATTATGATTTACTCTGACCTAGGAGGGGGAGAACTTTTTGCTTACTAACTTGTACACCTTAAGGATGATTGAATTAAAGATGATTGGCAGCTAGTCTCCAATGAAGAAGAAAGAAGATTTTTTTTTTCACTGAAGAGATTAAGGCAATGTGTCCTAGGGGTGGGAGATCTTTTAACTTTGTATCCCTTAAGGAGGATTGCTCCTTGAGGATGAAAGAGTTAAGGACTTACTGGATGGTATCTTTTGTTTAAAACTATGTGGTTGCTTTAGTTATAAGTTGTTATGTTATATCCTTGTGAATGCTGTACTTTGGTTTCTGTGAATGTTTTGCTTTAGTTTTCTGCTGAATAAATAGAGTTCACTATACGGTGTGATCAAAAGCTTAGAGATATTCACAGCAGCAGTACTTTGGAGAGCTATTTGTCCTTGCCTTTACATAGGTCTATTCCTGAAGCATATCTTGTTTGATAGATTTGTTCAAGCTTATATTCAAGTGGCAAAATCTTCGTGAAACCTAGGTCACCTCCATACCTTAATGAGTTATCAAAGGAAGGTTTTTAGAAGTATGAGCACAAAAGTATGCCTGTAGGATGAAAGTATATATGGATTTTTAAAAAAATACTGAACAATAAAACAACCCTTGGATTTCATATTTTACTAATAAATATAAAGATAAAAGGATGAAATTAGGGATGTTTACCATAGGAAAGAGAAGACTTAAAGGGAATATGATGCTGGTCTTCAAGTATTTGAAAGGTTATCATGGAGAAAAGGAATTAAACATATTCTTTCAGATCTAACAGAATTAGATACAATCATTTGCAGTTGAAAATTTAGGCTGCATGTCTGGGGAAACAAAATGGGAGGGGGCAGGAAGCTTCCTTCCTATCCCAGACTAGAAGAAGTTGCAGAAAGTTGTAGGTTCAGGATAAATGGAAGTCTTCAATCAAAGACTAGAAAATGTACGTGTTGTATTGGAGATTTACATTTATTTTTTTTTGGGGGGGGGATTGGGGTTAAGTGAATTTCTCAAGGTAACACAGCTAGTTGTGTGTGTGTGTGTTTGTGTGTGTATGTGTGTGTGTGTGTGTTAAGTGTCTGAGGCTGGATTTGAAATCAGGTCCTCCTGACTCCAGGGTGGGTGCTCTATTAACTGCACCACCTAGCTGTCCTCTATTGAAGATTTTTTCTTCAGCTTTTGGAAAGCTAAATGGAAACTCAGGTTGCTTCTTTTCTGAAGTTCAGTGATTCTGTGAAATATAATATTTAGATTAAGGAAGCTCTTTTTATGTAAGTTTACCTAGAAATGTTGGAGTGCTATTTTTCTCTATGTTTCTTCTCCCCTATTTCATGAACTAGTAAAAAAAAAATCACAGAGGTCTAATGTACTAAAAATCAATTTAAAATCTAACAGTCTAAATGTGTTGTCTTTACCAAATATTTATTACATAATTATAAACTTGCATCTATCACAAATCTTACAAACCAGCTTGCCCTCCCTCATTTTATAGATGAAGAAACTGAGACCAAACTAACTCAAACAAAGTCACGCAGGTAGTCCCCCTCCATAAGTACACCTTCCATGCCAACATCTGATGCAATAGATAAGTACAGAAATTTTATGATGAACTTAAGATTTGCCAACCTGAGCTAACATTTATCTTGATACTTATTAACTCCAAAATAAAGAAATACAAAGGAGAATGACTTAAAAATCTTGGAAAATAATATTTAGGATCAAGAAATGAAAGAAACAAGAGACTTGTAGGCTACAAGTCAATACATCTATATATCAGCTATATTTCCTTTTATGACAGAATAAATACTTTAATATTCTGAGGGGAAAGGAACCTTAAAAGTCATTTAATCCTACCTTTTTATTTTATAAATCATACAACTAAGACTCAGAAAACTGACACTATTTAGATAGTAAGTAGATGAGTTGGGATTTGAACCCATATCCTCTGAATATAAACATAGTACTCTTTACAGAAATCGGCCTTCCATACTGTGACACTCTTGAATACTAGGAAAGAAAAAAAATATGAATTTACATGATAATTTTATCATAAATTTAAAAAGAATAGCATATTGTATGTAAGAGAATTGCAGTTTCATATGCAATCATCCTATTATACTATGTTATGGAAATGATTATTTAATAAATTAAAAATAATATAAATATGGGGAAAATCAGAAGAATGGGTAGTTAATAAAATTAATTGATTATTAATGCTGGGTAATTAATAAAATAAAACTAAGTATATAGTAAGAAAAATATCACAAATTGTTGGATATGGTTCATGCCACACTCTATCACACCAATTAAAATGATTGCATTGCCTATTTTTTCAGCTATATAACAACATGGTTAGTGCAATATTTTTTAAAAGCAATTACACAGATTACACAATTGTGTTTTATTTCAATTTTGTTGTCATTTTTTTTCTACAACACATGTACTTCTGAGCATTTCTCAACCACCCAAAGTTTCCCTTTAGGGGGAGGTAGGGATAGAGGGAAATAAAGAGAAGAGGGAAATAAAGAGAAGAGGGAAAAGAAGAAAGAGGGAAGCAGAGAAAGAGAGAGAGAGAGAGAGAGAGAGAGAGAGAGAGAGAGAGAGAGAGAGAGAGAGAGAGAGAGAATGAGTTAGAATGCAGGGGGGAGAGAGAGAGAGAGAGAGAGAGAGAGAGGAGAGTTTTATTTAGTTCAAGAAAATCATTGACCAAGGCTTTATTATGTACAAGACAATATACTACAAAACAAAAGAAAACATCCTCTTCCCTCAAGAAGCTATGTCTATGTGGTAGATTATTGATGGAGGTCTGTTATCCAGTAGCATAAGGCATTCTTGAAATGTTTTAGATCACATACTAGCTCACTTCTATGTCTAGGCAAAGATACTTTATGAAGAAGCCTATGAGCTAAAGTTTCTCTATCCAGAGAGTACCCCTTGGAATGCCATGAAGAATTCCTCTTTAATGATCCTTCTGTTTTCTCTTCTTCCTTGCAAGATCATATAATCACGGATCTAGG
Organism: Petaurus breviceps papuanus; assembly: GCF_028583685.1. Classification (NCBI taxonomy): domain Eukaryota; kingdom Metazoa; phylum Chordata; class Mammalia; order Diprotodontia; family Petauridae; genus Petaurus; species Petaurus breviceps. The sequence continues at coordinate 39,368,918 of NW_027186473.1, forward strand.
ACTGGAAGAAAACTTCAAATTTATCTAGTCCAACTTCTTCATTTTACAGATAAGGGAACTGAGTCAAATGGAGGTTTTATCTACAACACCTGTACTTCTGAGCATTTCTAAGAACTTTTAGTTCTCAAAACTATACACTTTTCCAAGATCCCATAACATCAGAGTCTAGACTGCATTGAAAGTAGCAGGTCCCCTGACTTCAGAGTCAATTCTCTTCCCCAGCATTTTCTGTATCTTGCTTTTCACTTATTCCTTCCTTTCAAATATATATTTTCTTATTTTTAAAATAAGACTTACTATCCTGCTAAGCTTAAATATATGAATATGAGCATTTTTATTGAAGAATCTATCATAGTTTTTAATAATTTACCCCCTACAAATGTAAAAGGGAGTTGAAATAATCACTTACAAACCAGAACCACTGTTGTTTCTTATGGTCTCTTGGCTTCAGTCACCGGAGGCAGTTACTACCTAATAACGATTCTTCCTCTCTGACTCCCACTGCTTCTTTTCCCTCCACCTGAATCTGTGTATTTGTTTTCTCCTTCCTGGGTTGTTTTGACTGCTCCCTGCTCAGCATGTCTTTTCATGGTTTCAGCATGTCATTTGCCTACTTTATACTTCCAATTATTTCCTGTTGCCTAGGAGATAAAAATCCATATTACTTACTCTGACATTCAGAGTCATTCATTAACTAGTTCTCCCTTAGTTAATTAGGCCATCTCCCATTTCTCCTACACAAACCCTATGATTCAGTTGGATTCCTTTTCTTGCAATTTTCCCTTCACCATATCCAGGCCTCTATGCCTTTATTTAGAAGGATCATAATACCTGAAATGTCTTTCCCACTAAATGATGCCAATCTCAATCCTGTGCCTTTAGGGAAAAAAAGTGTCTTCAATTTCCACCTGTCCAGTTTTCTTTTTCTACCTGTCAAGAATTTTTTCTATACTAACTACAATCCGCTTTTCCCTTACCAGATTTAATATTTTCATAGCAACCAGAGGCTGAAAAACATTCTTAAAATCATGGAATCTCTGTAATGGAAGAGATTTTAAAGACTGTCTACTCTAGTCTTCTTTCTTTTTTGAGGGGGCAAGGCAAGGCAATGGGCATTAAGTGACTTGCCCAAGGTAACACAGCAAATAAGTGTCAAGTGTCTGAGGCCAAATTTGAACTCAAATCCTCCTGACTGCAGGGCTGGTGCTCTATTCACTGCATCACTTAGTTGCCCCTCTAATCTTTACTAGTCTCCTCTATAAGCTTTTTTGGCATGTCCCCTATATCCTCCCTGGCAAGTAGTAATCTAGATTTCACCTGAAGATGTACATTATGGGAAGCTCTCTACTTTTGTAGGCAGGACATTCTACTAAAAATAGGAAAATATTTCTTACCATAAGTCAAAATATCTGCCAGCCTAAAATTTGTACTGTGATCTTCACTGTCTTCTGAGGCTGAACAAAACATATCCTTTTTCACTTGACAACTCTTGAAATATTTGAAGTTAATAAAGATGTCATTTTTTTATCTTATCTGGAATAAAGAGCCCTATGTCATCCAAAGGATACTCAGATAGCAAACTATTCAAGTTGTCCTTCTCTATGTTCAAACCAATTTATAGATAACTGCCACCAAGTTGGAGAGTACCCAACACCATGTGAGGGAGATTTCTTAGGATATTAGATGACTAAAAATCTCGGTCATGAAAGGAAAAAATTTCTTAAAGAAACTGAGTCCTAGAGTTATAGATCTGGGAATATATTCCAAAGCTCAGTTAGCCTAAACTACTGAGCAAAAACACTTCCTCCAGTGCATACCTGATAGATAATATGGCATGATAGATTGACTTAATTACTTGTGGTTCCTATTTCTTTCAACACGAGATCCCCTGTCAGTAAGAACTGACAAATAGCCTCTCAAGGTCTTGAAGTGGACTTTGATTCATATAATTCTCAGCTAATAACTATAATTCACATTTTCACAGTGCTTTGGTGCTCATAATGAATCCTCAGAATTGGTGGCTCAAGTACCACAATCTCCATTTTACAGATGGGAAAACTGAGTTTTAGGAGAAATTAAACTGTATCCAGTCACATATTTGAACTGTACCACAACTAAATTTAATCTCAGGAGCTCTTTACAATATTCTTTCAGATGTATGATGACCATAGCCTTTCACATAGTAAAGAGAGCATATTAAAGAAAATAATGATATATTTTGGAGGGAAAACTGAAATATATTGTTTCAGGAAGTAATCAAGAAGTTAAAATTATTTTATTAATAGCTTGGGAATCTAAATCCATGAAAAAGAAAATCTCACTTATGCCAGCCACAGGAAGTTTGAGAACTAGACAGCCTAGGCAATCAGTCTGCAGTCACAGAAGCTTTAATTCATGCCAGAGGATCAATTCATTATTCTCAACTTTTTATCCATTATTTTGATACTGGTGGCTAGTGCATGACCCAATTGGAAAAATAGTGGGTCATATTTATGAATATATTTTTATTTATATAAATATTATATATAATATTTATATATCATTATGTGAATTCTCCCATGTGCATCCTGACTCCTCCTCAGTTCTGAAGAGTTATAGAATATTTTTCTTTACATAACTTTCCCTGTGATTAGCTGCCATTGTTTTGTATGCATGTGTGTGTGTTTGTGTATGTGTATGTTATAGATAAAGAAACTGAGTCATAGTTGCATCTGGGACTACATCCCAAAGGCCATTTACCCCAAACTACTTACTGACCAAAGCATCCCTGATAGATGATATGGCATGTAGAGTATCATTATTTATTGTTTGTGCTCTTTTGGAGGGAAATGAATTTTCATAAGCAATGATATTGTGCTTTTGCATGGAGGGTCTACTTTGCCAGTTTCCCTGGTATTCATCAAAATAGCACACAGAGTTTTTTTTCTTTTTTTTGTCCTTCTCTATGACCTTTGGAGCTCGAGACTGATGCAGTGGGTTAGATAAGACTTACAATGTTTCCTGGAAGAGTTCTGAATACTTTTCTCCCCCTAAAAGTATGCAAATTAAATTGAAAACAGTAGATGTGAAAGAATTTTGGGGTATGTGATATTGGTATGGCATGGTATTATGAAAAGAGCTGTCTTTTAGAGATCAAACCTCTAGTCCCATTCTACCATTCACCTTGTCATCGTGCAGCTTTTTCCTTTGGACCTTGATATACTCTACCATTTCCATGAAATTGAACATTTATAATAATAATAATAATTATTATTATTATTAGAATGTGAGCTCCTCGAGAGTAAAGATTTTTTTGTTTTTCTGTTTGTATCCCTAGCTCTTAGTTCAGGGTTGGGCATGTAATAAATATTCAATAAAAGCTATTCAATTATATTTGCTAGATGTTTGATTTTCATGAAACCATTTTCTACTATGGTAGTTTTGATATCTTTCTATTGTGGTGAAGTGTAGGGGTGTGGGAGATTTGTATCATAGCTACAGAGTGCTGTTAGATGCCAGGGAAAATACAAAGTTTATTTAGCAACTACTTTTTGAACTAACATGATTTCTAGTCTAATAGGAAGATACCTAAATACTTCAATGAGTTGGTGTTTTCATTGATGAAGCTTTTTCATTTAAGATGAAAGAACAAATCTGTTCCTCTCACCTTCAAGACCTTTGTACATGTCTTCCACAGAGCACCCATCAAACACACTGCAGACATTTCTTTAGATTTCTCAAAATATTTTGAATTTCAGAACACATATACTGTTACCAAGTTTAGTTTTATTCTCTTTCTATATGCCCCATTTATCTTCTGCCTAATTTTACATTGCTAACATGCTGCAACCACCTGTCACTCATTTATACCTTTCCATTGCCCTTTGTGTGATTTGTAGTTTCGATTTATCAGAAAATCCATAGTATAGCATATCTGGAGGAACTTTCAAGTATATATACATAGATATATGTGTGTGTGTATGTGTGAGTGTGTGTATATATATATATACATGTATATATATATATATATGTATATATGACTTTGCTTTAGGAAGAAGGTTGAAGACATTAAAATCAAATGCAATTTCCTAAATTTAGTCCAGTCCAGGTTTATCCATTCACTGGTTCCTTGCTGTGTAGGGAGAAAAGACCCATGGTTTTTATTCCTAGGGATGAAACTGATGCAACTAGGCAATTATTCTGACCTTTAAAATCTTAGAGCATAGCATGATCTAATGCATTGAGATCTTAGTGATTTGAGTAATGTCAAACAGCTTATATGTGCCAGAACTGAGGATCAAAACAAGGGTTTCTTCATTCTGAATCCAACTCTCTATACCATACCATGCTGCCTCATGTGAATAATTAGAACTAATTATTTTAATTTATTAGTATTATCATTCCAAAATGATTACAATATACCTGGGTTTGATGTCATCAGCAAAATGTCATCCACAAACAGAATGACCTGAAGAGTCTCATTATCTCTGTGGATTAAAAAATCCATTTTGGCAATATCCTTTGCCCCATTGAAGTGAATTATATACATCTTTCAAAAAATACTTTACCCTGTTATTTAATATTTATAATCAACTAATCAATAAGCAATTATTAAATTTATGCTATGTTCCATGCACTGTGTTAACGATTAGAGATACTAAAACAAAGGTGAAACAGTCCTTGCCTCCAAGAAAATGATATTCTCTTATAAGAAAAATAAAAATAATAGGGGAAAACAATAAAATCAACATAAATTTTGAAAAAATATCCAAACTTATGCAAAAGATTTGAGTGAGGTGTTTTATCCTACTTCTTCTTTGGGGCCAAACTTTATCATTATTATTTTGTAAAATGTTTGCATTGTTGATGTCCTTACTGTTTACATTCTTGTAGTCACTGTGCTTAGTTTTCCTGACCCTGATGACTTCATTTTGAATTAGCTAATTTTGCATGCCTTTACATATCTCTCTGTTTTCATTTCACTTATAATTTCTTATAGCACAGTAAAATTCCATTATATTCATGTACTATAATTTGTTCAGCCATTTCCCAATCAATGGCAATTTACTTCATTCACAGTTGCTTTCTGCTACAAAAGGTGCTGTGATAAATATTTTGGTATATCTAGAGTCTTTCTTTTTTCCAATTATATTTTTGTGGTGCATGTCTAGCATTGAAATCTCAGGGTCAAAGGGTATGGACATTTTGATAGCTTTATTTTACATGATTCCATATTGTTTTCCAGAATGACTGGACCAATGTAGAGCACTGTCAGCAATGTGTTTTTCCACAGTTCCTCCAACATTGACTAATTCCATTTTTTCTCACTTTAGTCAGTTTGCTAAGTGTGAAGTGAAATATCAGGCTGGTTGTGATTTTCAGTTGTCTTTGTATTAGCGATTTAGAGAATTCTTTCATTTGGTTGAGAGTTTGGTAATTCTTCTTTTAAGAAAAATTTATTCAGACCCTTTAACCCCTTATCTATAGGTCTTATATATGTTGGTGAGTTGTTTGCATAATCTAATATATATCTAAGTGTTACCAGAGGTATTTTGTACAAAGATCCCCCCCCCAGTTGACAGCTTCCCTTATTATCTTATCATCTTAGCTGTATTATATATATATATATATTTTTTTTTTTGCAAAAGCTTTTCAAGTTCATGGAACTAAAATAACCTATTTATATGTTGTAATTGAAGTTCATATTCCAATGAAAGGGCAAACATGGAAAAATAAAGACAGGTACAGAACATATATTGATTAAATACTTTGTGAAAAGGTACCAGCAGCGTGAGGCTCAGGAAAGGCTACCTATAGAGGTTGTCACAAAATAATAATTGTTACCTTTAACTTAGTGCTTTAAGGTTTGCAAAGTACTTTATTTCTTTTATTTCATTTTATTCCCACATCAACCCTAAGAAGTAAGTTTTATTATATCATCCCCATTTTGTAGTTAGAACACTGAAAGCTTGGGGAGGCTAGGTGGAGTGAATAGAGTACTGGCCCTGGAGTCAGAAGGACCTGAGTTCAAATTTGGCCTCAGATACTTAACACTTACTAGCCGTGTGACCTTGGGCAAGTCATTTAACCCCAATTGCCCTGCCTTCCTCCCTCCCAAAAGCAAAAAAAAAAAATGCTGAAGCTGACAGATTAAATGATTTAACCATGCAAATATAGAATTCAAATTTGGATCTTTGACTCTAAGAGTCGCTTTGTAAACTCTATGCCATCTAGCTGCCTCTCATGGATTCCAGGAGGTAGAAAGTGTGAATAGAAAGCATTCTAGGTGTTTGCTAGTGCAAAAGCCTCAGACATGGCAAATGAGCTGTTATGAGTCATGACTATCAAGTCAGTCAGAATGGTTGGATCATAAAGAGTGTTTGATAGTAATATGGAAATAGACTTGAAAAGATAAGAGATCAAATGATTTAAAAGAAAAAAAGACTTTTAAATGACAAAGGTTTTTATGATTTTGAATATTGTCTATTTTAAATTATTCCCATGGAATCCATTGTAATGATTATAATACATTAGAGAAAGATAATTTCCTAGGGGAAAGTTTTAAGGCAGGATTTTGCCCTACCATATTAAATGTTGTTTAATAATCAACAGACATTAAGCACAGTTAGATTTTGTATTTTATCTCTCTTTCTATTGTGACTGCAAAAATATGATCTGCTCTAGAATATCATTTCTGAAATAAATCAGGTTTCCTTTTTACTCCTTATTCAAATATATAAGTATAGATTATCTTAGTGAAGATTTTATAGAGATGGGTGAGGAAAATCAATATTATTCTGCCTCAGTTGATAATTAATTTTACCTTGTAATCTATGTTTTCCTCTATTGTGTCAAAACCCCATCTCTTAGTGATCACTCCTAACCCCCAGGTCATTTACTTGTTAATCTTTGTTTCTGATTACATATAAACAGAGAACCATCTTGAGGGAGAACTTCCCAGGGATAACTCTCTTGTCCTTCTGTCTCCCTGTCAAAATTAGGTCTGGTTCAGTCTTCTAGGGAGAGGTTAAACCAAAGGGAACCTAATTAGGATATTTCTGATTTTCTGGCTAACATTACTGAATGCAGCTGAGTTCCATAAAGCAATTAAGATTTCTTAACTGCCAGAGGGGTAAGATTACCCATACCAGAAGACCAATCCACTTTTCCCAACTGCAGACTAATCCCATCTCAGAAGTATTACTCCCATCTCCTAATAAGGAAATAATAGGGAGGAGCTGAAGTAACTCTTAAAATGGCTACCAATCAGGATTGTTTTACCTTTGCTAGGGAGATCCAAAAATGTACTGTCAGGCCAATCAGAAGAAAGAACTGCAGAGGCTTTAAAGACCCTCTCAGAGTTCACTTAGGGTCTTTGGTCATTGAGAGAGCCCATTGACATCAATCATGCTTAGGTCCTTGGTTTTTTGGGATGTCCAGAGTAAACCAGTTTACTAACGGTTTACATATCACTGTTAATAAATTAATATAATGCTTAGCAGAAAATTTTCTCAGCTTGCTTTTGTCACAGTTTTACTCACCACATGAGAAAAGAAGCCTATATATTGGTCCTATCATTTTACTCAGAGCCAGAGAAAATAATTGTTGTTGTTCAGTCATGTTTGTGAAGACATGTAGTGGCCCCTAAATGTTGATTGATATATAAAATAATATCATAATATACTTCTTATTCATATAGGGTCACCATAACAGTTATCCTAGACAGCTAGATAGTGAAGTGGATAGAGTGCTGAAACTGGAGTGAGAAAGACTCATAAAATTCAGTCTCAGACAATTATTGCCTAAGTGACCCTGGGCAAAGTCATTTAACCCCATTTACCTCAAGTTCCTCATTGATACAAATGAGCTGGAGAAGGAAATGGCAAACCACTCCAGTATCTTTACCAAGAAAATCCCAAGTAGGGTCATGAAGAGTCTGACATGACTGAAAAATGACAACAACAAAAACCCATCATCCTATAACTCTTCTCTTCTAGTCTAAATACTGTAATGCAGATTTCAGAAGCTGTGGGTCTGTAAAAAGGAGGGAAAAAAGGCTAGGTGAGTTTCTCTTTGGGCACCTTCTTTGTCATTTCATTTGCTTTCCAACTTGATGTTGGTTTTTGGATATGGTACTATGTTCCTAATATACAGAAGTACCTGCTTCCTTAGGAATGTATTTTTTAAATTTTTTTTTTAAAGCAATCGGGTTTAAGTACCTTGCTCAAGAGGTTACACGGCCAGTTATTTCTGGGTGTGGTGGTATCAGCACCCAGATTTTATCCCCAGGTCATCCTGACACTGGAGCCGGTGCTCTTACTCGCTGAACCACCTGGCCGCCCCAAGGAATATGTTTTTTTAAAATAGAGCATTTAACACCTGGGAAAATAGGCATGGAAGAGAGAAAGTTATCAGTATAATACCCCTCAGAATGGTGTTTTCTGTTCACTAAATTTTGGCATCCAGGACAGAGGAAATGTCAGCTTTTTCACAATTAAATACAAACAAACAGTGAAGTAACAAGTAGTAGTTTGGGGCCTATTAGGGGTTTTGATCAAATCTCTTTGAACAGAGTTGGTTCTACCAAAGAATAAAATTATTTTTATTGGAAAAATAATCTAAATATTACATTTTTATATCCCATAAGAAATAAGACTTCACTGGTCTGCAGCACCAGCGGGAACATTCGCATTGATGAGATCTCAAATCCATTGGATTATTTTAGTATGAGATCATCATCATTATGAACAACTCACATTTGTATGTACTTTATGAATTACAAAGCATTTTCCTGAACATATTCCTGTAGTTAGCTTTTTATGCTCATATTGAATATGAAATCTCTTACACAGGTAGAAATTGTGATACTTTGTCCATTGACTCCAGAGTCAAGTATCAAACCCACTTCTCCTGAGCCCAAGTCCAATTTAGGAAGTCTTTTCTCAATTAAAAAAAAAAGTTGTCTTTTCAGCATTAGATTTGATTAACTTTTTCATTATATAGGATAGAGATGTAAACTATATCAATGTGATAGGTAATAATGGAAGAAAAACTTCTGACTGCATTTTTCAAAAGTCTTATTTTTAATACAGCAAACAGCACATACAACAATGTTATTCACATACATAAAATTATAGTTATTGTTCAATGCCTAGCTTATTGTTAGTGTTCGATGAAGCCAGTAATAAGCATAATAATCCCAGATGAAAGCAAAGCAGCAGAACTAATCTTGTGAAAGGTAATTCTGTCCTTGGTTTCATTCCTATCCAGACATTCTGTGCAACTTCTGATTTCAAGGATAGACAATGGATATTGGCTGCTGTCAGCTTTGAAATTAAAGTATCAAGGGCAGGGTTATAACTCTGTAGCCAAAGAAACCCAAGATAGAATTGTGAATGTGAGACTGCAAATAGAAGACATCAAGTGAGTTCATTACTTTAAAAACTGTTTAGTAATCTTGGCGCACAGAGCAATGAAACTACAAAGTGACTTTCAAAGGACACCTTTTCCATGGTATACTCTCATTTGAATAGTTAGGAGATAGAGGAAGAAAGGAGGTCAAGTATATTCCCATTGTTACCACCACCACCACCACCATCACTGCCACTACTACTGCTGGTAGTAGTGGCTGATAGAACTGTAATTCTTGCCAGGGTCACAAATATGTATAACTCCCAACTTTAAAGCTCACTCCTCTAACATACAACTGTACTTCCCCTGACTCACAGAGTCTTAAAAAATTGGCCTCAATACCAAGGATATTAAGTGATTTAATGAAAGCCACTTTGTATGTCAATTATCCCATTTCTTCCTAATTCCATGGGTGCCCCTCTATCCATTCTACCATATTGCCACTAATACCTAGTATTTGATATTTTAAACTTAAGTAAATAAAGGAATAATCAAAGTGATATAATGATATAAATATAATTTTAAGGTCAAAGGAGATGGGATTAAAATCTTGCCTGACACATATTGACTCTATGATCAGAGACAAGTCATTTTATCTGTTACTACCCTAAATGATTCTCTGAGACTGGAAATAGCAGAAAATTGCACTGATAAATGAAATTCTCCCCTGAAAGTTCCTTCCATTCCTGAAATCGCAGGATTTGTGAAAATATATAAAGGAATGAAGAAATGAAAGGACAATGATACATCAACCAGATGACTCTTTAGATAGATACAGTTTAACTAAAGGACATATCATTTGGGGCTGACAATGACACAAATGGTTTTCTATTATGAGCATTTTCTTTTAGGTGTATTGTTACCGTGGGCGACAATCTTCCTACTACAAAACCAAAAATACTTAAATTATCTAAGAGGTTAAGTATTTTTTTCCTTGCTAAAAATTACTCTAGTCTTTTTTTGGGGTCATTGTACTATAGACTATCATATTTTATCAATCAGTTGAAATGCTATGCCCTCACTATTCAAACTGCACATTCAGTCCTTCCCAGGACTGAACTCACAAACACATCCTGTGCCATTAAAAGGCAGGAAGAGTAACAGCTTCAATCCATTCTTTCTTCCAAAAATATTTTCATTATTAGAAAACAAAAGAAAAAAGAAACAAAAGTAAGCAAACACCTCCAGGTTAAAAAAGTTGGTAACTGTGTCTCAGAAAATCTTAATGTTAACTGCAGAGACAAGAAGACGTCTTCTATTAAATGTGTGCTGGATAAGCATAAATCTACCTGGGTGTTGATGTCAACAGGGTTAAAGAGAGCCAGGTTTTGTAAAATTGTGAGATTGTCAAGTTTGCTAGGAATGGAAAAAAGAAACAGGGAGAATTCAAGTAAAAGGTTTGTTACAGCTTTGTTGTCCTGTCACATTTACAACGAACTGATTTGCATTTATATATAGTTTTATCTAGCATTTATGAAAGACTTAATGTCCTCATTAAACAACAGTATTAGACCTTTGTGACTTCCAATCACCAGCCTCATTTAAGTTCCTCTACCTGAATGTTTTAAAACTCTCTTACTCTACATCTACTCCACTTACTGTTGAAGATCGATTGGGAAATAGGGGGTGAGTTAGGTCAGCATGGAAGGGAGATGTAGAATTCTATTGTCATACAACTTTCATACTATTAGGAGTTGCATCAGCAAAAAAACCATTACACATTGATTGATATGAAAAATAAAACTAGTTTAGTAATATTTACATTAATTCATTTTAAGGCAAAAGTTTCAAACTGATTTTATACATTGTGTATTCTATTATCCTAGTTCTGCTTTTCATTTGTTTGCTTTGGTTTTGCAATATTTCATAAAAGTGGTATCATTGACCAAAAGTGGAAATAAATGACAAAAAGCAGTACACAATTCTTGCCTCTAGCTGGTAAATTCTATCTTTAATTTTGTTATGATGTAATACTGGCACTTAAAGAAAGCATTTCTATCTATTTTATCGATGGAGATAGGTATATGTATTGTATGTGAGTGTGTGTTATATGGTGTGGGTATACACAGATACTACATGCAGTGTGTGTACATATACATGTGTATATATTAATTATATATCTATTGATATATCTTGAGTTAGAAAAGTAGAAAAATGGCTATCTTTTGGGATCTGGTGTGTATTCATGCATACCCTAATCCTATATACACACATACAAATAATACAGCCATATAAATGAGTCCTTATATAATTTTATGTAAGTATCTGTGTATATAGTGTCATACACATCTGTAACTGTTTCAGAGATGGTTATAAACTTGATTATACTATCACCCACAAGTGTTCGATTTCCATGCTAATGAGTTTGGAAATGTCCTTACCTGATCACAAACTGTTTTTGATTCTTTCTTTTCCTGTCTTGAAAGCCCAAAACCTAGTCTTTCATTTTTCCTATGACCTCTAGTTTCTTGAAACCTCAGATATTTCACAGGTTGTCATCCCTGGTGACACTTTCCCCCCATTCCTCAGTTTGACCCCATGGTGAACTAGTTCACCTCTACTCTATCCTTTATTCTTAAGTTTCTTGCCCCTTTGTCCCATCACTGATTTTAAGCTGCCAATCCTCAGCCTTGGATTACTCCCATAATCTACTCATTGCTTTCATTCCTACTCATATGCTGCTAAATAAGTCGAGAGAACATTGTGAAACCATGCTGATTGGATCCACTACAAATTGATATTATATAATCTCAAATGGGCCTTCACTACTGCAAGCAACTCACTATCACATTCATCACAGAGATTTTTTTCACCCCTTTTTATTTTTCCTCTAACCTTCTTTAGGTCTTCCTCCCTCCACCCTTTTAGCTGAGAACTTGGCCTCAAATTTCCCTGAAAAAAATGAGATCATTTATCAAGAGCTCCTTCTTTTCCCCTTCTTATATCACATTGCTCAGATGCCTTACGCCACCATCTTTTCCTTCACCCCTGTCTCAGAAGAAAAGGGGAACTTTCTCTTTGCCCTAGAGAATCCTTCTATATGCCCACGTCATCCCACTCCATTCCATCTTCTCCGGCAGACTGACCCATGAAGCATCCCCACTCTTTAAGTTATCTTCAATCTCTCCCTGTCTAATGTCTACTTCCCTGCATGCCTATATCAAAAAATTCCTCACTTGATCATTATTAGCCATCATCCCATCTCTTTTCCCTTTTGTAACTAAAATCCTTGAGAAGGTCAACTACAATCGATGGCTCCAATTTGTTTCCTCCTACTCTCTTCTTAATTCTTCAGGCTGGATTCTAACATCATCATTCAATTAAAACTCCCCTCTCCAAAGTTACCCATGATCTTTTAAGTGAGAAATGTCATATCCCTTTCTCAAACCTCATCCTTCTTTATCTCTCTGTGTGTTAGCAATTGAGATCATTCTCTTCTTCCTTATACTTTCTTCTTTTTAGGTTTTCATGTACTCCTTTCTCCTATGTATCTGAACAATCCTCTTTCTCTTTTGACAGATCTTTATTTGGTATAAACTTGCTAACTATGGGTGTCCTCTAAGGTTGTCTTCTAGACTCTATTTTCCTTTGCTTCTATACTATTTTGTTTGGCAATCTCATTGGTTCCCTTGGATTCAACTATTATCTTTTTGAAGATTATTGTCCAGTCCTAATTGTTTTTCTGATCTCTAGTTTCATATATCAGCTGCTTAATGGACATCTTGAACTGTGTTCCTTGGGGACAAGTTAAACTCAACATCTCCAAAACTAAATTAACTCCAGACCCTTTCTTTTCCGTATTCCTTTTATCTTTTCAAGGGTACCATCATCATCCTCTTCACCCAATCTAGATTCCATCCTCAACACCTTACTCTTACTCCTTCCTCCAAATCCTTGCTCAAATTAATGACCAAGCTTTGCTCATCTTCATATGGTCCTTCTTATATGACCTCTTCTCACCTTTGACATTGTCATTATCCTAGTATAGTCCCTTATTATCTTATGTCTGGGCTACTGCAGTAGCCTGTTAATCTCCCTGCCTCATTTCTTTTCTCTCCATTTAGCTGTTAAATTGCTGTTCCTAAAATACAAGTCTGACAATATCAGCACTTTATTCAGTCAACTCCAGCAATCTCCTTATTACCTCCAGTATCAAATATTGTTTGGCTTTTAAAGCCCTTTGGTGCCTAGCTTCTATTTATGTTACCAGTTCTCTTACACCTTACTCTATCCCAAATGTACTGTGCTCCAGTGACACTAGCCTAATTGTTTATCCTTGCACATGTCACTTTATTTCCTTACTCTGGGCATTTTTCATGATTTTCTCTATACTTGGAAATTTTTCCCCTTTCAACTCTATCACCTCATGCTTTCTGTGCTTACTTCAGTTTCATCCAAGATCCTATGTTCTATGAGAATTTTTTTTTTCAGAATCCTCCTTATTAGTCTTTGACCCTTTCCTCTGAGATCACACACACACAAACACTTTTTACATACACATTCACACACATATATACCTTTGTACATACACACACACACACATATATATGTTTACATATATATATATGTACATATATATATATATATATATATATCTGTGTGTTTGTGTGTGTGTGTGTGTGTGTATATTGTGTGTGTGTGGTCACACCTTAGGGGAGAATAGGAAACTGGTCAGTTCTCCGTTCAGATTAAAGAAAGTATTATTTATTGCCAGAATGATGACCCCAGAACTGCAAATTAGAAAAAAGTAAGAATAATACTATGATAGTGGGTTCATGAACTCCTGAAGCATGGCTGAACCAATATCTACCCTGCTTCTGGTTAAGGGCTCCTTGATTCTTTTTGGCTCTTTGTCTGTTAAACTTGTTTGTTAGATTTCCTGCAGATGCCTTATCACTTGAGCTGGATGTCAGCCCCATCCACAACTATGATGTGTTACCTCTCAACCTGGTGTTGATTGAGCTCTTGGTGCTGTAATGTAATGCCAAGGAAAGGCAACTTCCCAAGGTTCAGAATACCAGCATAGGTGCTCTCCATTTTATTCAGTGACAAATTAAGAACAGAGAAGATCAAAATATGACATCATTCAAAATACAGCATTTACTAAGTGTTATTAAATAATCTCCAAGTACTACCCCACCACAGGACCTTACATTCATTCAATCAATTACAAAGTCCCTGTTCTAAATACTACTCCACCCCTAGGCTGTACCTTCATTTAGTCCATCACAAAGCCCCTCTTCTCAAATGGAGATTAGTTTCCAATCATAAGTAAAGTACATTTATTTGTTCAACCATAGAACACAAAAAGGTCAAAAGTTCCCCACCCCTGGATCACAATTGAATCTACCCCAGAGTTACAACAAGTTTAAGCACAGCACTTAATACTCAAATGGAGGTCTTTTCTTCATCTTGACAAGAGGCAAGTTCTCAGCAATCTTAGTTCCTGGGGAAACAAGGCTTAGTAAGGCCACAAGATACATTGCCAGTCTCTTCATTAATTCATCCTCTGTCTGCAGAACAGTCCTAGGACCCCTGAAAACATTAGCAAAACCCTCTCCCAGGATTTCTGTAAACATACAACAAGAAAATCCTTCTTCAGGGCTTCTGAACCAACAGAAAGGTTCCCAGACCCCTGCAACAACAGCATTGTCCTTTACCAGTGGACAGTCTTCACTCTCTGTCTGCAGGACAGTCTCAGGAGCTCTTAACCAACAGCCGGGTTCCAGGAATTCTTCAACAGCAGGACTGTCTTTCACCAGTGGACAAATCTGGCAAAACAACATCAAAACAGAGAGACAAAGTACCAGCAAAACAGCCATGTCTCCTCAGTCCTTGGCAGCTCCAGGGGCAGGTCTCAAAAGTCCAGGGCAATTCAAAGTGGCCCTCAGCAATCCTCTCAGTCTCTCTCTCTGCCTCCACGAGGGTGCTGCTTCCAAAAAGATCTTCTGCCTCTCTCTTGTGTCTCTCCAAATCTAATTTACCAGCTCCTCCCAGTTCAGGACTCCCTTTTCAAGTCAACAAGTCCATCCCACAAGTGGGATTAACAAACTGTGAGTTTTAACACAATCAAACCAAAAAACAAGCCAATACAGGGGGATCTTTATATTCCATTACTATCACAGATGCCAGCTAAAGAACTGACTTCTAGGGGCAGGGAAAGGTCTACTTCCAATTTCAACATGACATAGTTATAGGAAGAAGAGACTTTTCTCTTTATACCAAGATTTGGGGCACCATTCATTCAAGGAGGGAATGATGGGGTGGTTGTGTTTTATGTGCTTATTTTCTGTTATCCATGTTATATCATTGTAAATTTCTGTTGATACTGGTTACTCCTAAACTCCCATTAACCTATGTAATGAAAAGTGTTGTTAATATATCTGTGCTATGTAAGGGACATGAAAGATCTTGAGGCCAAATGTAATGGTAATGGGAATTTTAAGATCTTTCTTGCCTCTTAATAGGCCTGAGGGAATTTGAAGATCTTCCCTGACCCCAAATATGTTGAATGTAATCACATGAAGTCTGTGTTGGGAGCAATATGTTGAAGTGTGAAGCAGAGCCCAGAGGAAGTTGGGAGTCAGCATTGTTAGAAAGGATGAAGGAGAGGACTCAGGCAAGGAGACAGCTAGGTATAGTGTTGCTCCCTGCAATGCTAAGATATATTAACTTCCTTGTTGATAAGATGGATTTGACTTTATGGTGTTGGGATTCAGTTTTCTAGCATTGGGATTTGACTTTCTGGTGTCTGAATAAATGTTTTGCTTCTGTCCTCTATAGAGAGAGTCTCTTATATTTTGCAATACAGAAATAAACTGGCATATTTATAGTCATCCATCACTTCTGTGAATATCATGTTGATGCCACAATACCTAAAGAGAATCTGTTCTATAATATGCCTGATAAGTGTTCATGTAGCTCTTGGTTCTAATCTAAGATCTCCTACTAAGAAAGAATGTATTATCTGTAATAGATCATTCCACTTTTGGATAGCTCTAATTCTCAGTAATTATTCCTCTTCATTAAGCCTAAATTTGCCTCTTGGCAATACTTTTTCTCTTTGTCCCAGTAGTTTATAGTTCCACCCTATGGAATCAAGCAGAACAAGTCAGTTTTTCTTCCTGTCTGCCTCTTGAAAGAAGTGATTGGCTTTATTCCCCTTCCAGTGGGCTTATGGTACAAATCTTTTTCCAAAGTCTGGTGACTAATAAAGAAGCAGAGACCTAGGCTATTTACAATCAAGGTTCCAAATAGAGGGAGCATCTCACAGAAAAGACCTGGAAGCTATCAGGGATGTGGTGGATATCAGACAAGTATTCTAGGCTAAGTCTGGAGAAGTCCAAAGAAAGAAGAAAAAGACCTAACACCAGACAACATCATCTAACAGAAAACTTCATTGACCTCAAATTTACTAACTTGTTATTAAAATTTTAATAAACACTAGAGGTAGAACTATTTCATTTGTGAACTCTAAATCTGTCCTTGCTTGGTAAATTATTGACTAATTTTATATATAATTGCCATTTTCAACATGACTTTCTAGGAAGTTCAAGGCACTCTATAAAGCTATTTTTTCTTTTTCAATTAAATACTACTGAAGGTTTCTGGGCTATTCTATAATTATCCTATATCTATACTTCTCTGAAAAAATGTTCTAAATTATATGGAAAACTGAATGCAAAACACAAGTTGACTTAGATTGTGTGTGTGTGTGTGTTTATTCTCCTTGTATTCATGTTTTTTAAATTTTTTGAAAAATTTATTTCTTTACTCTTGGTTTACAAATTCGGTTCCCATAGACCCTTGAGTTTAAAATATTCTTCCCCTCCCTCTCCTTCCCCTTCCCCCTGATAGTGTCATGCAATCAACTATAGGATCTACAATACCATCATATTAAACATTAGACAAGTTGTAAAGAAGGATTATATCCAATGGAGTGAATGAAGAGGAAGAAGAAACAAAACAAAACAAAAAAGGGAGCAAGTAGTTTGCTTCAATCTGCATTAAGACCGTGTAGTTCTTTCTCTGGATGAAGGTATCCCTTTCTATCATGAGTCTTTTGGAGTTATCTTATAACCTTGCATTGCTGAGAGGATCCCAGTCTACCCAAGTTAGTTCTCACACATATGATGTCTCTGTAATTGTGTACAAAGTTCTCCTGGTTCTCCTCTCCTCACCCAGCATCAGTTTATATAAATCCCTTCAGGTTATTATATAGTCCGTCTACTCCTCATTTCTTATAGAATAATAGTATTCCATTACATTCATATACCACAACTTAGTTAGCCATTCCCCAATTGAGGGGCACCTTCTTGATTTCCAACTCTTTGCTACCACAAAAAGATATTTTTGTACAAATGGGTTCTTTTCCCACTTCTATGACCTCTTTAGGATACAACCCCAGAAGTGATATTGCTGGGTCAAAGGTTATGCACTTATTTATAACACTTTGGGCATAGTTCCAGATTGCTCTCCATAATGGTTGAATCACTTCACAAGTGCACCAACAATGTATTAGTTTTCTGATTTTTCTAAATCCTCTCCTGCATTTATCATTTTCCTGTTTTGTCATCTTAGCCAGTCTAACCAGTGAGACATGGTACCTCAGAGTTGTTTTCATTTGCATTTCTGTAATCAATAGTGATTTAGAGGATTTTTTCATATGGTTATAAATACCTTTAATTTCTTCCTCTTAAAACTGCTTGCTTATATCCTTTGACCATTTATCAAATGGGGAATGACTGGTATTCTCATTGATTTGACTCAGTTATCTGTATATTTTAAAAATGAAGCCTTTATCAGAGAGACTGGTTATAAAAATTCTTTCCCAATTTTCCACTTCTCTCTTAATCTTGGTTACATGGGCTTTTTTTTAATAGGAACTTTTCAATTTAATGTAATCAAAATTATCTATTTTGCATTTCATAATGCTCTCTATATCTTGTTTGGTTATGAAATGTTCCCTTCTCCACAAATCTGACAGGTAAACTATTCCTTGGTATTCCAGATTGCTTACACTATCAGACTTTATACCTAGATCATATGCCCATTTCGACTGCTGCTTAAAATCTGGCATGGCTAGGTCACCTTCCCTAGCATTTTTTTTTTCATTAATTCCCTTGATATTCTGAACCTTTATTTCTTCTAAATGAATTTTATTACCATTTTTTTCTAGCTCTATAAAATCATTTTTGTTAGATTGGTATGGCACTAAATATGCAAATTAATTTAGGTAAAAATGTCATTTTTACTATATTAGCTTGACATAACCACGAGCAATTGATGATTTTCCAATTATTTAGTTCTGACTTTATTTGTGTGAAAAGTGTTTTGTAATTGTGTTCATATAGGTCCTGGGTTTGTTTTGGCAAGTAGATTCCTAAATATTTTATGATGGCTATAGTAACTTTAAATGGGATTTTTCTTTCTATATCTTGCTGTTAGATTTCATTAGAAATATATAGGAATGCCAAGTATTTTGGTGGGTTTATTTTCTATCCTGCTACTTTGCCAAATTTATTTATTATCTCAAGTAGTTTTTTATTTGATTCTCTAGGATTCTTTAAGTTTATCAACATATCATGTTCAAAGAGTGACAGCTTAGTCTCTTCTTTGCCTAATTTGATTCTTTAAATTTCTTTTTCTTCTCTTATTGCTACTGCTACAATTTTTAGTACCAAATTGAATAAGAGGGGTGATAGTGGACCTCCTTGTTTTGCCCCTCTAATGAAAATGCAAATTTAAAGATCTTCCCTGCCCCTAGGCCCTTTGATAAGCTTAACAGACACTGAGAACCTTCCTTGATTTGAAAATATACTTTGCCCCCTAATAGGCCGAATGTGGTCACATGGAGCCTGTGGCAGGAGGCTTGGTTTTCAGGAATGACCACACCTTGATGCTGTGTGATTGGGCAGTGGGTCAAGAGGGTGGTTAAATTCTCTGACCCAGGAGAAGGCTATATAATCCCTGATGTGAGGCTTTGCTTTGGGGATCACTTTGAGAGGTGTTCTGTGATTTGATTAGATGAGTCTCTGGCAGCCTTTGAGAGACCCCCAGCTTTGAAAAACCTAGATGTTGATGCTCTCCTGTCTGGTAACTGTGTTTGGTATGGATCTAATGGTTGGACAGTTTGGAAACCTGTCTGCCTGAAATGTTTCTGTCTGTATACTCTGAAGTTCAGGGTGTTGACCTTTTCCCCCCTGAACTAGGTAAACAATATATGTTTGATTGATTAAAGTAAGCTTGTTAACCCATTTTGAGTAGCTTTTCTTTAGAAAAGCAGATCTTAGAACCTGTGTCAGCAGCCACCCTGGGGACGCTGGGGTGCTTGCTGCTACAAACCCTCATCTTACTGGAAATGCTTCTCACTTAGCCACATTACATTTAATACTTGCTGGTGGTTTTAGATAGATGCTACTTATTATTTTAAGGAAGACTCCATTTATTGCTATAGTTTCTATTGTTTTTAATAGGAATAGATGTTGTATTTTGTCAAAAGCCTTTTCTACATCTATTGAGATAATCATATGGTTTCTCCTAGTTTTGTTGTTGATATGATCAATTATACTGATAGTTTTCTTAAAATAGAACCATCCTTGCATTCATGGAATAAATCCTACCTTGTCAAAGTGTATTATTCTCATGATAAATTTGTATAGTCTTTTTGCTAATATTTCATTTAAAATTTTTGCATCTATATTCATGAGGGAAATTCATCTATAATTTTCTTTCTCCATTTTCTCTCATCCTGATTTAGGTATCAGTACCTCATTTGTGTCATAAAAAAAGAATTTGGTAGAACTCATTCTTCTCCAATTTTCCCAAATACTTTGTAGAGTATGGAATCAATTGCTCTTTACACGTTTGATAGAATATGATAGTAAATCTACCCAGCCCACGAGATTTGTTCCTAGGTAGTTCATTGATAGATTATTCAATTTCTTTTTCTGAAATGGCATTATTTCAGTCATTTACTCCCTCTTCAATTAATCTGGGCAACTTATATTTTTTGTTGTTGTTTTTGCTTTTTGGAGAAGGGCAATTGGGGTTAAGACTTGCCGATGGTCACGGGGCTAGTTTTGTGTTAAGTGTCTGAGACCAGATTTGAACTCAGGTCCTCCTGACTCCAGGGCTGGTGTTCAATTTACTGTGCCACCTAGCCACCTGAAGGGCAACTTACATTTTGTCAGTATTCATCCGTTTCACTAAGGTTGTCAAAATTTTCACCATGCAATAGGTAAAAATAATTCTTAATTATTGTTTTAATTTCCTCTTCATTGGAAGTAGATTTACCCTTTTCATTTTTGATATTGTTAATTTTTTTCTTTCTTTTTTTTTATCAAATTGACTAAAGGCCTACCACTTGTATTGTTTTTATTTTTCATGAAACCAGCTCATAGTTTTATTTATTAATTCAAAAATTTTATTAATCTCATTTTTTCAGTATTTCTAATTTAGTAATTAATTGTTTATTTTCAGTTTGTTGGTTTTCTAGCTTTTTCAGTTGCATGCCCAATTTATTGACCTCCATTTTCTCTATTTTTTCATGTATGAATTCAGAGAAATAAAATTTCCTCTAAGAACTGCTTTTGTTGCATGCAACAGGTTTTGATATGTTGTCTCATTATTGTCATTCCTTTGAATGAAGTTACTGATTATTTGTATAATTTCTTCTTTGACCCATTCATTCTTTAGGATTAAATTATTTAGTTTCCAAACTAGTTTTTAATACATATTTCCATGGCTCTTTATTACATATAATTTTTATTGCATAATGACCTGCCTTTCTGTAATGAATTGTGAAGTTTTTATGCCCTTGATTTTTTGTATGTGTCATGTACTGCTTAGAGGAATGTATATTCCTTTTTATCCCCATTCATTTTTCTCCAAAGGTCTAACATATCAACCCTCTCTAAAATTCTATTCACCTACTTAACTTCTTTCTTGTTTATTTTGAGGTTAGATTTATTAAGTTCATAGAGGGGGAGATTGAGGTTCTCCACAACTATAGTTTTGCTCTCTATTTCTTCTTCTAACTCCCTTATGTTCTCCTCTAGGAATCTATATGGCATACCAATTGGTGCATACATGTTTAGTAATGATATTGCTTCATTTTTGATGGTGTCTTATAGCAGGATATAGTTTCCTTCCTTATCTCTTTTAATTAGATCAGTTTTTGCTTTTGCTTTATCTGAGATAAGGATTGCTACCCCTGCTTTTTTTTTACTTTAATTGAAGAATAATATATTCCACTCAAACCTTTTCCCTTTTCCCTGTGTGTTTCCCCCTGTATCAAACATATCTCTTGTAGACAGCATATTATAAGATTATGGTTTTTAATCCATTCTGCTATCTGCCTCTGTTTTATAGGAGAATTCAACACATCCACATTCACAGTTATGATTACTATTTGTGTCTTTCCCTCCATGCTAGTCCCTTCCCTGTTTATGTTTCTATTCCTCCCTTCCCCTCCTTGAGAGTTTTCCTTTAGATGACTGCCTCCCTCAGTAATCTGACCCTACACCCTTCTTCCTTTACCTACACTTCTCCCTTACTACTTCTTCCCTCCTTTCTAACCACCCCCTTTTTTCTTCCTTTTCCCCTCCTACTGCCTGTAGGGCACAATAGATTTTTATACATACGGAAGTATGTTATTCCCTCCTTGAACACAATCAGATGAGAGTTAATTGCATACAGTGCTCCTCTCCCTCCCTCCTTTCTCTCTACTATAATGAGTTTTTGTTTCTCTTCATGTTAGGGTCCCATATTTAGCTGATTATGTTATTTCCTCCTTGAACCAAAACAAATGAGAGTAAAGTTCATATAATGTTTATCTCCCTCCCCCCCCCACTATAGTATGTTTTTATGCCTCTTCCTGTGGCATAATTTACCCTTTTCTGCCTCCTCCTTTCCTTTTCTCCCATTACAATCCCTTTCCACCCCTTTAAGGTTTTTTTTTTATCATCAAATTAGTTCATTATACTCACAACCCTTATCTATGTATATTATTTTTAAATGCCAAAATAATTATATAATTCTCAATACTGACACTTATCAGCTTCCCCTATAGAGTTGAAAACAGTTTGCTCTTATTGAATCACAAGTAATGAGTATGTGTGTGTGTGTGTGTGTGTGTGTGTGTGTGTTTATGTTTTCCTTGCTCTTATGTCTCTCTCGAGTCTTGTATTTGGAGATCAAATTTTCCATTGAGCTCTGACTTTTTCTTCAGGAAGGCCTGGTAGTCCCTTATTTCATTGAATGACCATCTTCTTGCCTGAAAGATTATACTCATTTTGCTAGATTGTTGATCATTTGTTGCAATCCATGCTCTTTTTCCTTAATAAATATCATATTCCAGTCCCTCTAATCTTTTAGCTACTAGGTTCTGTATGATCTTGACTAGTTCCAGCATATTTTAATGGTTTCTTGCTGGCTGCTTGCAATACATTCTCCTTGATCTGATAATTCTGCAATTTGGCTACAATATTTCTTGGAGTTTGTTATTTAGGATCTCTTTCAGGAGATGTCTGGTGAATTCTTTGATAACAATTTTACCCTCTGGTTCTAGGACCTCAGGGAAGTTTTCTTTGATAATTTCTTGGAGGATGTTGTCCAGGATTTTTTTTTCATCAAGGCTTCTCTGGTAGACCAATAATTCTTTTATTATCTCTCCTGGATCTGTTCTCCAGGTCAATTTTGTTTCCAATGAGATATTTTACATTTTCTAGTAATTTTTCAATCTTTAGGCTTTGTTTCACTGCTTCTTGATGCCTTATAGAGTCATTAGATTTTATTTGACTGATTCTATTTTTTTTTTGCTTTTTGGAGGGCAGTTGTGGTAAAGTGACTTGCCCAAGGTGGCATGGCTAGTTTTTGTGTTGTGTCTGAGGCCGGATTTGAACTCAGGTACTCCTGACTTCAGAGCTGGTACTCTATTCACTGTGCCACCTAGCTGCCCCTGATTCTAAATTTTAATGAATTATTTTCCTTGGTTAAATTTTGAAGTTCCTATTCCATATGTTTAGATTTCATTTTTAGGGAGGTATTTTTTCCAGTTAGATTTTGAACCTACCTTCCAAATTCACAAATTTTACTTTTTAAGGATTTGTTTTCTTTAGTGAGATTTTTTCCACTTTGGCAATTATAATTTTAAAAGAATTGGTCAATTTGTCTTCTACCTCTCTAACTTCCCTTTTAAAATCCTTCTTGAGCTCTTTCAAGAACACTTTTTTTTGGGGGGGTTCATAGAAGATGGAAAGATGTCTGCATAGAAGCAGGAAACCTCCCTGACCTCCCCCCATAACCACATCAAATACCTATAAAATATAACTCTAAACACACTTTAGAGCAACAGATCCCACAAAGTGACAGACAGAAACAATATGCCCACTGAAGGCAGCCCAGGAAGCTGGCAGGAAGGGTCCATTGAAGCATACTGGAAGCTGAGCCCAGCCCCGTGTAAGGCTGTGGTTTGAACCTCAGGGCAGCCAGTAGAGTGGATCACCAGCAGCTGAGGTGGTTTCCAGAATTGTCAACCCATAAAAGCCAAAGGCAAAGTAAAAGGTCACTGTGAACTTTGGGAACATGGGGATTGAGAATGTTGTCTGTCCTCTGCCCAAGGAGGGAGAAGTTCCTGATGTGTGGCAGCCGTGCAACTGCCACCATATGCCTGTTTCAGAGGTCCTGCCCTGCAGATTGTAGGGGGACCAAGCAACAATTCTGAGGGAGTAGTTGCTCTTGCTTTAACTTGCTTGGATCTGGACTGCTGTCTTGGTTGGAGGTCCTGGATTTTGTGAGCAGGTGCCAGAGCCTGTGGTGACTGTAGAGAGAGGAACAAACTAATAGTTTCAGCAGCTGAGAAAACCCCAGTGATTTGGGACAAAGCTCTCCTCCCTGGAAGCAGAGTTCTACTGCAGCAAAGAGCTCAAAACTCAAATAATTGAGTGGCAACATGAGCAACCAAAGGAAGCAAAGCAAGCAGAACAATCCAACTTGGATTCCTTTTTTTAGGACAAAAACGATCAAAGCATGGAAGGGCAAGAAGACAATGAAGTAAGAACTCCTGCACCAAAAGCTTCCAAGAAAAATATGAACTGATTACCAGCCATAGAGGAGGTTAAGGAGGATTTTGAAAAGCAAATAAGAGAAGTGGAGGAAAAATTGGGAAGAGGAGTGAAAATGAAGCAAGAAAATCATGAAAAGGGAGTCAACAACCTGAATGAAGAAAATAATACCTTAAAAATAGACTAACTCAAATGGCAAAAGAGGCCCAAAAAGTCAATGAGGAGAAAAATGTCTAAAAAAGCCAAATTTGCCAGATGAAAAAAGAATCTTAAAAGCTAACTGAAAAGAATAATTACTTCAGAATTAGATTGGAGCAAATGGAAGCTAATGACTTCATCAGAAATCAAGATACTATTAAACAGATCTAAACAAATGAAAAAATAGAAGGTAATGTGAAATATATCATTGGAAAAAAACATTAACCTGGAAAATAGATCCAGGAGACAACATTTAAAAATTATTGGACTATCTGAAAGCCACTATCAATAAAAAAAAAACAAACTAGAAATTCTCAAGGAAAATTGCTCTGATATTTTAGAAACAGAGGACAAAATAGAGGTTGAAAAACTCCACTGATCACCTCTTGAAAAATATCCCAAAAAGTAAACTCCTAGGAAGATTATAACCATGTTCCAAAGTTCCAAGATGAAAGAGAAAATATTATAACTAGTCAAGAAAAAAAAATTTGAATACTGTGTAAACACAATCAGGATAACACAGGATCTGCCAACTTCTACACACAGGTATTGTAAGTCTTTGAATATGATATTCCAGAGGTAAAAGGAGCTGGGATTAAAACTGAGAATCACCTATGCAGCAAAACTGAGTATCATGTTTCAGGGGAAAATATTGTCCTTCAATGAAATGGTGGACTTTCAAGAGTTTTTGATGAAAAAAACAAAGTTGAACAGAAAATTTGACATTCAGATACAAGAAGCAAGAGAAGCATAAGAAGGTAAACAGGGAAATGAAATCATAAGCAAATTATCAAAGCTGAACTATTTACATTCCTACATGGAAAAATGATAATTGCAACTTATGAAACTTTTCTCTGTATGAGGATAGGTGAAGGGAATATAAATGTGTGTGTGTGTATATACACTCACATACATATATGTATGTATGTATACATACATATGTGTAGATATATATACATATATATGTCTATAAGGAGGGTATATGGACATATGAATACATATGTGAGTGTGTGCATATATGTGTGTGTGCACAGGTATATATAGACAGAGGGCACAGGATGAATTGAATAGGAAGGGATGATTCTTAAAAGTTGAAATTGGGAGGTGAGACAGGAATATAATGAGAGGAGTTGGGGAGAGACAAAGTGGGGTAAATTATCTCATATGGAAGAGGCAAGGGGAAACCGTTACAATAGAGGGGAAGAACAGGATGGCAAAAGGGTATGTGTCCACCTTACTGTCATTGAATTTGGCTTAGGGAGGGAAAAACATGCACACTAAATAGGGTATCTCCCCCTACCGGCGAGTAGGGGGGAAGGGGATGAGATGGGGGATGATTGAGGGGAGGGCAGTTTGAGGGGAGGGTAATTCAAAGCACACACTTTTGAAAAGGGACAGGGTCAAAGTCGAGAATAGAACAAGTGGGGGACAGGATAGAATGGAGGGAAATATAGTCAGTCTTTCACAATATATCCTCTATGGAAATATTTAGCGTAGCTTCACATATAAAACCAATAGTGAATTTCTTATCTTCCCAGTAAGGATGGGTGACAAGGAAGGGATGGAATGAATCTGTAATTCAAAGTTTTAAAATCAAATGTTTAAAAAATATATATATCATTTTTTTTGTTACATGGAACTGGCAGATAAGATATACAGGCACTGGGGGATAGGGATCCAACTTACCCTACTGGAAAGTCAGAGGGGGAACGGGGAAGGATATAGGACAGAGGAGATTGGAGGAAAGAGTATACAGTGAGATCATTGTTTTGGGGTGGTTGGTAGGGGAAAGACCAGGAGAAAATTTGTAACTCAAAATATTTTGGAAATGAATGATGAAAACTATAAATATATAAATAAATAAACAAATAAATAAATGAATGAATGAATGAATATATATATATATATATAAAGATAGATAGAGAGAGGTAGAAAGAGAGAGAGAGAATGCTCTCTGTGCTTGAGACCAATTCATATTTCCTTCGGTGCTCTCAGGTGTGGGTATAAAGTTAATGCTGTCCCCTTCTGAAATTGGTTCTTCTTGCTCTCAATAATAGGATTCAATTGTCCTTGTTTTGTTTTTCCACTTTCTTCCAGCCCATTGTGATTGACTATTCCCTGGTTTTTAAAGTGGATTTCTGCTTCTGGGGTACGGAGGGCTGTGACCCACAATTCTTAGGCTGGGAACTTGGAGTCTGGATGTTGACTTTGTGTGGTGTAGCCTCTGGTTGTCTATACTTTGGCCAAGGCCAGGATTTTCATTGTTCTCCCTGGGTTTCCTTGAGGATCACAGAGAAAGGTGTGGAGGAGGGGTGGTCTGTTCAGATTTCCAGCTCTGTGCACCTAGGCTAGAGCTCAGGCAGGCTCAGCAACTGGTGGCTGGCTGTGCTGGTGTCTTCAGATTTCCCTGATTGTGCAAAGCTGCCCCTGGGCTTCTGGTGTTAGAGCTTGCTGTCTCCAATCCCTGAGCTTCAGTATCTCCCACTAGTCATCTGAGATGGGTCTTGTTTTGATGCCTCCTGCCTTTCACATCAGACTTGGCACAGCCTCAGACACACCCTTCCTCTAGGATTCCCAAACCTGCTACTGTTTCCACTATTTCTATGTTTTCAGGGTCAGAGTGGGAGATTAGAGCAACTGGGGTTTACTCTGCCATGTTGGCTTCTGGAAGTTCAAGTAGGTGATTTTTAGAACATCAGAGCAGTGGTTCATAGCCCTAGGAGGAGTTGCTGTAGCTAATGTGGGCTCTATGTTTGTCTCTTAACTATTACTTATCACTGTCCCACAGTGCAAGGTCTGAGAATCACCCTTGGGATGGGTGAATCTGTTGGCTGGGGCTCACTCTGGCTCCACTGTATTCTGGTCTCATGTATGTGATGGGCAGGCCCCTTGTGCTCCATGCTCATCATTCAGCTCTCGTTCTGCCCAGTCCTATGTGCAAACTTTCCTGGATTGGGAATCTGCCACATTGCACGTCCCAATGGATTCTGTTATTGTAAAATCCATTGATATTTACTTTTTAGAGGTTGCTGACAGAATTCACAGAGGAGTTCAGGTGAGTTCTTGCTTTCACTCCACCATCTTGGCTCCACCCCTACCCCCCACTATTAGATTTTAAAATAAGGATATAGTGAAATTGGTCATCAAGAGGGAAAGCTACTGAAATAAGAAATTGTAGAAAGCTTTGGGGGAAAAAAGACTTGCTCAGAATTAATAAAGTTTGAATTCTAACATCATGAAAACTGAAGAAAATGGAGAGTAAAGAGAAGAAATTTATAAATTATGTCACTTCTGTAAGAATTCCCAAAAATAATGAGCGTGGGGCACCCACGTAGCACAGTGAGTAAGAGCACCGGCCCCAGTGTCGGAATGACCTGGGAATAGAATCCAGGCTCAGATACTTAGCACCTACCTAGAAACACCTGGCTGTGTAATATTGAGCAAATTACTTAACCCCAATTGCTTAAAAAAATAATGAGCATAGCAGTAGCAAAAACAAAACAAAACAAAACAAAAAAAAACCAGTCTAACAATCACACAATAGATAGTTAAATAAATATTTTTCCCATTCTAGAGAAGAGCCAATTGATACTTAAAATGGTGTAGTTGAATTAAGATCACACATCAGTACTTGAATGCAGGTTCATGCCCTCTAAGACTATTGAAAATAGTCTTTCATGCTGTTCCCTTTTCAGTTAACATATGACTATGAAAATGTGGTCTTCTGTAGAGTATTGTTTATGAAGCCCATCTTGTTTTGTGTTTCTTTTTTGTTTGTTTTTCCCCCATGCCTTCATCAGATATGACACCAATATGAGTAAAAGTTATTTATTTTTATAATGATTTTGTAGAAATGGTAAAATAGAAACAAGGAATGGCAGTATTTTGAAATCTCAATCAAACGTTTTTCAGTAGTAATATTATCTAGTTTTTTTTCTCGCTGTTTGGTCCCCTTCCTCTTTCTCCATTTTCTTCATTGTCCTCAAATTTAAGGTTGTCTCTTATTCAGACTTATGTTATCTATATTTAATCTAATACAGTCACTTTGTTTTAAGAGCTCAAATATTTTACTTCCTCATGTGAAGGATATCAATATTTAATTATTTAATAATATTTAATCAATTTAAATTCAGTATAAGGACAAATTTTGGGGGGTCAGCACACTGGAGCAGAAGTAAAAATAATATCTTTATTTTCCCTAACCTTGAACTGAAATTTATCATTTCCTCCAGTTATTTAAAACATTATTTTTGGAAAAGGCCTATAGGCTTCACCTGTCTGACAAAGGGGTTTATGACACACATAGACACACACTTAATTCAAGAAGTCTTGCATTTGTGTGGCAAATTTACAGAGTGCAGAAGCCAGGAAGATCAAAGTTCATGTGCAGGAGCAAACACTACTGACTGACCTTGGACAAGTCACTTAATCTCTGCCTGCCTCAGTTTCCTCAATGTAGAGAATCATGATGGAACTTGTCTCTTTTTTCAGGTTATGATAGTAAAAAATCAACATTTATCATTATCATAATCATCATCGTTAATATTATTATTTAGTTTTCAGTATTAACTTATATAAGATTTTGAGTTTCAGGTTTTTTTTTTCTCTTCCTCTATCCTTTTTCTCCTCCCCAAGACAGCAAACAATCTGATACAGGCTCTACATGTATATTCACATTAAACATGTTTCCACAGTAATCATGTTATGAAAGAAGAAACAGAACAAATGGTAAAAGCCCTGAGTAAGAAAAAGGAGAGAGAGAGAGAGAGAGAGAGAGAGAGAGAGAGAGAGAGAGAGAGAGAGAGAGAGAGATAGCATGCTTCGATCTGCCTTCAGACTCCATAGTTCTGGGTGTGGATAGCATTTTCCATCATGAGTCCTTTGAAATTGTCTTAGTTCATTCTACTTCTGAGAAGAACCTAGTCTATTAAAGTTGGTCATAGCACAATGTTGTGTCACTGTGTATAAAATTCTCCTGATTCTGCTCACTTGACTCAGCATCAGTTCACATAAGCCTTTCCAGGATTTTTTCTGAAATTCACCTTCCCATCCTTTCTTATACCATAATGGTATTCCATTATATTCACATACCACAACTTGTTCAGTCAGTCACCAACTGCAAAGCATCCCTTCTATTTCCAATGGTTTGCCAAAACAAACAAACAAACAAAAAACCCAAAAGAACTGTTATAAATATTTTTTACATCTTTTTATGATGTCTTTGGGATACAGACCTATCTTGCTGTGGATAGGGCCACATGAGATTTTTGTTTTGTACCCCACACAAATCAGTCACTTAATAATTGATTTTAGACAGAATAATAAAGGAATAGCTGATGGTACATTGGTAGGCTGATTGATGGTAAAACATATTTTGGAGTAATATCATCCTATTTACTTAACTCATAAAGCTTGATCTATGCTTGGCAATTAAGCTTCTAGAGAGGAGCTTGCATGTGGTAGTAGAGAGCCTATCACCTCTTAGTCCTTTTCTACATTCCTCCAACTTAACCCTCTAATTGCTCTTCATTTCTTGAGGCCTATTGGTAACTTCTACAAAAGGAGATGATTCCAGGGTGAACAACTCATGCTTCAGCAAATGGGTATGTTCTGAACTGCTCTATATCATGCTACCTCCTATGCTTCCTATCTCTACTCTTAAATGACTGAATAAACTTGATTTTTTATCTAAAATTTTCTAGATAAGTTAAGCTCACCATAGTATACCTTCTGGATTTATCAATACTACCTAAAAGCAGTACAAGAGTAGACTCACTTCTCAATAAAATATTTTTTATATTTTATATGTATTTTATATATTGCAATCAGCCATTCAACTAGTGTGAAAAGTGGAATACCACAAAAGGGAGGTTCCTACAGACAAGCTTCAATAAAATGCAAAATGCTACTTAAGAGGGAATGGAAAAGGAAAAAAAACAGGCATAGGCTGCCTTTCATAGTCCAATGCATTTTCCCAGTTGCAATCATAAACCACTATACTTAGGCAATTAATTTTTCATATTGCTCAGTGACTGAGACATAATTTGCTGATGGAGCAGCATAGATCATTCTAACAGCATAATCTTCAAATCTAATTGTTTTCTACAATCATTTAGTGATCCAATATCATCACAATAAAGACAATTTTGCCCCCGTTTCTTTCTGTCTTCCCCTTATTTTCTCTACTGCCCCCTCCTTCCCCTCACTCTCAGCATTTTATTGATTTTGTCAAAGGGCTTACAGATCTATCTGGTTGCTTTCCTAGCAAAGTTGTATATGTTATCACTTTGCACTTCCTTTTTTCCGACTCTGCTTCCCTATATCCCTAATTTTACCAATATGTATACCTGGCTTATGAGTACATAATTATTTATTGGGGTAATGTAATGCATTGGACTTATTCAGAATTGCATCATTTTCCAACTGAGTTATTTAAAAAATAAACACATGTGTCTAAAGTCAAGTGTACTATTCATAAAAGCTACATATTTTCCCGATATACTTTTATTTTAGGCTTAGAGATATATATGCCTCTATCATACATATGTTTGCATACACATTTATATTCTTTCAAATATATACATTTATGTGCATGTAAATATGCATACATATACTCATATGTGTAGTATAGTGTATACACACAGTATAAATATACATGTATTATAACCAGATCTGTGGAGTCATTTTTGTAGCAAGCTCTTGGTCAGGAAAAACTTTCTATCAATCTTGATTCTTCCTGCTCTGTAGCTTAGTGTCTTATTTCATTGTGTGAGGCACTGATGATTTAAGTGATCTACCCAATTACACACAGTCATACATAATGTGCTTATTTCTCAGATATCTTCTGCTGAATACTGAGTTTGGATTAATTTTTTGTTTAGTTTAATTTCGTTTTTTTTTCTTTCTCATAGTTCCTCCCATTAATTATTATTCTTCTATAAAACATGACTAATGTGAAAATACATTTAATAAGAATGCATATGTAGAGCCAATATCGGATTGCACATCATCTTGGGGAGGCAGAGAGGTGGGAGTGGGAGAAATTTTAAAACTTATGGAAGTGAACATTTAAAACTAAAAATAAACAAATTAATTGATTAAAAAGTTGTACAGTTTTCATAGGTCAATTCTCCTCAATTCTGTATCCAACTTATCTATTTGCATGTTTGTGCAAGGTATGCATAATGATGGACACGTTTTGGTCAGTAAGAAGTAGGGAATTCTAAAATCTCTATTTTATTTTTTCATTCAAATTTCTTCATTTACTTATTTGGTTATCCTCAATATAGCATCATAATAAAGTTTATGTCTTTAGGAAAAACGTTTTTGTTTAAAAAATGTTTTAAAAAACAGTTGGCATATAAACCACTGACAGTTGACAACATGAGCAGTGAAGACTATAAAATATCATTCAAATAAATCTTTTACAAATGTAGGAGACTAAAAGTAAATTATGGAAAATATTTTTATATGCAATGCAAATTCAGAGCTGAATATTTAATAAATATCTTTGGATGGACTTACTTAGGTGTGTTAATATATTTATTCTTATGTCCCACTAAGTTAAATGATGTTTTATCTTGATACTGTACAAAGTCTAATCTTGATATTTTAAAGACTTTTGGAGTTGTATTTTCCATGTTACTTAATACCATGGGAATGGACCAAATGACAAATTATGTGAAAGGAATTTCATTATTTTGTCAGTATTAATCTTTTATATTTTTAATATGTCTAGTATTCCCTAAAGTATTTTTCTGTTACTGTAAATGTTACTTGGCAAAAATTTGATAGGCTAAAGTTTTGTAAAATGAAAATATCTTCAAACAATTCCCAATATGATTTTAATGCTGTCTTTAAAATCTATAGTGCCATAAAATTGAAATTGAATAAAATTATCTGTTGATTATATCAACAGAAGTCTGGATAAATGAAAAATAATTTCCTATTAAACTTTGGATTGAATCTCATTTGGGTATCCTTGTCTACACTAGTGGTATTCTTGAAGAGTGGGATAAACTATAATTAAAAAAATAAAATCATATTTTATTCTCCTTATTAAGAGAGTTTATGAAAAATTTGTTTTTTACGTGCAACTGGAAAATAAGATATACAGGTACTGGGACATAGAAATCCATCTTGCACAACTAGAAAGTTAGGGAGGTGATGGGGGAGGATATATGAGAAAACAAATTGGGGGAAGGGGTATTCATCAGGCTTATTATTTTGGGTTGTGGTAGGGGAAAGATGGTGAGAAAAAACTGTAACTCAAAATTTTGTGGAAATGAATATTGCAAACTAAAAATAAATATTTTTTAAAGGAGAGAGTTTATGATATAAAGGAAAACCTTCAATGAATTCTCATAAGAAAGCCCTCATTCCATCCACTTGGGGACATTAGCCTACTAGAAGATCTTCCCAATTTCATTGTCTCTAAGATCAAATACATCCTTTCACACTCTGACCAAGTTCTTTCTTAAAGATGAATTTGTTAATGCTGTTACTCAGTTTTAAAATAATCAGTGACTTCTCATTACCTTCCAGAGCAAAACTCAAACTTTGGCAGTCAATGTTCTAAAATCATAGGATAGAATATAATTAATAAGAATTAATGGCAGGGGGACAGCTAGGTGGCTGAGTGAATAGAACACTGGCCTTGGAGTCAGGAGGACCTGTGTTCAAATCTGGCCTCAGGCTTTTAAGACTTACTAGCCTTGTGACCTTGGCAAGTCACTTAACCCCAATTGCCGCCCCCCCCCCCCGCCCAAATCAAAAACAAAACAAAACAAAACAAAACAAAAAACCTAATGACAGGAATGTATCCTGGAGATCATACAGTTCACAACCTACCTTCAGAGACATTTCTAATATTACACCACTTCACATATTGTATGATCCAGAAAATCTTGTTTATTCTTTCTTTCCTCATATTGATCTATGCAACTGTAATGCCCTTTCATCTTCTATGGAATTTCTTCCTTAAAAACTAGTCAAATATCACTTTCTCCTTGAAGCAGCATTTGTTACCAATTTTTAAAACATATTTTTATATATTTCGTTAAATATTTTGCAATTACATTAAAAGTTAATTTTTTTAAATGGTGAGTTCCAAATTTTCTTTCTCTCTCCTGCTCCTAACCTTTTTGGATAAGGCAAATAACACACACACACACACAAACATGCACACACATATATTTATACATATATACAAGCATATATAATATGCGTATGTTATATATACACATACACAGATACACAATATATGGAGATACACATCATCATCCCATCAGCACATATACATGTGCATGCATATATGTTCATGCATAGGTGTGCATATATTTATGTGTGCATGTGTGTATATGTGCATATTCACATACATGTAGGTATATATGTATGTGTGTGACTGCAGATGTGTATATGTATATATGGCATGTTGCAAAAGAAACACAGACACACAAAAAAAAAGAAGAATAAACCTTTTACAAGTATGCTTAATACCATATTCTGAGTTCATCAGTGCTTTCTCTAGAGGTTGATAGTATCCTTTCTCATGTATTCTTTGAAAATGTCTTGGACCATTGTATGGAACAGAGTAACTCATTCTTTCACTTTATCATCCTGAAAATATTGCTGTTATTATGAACTCACCTGTTTCAGCTCAGATCAATTTTATAAGCTTATATAAGCTTCCCCATACATTTTTGTCAAATGATCCTACTAATTACTTCTTATGCCAAAATAGAATTTTATCAAAATCACAAACCACAACTTGTTTAGTCATTGCCCAAATGATGCCATCTCATCAGTTCTCATTTTTTGCCAACACAAAAAGAACTTCTAAAAAATATTTTTTGTACAAATAGTTCCTTCCCCCCCCCGATATTTTTTTCCCTCCGTGGGATACAGACCTAGTAATTGCATTATTGGTTTAAAGAGCATGCATGGTTATATAACCCTTTGGGCATAGTTCAAAACTGTTTGAACATTTGGCCCAAATGATGCCATCTCATCAGTTCATCTAGAAGTTGTTTTATTTTGTATTTCTCTAATTACTGTTGAGTTATAGTATTTTTTCACATTATTATTTATGGCTTTAAATTCTTCTTCTGAAAACTGCCTATTTGTATCCTTTGACCATTTACTAACTTGGGAAATGGCTGTCATTTTAATAAATTTATCTCAGTTTCCTATATATTTAAGAAATGACATCATTACAGAGAAACTTGTGCAAAAATTTTCCCCCAGTTTCCTTTCTTCCTTCAAATTTTGGCTTCATTACTCTTGTTTGTGCAAAAGCTTTTTTTTTTAAATTTCACTTCCCATAATACTCTCATTTATTTATAAGTTCTCTTATCTATAGATGTGAAAGGTACATTTTACTATGTATCATTAATCTAGTTATAATATCACCCTTTTTATGAAAATCATTTAACTATTTATATCTTATCTTGCTATACAGTGGAAGATATTGGTCTATGCCTAGTTTCTGCCAGTGTTTTTCAGTTTTCCTAGTAATTCTGTCAAATATTGAATTGAGTTCTTACCCCCCAAAACTTGGGTCTTTGGGTTTGTCAAACAATAGATTACTACAGTCTATTGGGTACCTAATGTATTCCAATAATCTACCACTATGCTTTTTAACCAGTATCAGATTGTTTTGATGATTTCTTCCTTGAAATTGGTATTTATTTTTCTAGTTCTATAAAATATGTTTGGTAGTTTAATAGCACTTAATAATTAAATTAAATTAGGTAGAAATATTATTTTGTTATATAGGCTTGGCTTACATATGAACAATTAATATTTCCCCAAATGTTTAGATCTGTCTTTAACTTTGTAAAAAATATTTTATAATTGTGTTCATGTAATCCTTGTATTTATTTTGGTAGACAGACTCCCAAGTATTTTATATTTTCTGCAGTTGCTTTAAAATTAATTTCTCAATTTCTTACTGCTGGTTTCATTGCCAATATATGAAAAACAAAGCCAATGATTTGTGTGGGTTTGTTTTTATATCCTGTATCTTTGGTGAAGGTTGTAATTGTTTCTACTGTGGTCTTTTTTTTGGAGGGCAATTGGGGGTAAGTAACTTGGTAAAGGTTACACTGCTAGTTTTGTGTGTGTGTGTGTGTGTGTGTGTGTGTGTGTGTGTGTTAAGTGTCTGTAATGGGAATGCAAATTTGGAAGATTTTCCCTGCCCCTAGGCTAAAGTGCACCTGAAGCCTGGGGTGGGAGGTTTGTTTTTCAGTAGATACTTTTTGATTGGCCAGTGGGTCCAAAAGGTTGTTACATTCTCTGAGCCAGGAGAAGGCTATATAAGACCTGATATGTAGCTTTGTTTTGGGGGCTCACTTTGAGAAGTGTTCTGTGATTTGATCTGTATTCTGGGAAGCCGTTGTCCAGGCCTCCCTCCCCCCCGGCTTTGAAAAACCCAGATGTTGACTAGGTATGGATGTAATGGTTGGAAAGTTTGGAAATCCTGTCTACTTGATCTGTTTCTGCTTTGATAATTCTGCCTGTATGTTTTAAAGTTCGGGGTGCTGACCTTTTCCCCCTGAACAAGGTAAACGATATATGTCTGACTGATTAAAGTAAGCTTGTTAACCCATTTTGAGTTGCTTTCCTTTAACAAAGCAGATAGAAGAACCTGTATGGGCAGCAAACCCTGAGGACGTGCTTGGGGTCCTTGCTGCTACAGTGTCTGAGGCCAGAACCGAAGTCGGGTCCTCCTGACACTGGGACCGGCACTTTAGTCACTCTTCCACCTAGCTGCCCCTCTACTAGTTTTTTTCAGTTGATTCTTTAGAGTTTTCTAAGTATAACATTATATCATCTGTAAAAATGATAGTTTTGTTACTTTATTACCTATTTTTATTCCTTCAGTTTGTTATTTTCTTGTCTTGTTCTTATAACTAGCACCTCTAGTACAATGTTGAATAATAGTATAGATGACTGACATCCTTGTTTCACTTCTGCTATTATTGGGAATGTTTCAAGTTTATCCCCCTAGAAGTTGGTGCCTGCTCTTAGAATTAAATAGTGCTACTTATTTTACAAAAGGCTCCATGGATTTCTAGTATTTTAATGGATTGTCAAAGTATTTTGTCAAAGGATTTTTCTACATTTATTGATATAATCATTTTGACTTTTGTTGATTTTTCATTGATATGGTCACTTATGATAGCAGGTTTCCTAACACTGAGCAAGCCCTGAAATCCTAGTATGAAAGATTTTTTTGTGATATATTGAGTTAATCTCTTTACTAGAGTTTTATTTACAATTTTTGCATCAATATTCATTAAGGAAATTGTTGTATAGTTTTCTTTCTCTTTTTTTTTGTTCTCCCAAATTTAGGCATCAGAAAAATATTTGTGTAATAAAAGGAATTTGGTAGGATGATTTTTCTCCCCTTATTCCCCAAATAGAGTATGTTGTTCTGAGATTAGTTGTTCTTTAAATGTTTGGCAGAATTCACTTGTAAATCCATCTGGTCCTGGCGATTTTTTTTTTCTTAGAAAACTTATTGATTACTTATTCAATTCTGATTTTTGCTCAAATAGAGGTATTTAAGTATCCTCTTTACTATCCTAGTAGTTTGGATGATTAATGTTTTCAGAAACATTCATCAATTTCACTTAGGTTGTCGAGTTTACTGGCATATAATTGGGTGAAATAATTCCTAATAATTACTTTACTTTCACTTCCATTGTTGGTGAATTCACTCTCAATTTTTGATTCTAGTAACTTGGTTTTCTTCTCTGTTTAAATCAAATCAGTCAATGTTTTATCTATCATGTGTTTTTAAAATAAACTTACCTTTTCATTATGTATTATTTTGATGGTTTTCTTACTTCAAATTTTATTAATTTCTCCTTTGATTTTCAAGATTTCTATTCTGATGTTCAATTGGAGATTTTTAACTTGTTTTGTTTTTCTATTTTTATTCACCTTTTCCAATTTATTTATTCTCTCTTTCTCTCTTTTATTGATGTACACATTTAGAGATATAAATTTTCACCTAAGTAGTGCTTTGACTTCATGTCACAAGTTTTGGAATGTTGCTTCATTGTTATCATTATCTTTTACAAAAGTATTTACTGTTTCTATGATTTGTTATTTGACCCACTAATTTTATAAGTTTGGATTACTTAATTTCCAATTTTCCTTTAATCTATACTTCCAAAGCCTCTTATTAAATGTAATTTTTATTGCATTATGATATAATAAGGATGCATTTAACATTTCTGCTTTTCTGCATTTTTGAGGATTTTATGACTTTTTTATTTGATGGTGCTACATACACCTGAGCAAAATTTATACTCCTTTCTCTTCTCATTTAGTTTTTTCCAGAGGTCTATCATACTTAACTTTTATAATATTCTATTCACCTTCCTGAATTTTTTATTATTTATTTTATAGTTAGATTTATCTTGCTTTGAGAGTGGAAAGTTCAGGACTCCCACTAGTATAGTTTTACTATTTCCTCCTATAATTCATTAACTTTTCCTTTTGAGAATTTGGATGCTATGCCATTTGGGGCATTCATGTTTAGTAATAATATTATTTCACTCTCTATGATTCCTTTTAGTAGTATGTACTTTGCCTGTTCATCTCTTAATTAGGTAGATTTTTTTTCTTTGTCTGAGTTCTTGATTGCTACCCCTGCTTTTTTTTGAAATTTTAGCTGAAGTAAAATAGATCCTGTACCAGTCCCTTTTTAAAACTCTATTTCTTACTGTTTCAAGTGCGTTCCTGGTATACAACCTATTGATGGATTCTGATTTCTAATCATTCTGCTATATACTTCCATTATATGGTTGAATTCATCCAATTCACTTTCACAGTTATGATTAGTAACTGCACACTTCCCTTCATACTATTTTCTCCCATTTGTCCCTCTCTCTGTCTCTCTGTCTCTCTTTATCTTTCTCTCCCTCTCTCTTGATCTCTCTCTCAAAATTTGTTTTGCCTCTGACTGCTTTATTCTTTTAATTATCTTCTCTTTTATCAATTTCCCTTTCTCTTATTCCCCTCCCCTCTTACATGCCTATTGGCTAAGATACATTTATATGACCAATTGAATATCAATATATTCTTTCAACCAATTTAAATGTGAAGTTCATGGATTGCCCACCTTCTCATCATCCCTTTCCCATCTCTCTTTCCTCTAACCATTTTTCCCAAATCATCAGAACATAATCAACTCACTCCCATAACCTTTTTCTATGTAGAAATCTAGCTGCTCTAATAATGATAAAGTTCTTAGAGGATATATGTATCATTTTCCCATATAGAAAGGTAAATCATTTGTTTTTATTGAATCCCTTATAATTTTTCTTTTAGGTTTACCTTTTTATACTTCCTTGAGTTATTTGATAACCAGATTTTGTTTTCAGCTCTGATTTTTTCATTGGGAATATTTGAATACCCACATTTTCATTAAACAACCTGTTTTTTTTTCACTGAAGGATTATATTCAGTATTCCTGATTAGACTATTCTTGATTGTAATCCCACCTCTTTTGTCTTCTGGAATATCATATTCCAATGCCTCTTCACTTTTAATGTCATGCTAAATTTTGTGTGATCCTGACTATAGTACTATAGTGTTTGAGTGATTTCTGACTCCTTGAAGTATAGTGATAGATAGAGATATCTATGTGTTTGTTTATATCTATCTATATGCATGTGTGAGTGTGTGTGTGTGTGTGTGTGTGTGTGTGTGTATATATATAATTTAAGGGAACTTTGGTATTTTGGCTATAATATTCCTGGAAGTTTTCATTTTGTGATATTTTTCAGGTGGTAATCATTGAATTCTTTAATTTTCAATTTTATTCTCTGCTTGAGGATATCTTGGCAGTTTTCTTTGATTTTATATATATAATCATAGCTTTCAGGTAATCTTACATTTCTTCGTTTATCTCTCAATCTCTTTTCCAAATAAGTTGTATTTATTTTTTTATCCCTATGACATGTTTCAAATTTTTGTCTATTATTTTTCATTTTTAAAAAGTTGTTTGTTATTTCTTGGTGTGTCTTGGAGTAATTAACTCCCATTTATCCAATTCTAATCTTTAAATAATAATTTTTCTCCAGTGAGCTTTCGTACCTCTTTTTCAATTTGTTCAATTAAACTTTTTAAAGTTATTTTCATCAGTGAATTTTTGTGCCTCTTTTTCCACTTGGTTGATTCCATTATTTTTGTCCCTTTTTAACCAAGCTGTTAATTGTCTTTTCACAATTTTCTTCTTTTCCTCTCATTTATTTCTCTTTTTTTCCTCTACTACTATTTTTTTTTAATTTTGAAAATTGTTTTTCAGCTCTGCCAGGAGTTCATATTAGGTTTCTTTCCAATTCATACTATCCCCTCCTGCTTTTGAGGCTTTGCTTGTAGCTATTTTGCCTTCACTCTCTTTGATTTGTAGCTTGACATTTCTTGTCATCATATAAATAGTTTTTGGTCAGTTTCTTATTTTGCTATTTCCTCATTTTCCACCTTATTTCTTGATTTGGAACTGTTGGTTTCTGTTCCCAGTATGTATGTGGAGAGGGGCACTGTCTCAGTCTTTAGGTTTTTTCACATTATTGTTTGTTTGTTTTTAATTTTTTTTTTGCTTTTGCTTTTTGGAGGGGGTAAGATTGAGTAACTGGGGTTGAGTGATTTGCCAAGGTCACGTGGCTAGTAAGGGTTAAGTGTCTGTGTCCGGATTTGAACTCAGGTTCTCCTGACTCCAGGGCAGGTGCTCTATTCATTCACCACCTAGATGCCCTAGCACGCTATTGTTTTTGATGCTAGTTCTGGAGTTTGGAAGTTTTCAGTGTTTCCAAGATGGTGTGATTTGGGCAAAAGTGTGGTTACTGATCTCCTGTTCTGCACTTTCATCCCTACACAGGAATGGCCTCTCATCCCCAGTGACTGAAAGTGATATTGCTCTTCAGGGTCCCAGATCTAGATCCCAGAAATGATATTGCCCCTCAAGGCTTTCATTTCCTCTTGATGAAAAGTGCTTCCCCTTACCCTTGGTTTATGATCCAGAAGTAGATATAGACAATGAAGTTGCCAGTTACCCCTAGGGCTTCCAGTTCTTCTAGACTAAAAGTATTTTTCCCCTGACCTTGAAAAGTGACCCAAAGGGTACAGTGAATAGACCAATGACCTTCGACTCAGGAGGACCTGAGATCAAATGTGGCCTCAGACACTTGACACTTAGTTACTGTGTGACCATGGCCAAGCCACTTAACCTTGATTCCCTCACCTCCCCCTTCCAAAAAAAAAACAAAAAAAGAAAAATGACCCAAAAGTGGGCATAGACTATGAAGTTGCCCCACAACATGTGGTCCTCCATCAAGTGCTAGCAGAGAGGTCCCTGTAGTGTTTTTTGCCATGTCCCCTTAACATTTCTGGTTTGGGAGCTCCTAAATCATTTGCTGCTTCTGTCTCTACTACCTAGTCTCAACACTGCTGTTTCATCCATTTGGGTTCTTGGCTCTACCCACAGGTTGCAAAATTTTTCTTTGCCTATAGTCACTCTGCTAGTAAAAGAAGATGCTGTATTGGAAGACAGATTTTCATATGATTTGTTTCTTTTTTTAAACCAAAATAATAGATTCAAGAGTTTTTACACAAAATAACAAATCTCAGTATCTGGAAATATAATCTATAGCATTCCCTACTGTGTGCATGCATATAAATTTAACATAGATCAACTGCTTAACAGAATCGAGATGTATCCATGAATGATTCTGGAAATGCAATACAATATATCAATAATTCATAACTAACTGCATTTTAAAAGACTAAGTCTTCTCCTAGTCAAGCAATCAGTCTTGTCTGAATTTTTTTTTTAATTCAAGAGAATGGCCCATTTTTAATTATTACAGCAATTGATCAATATTTTATTCTAGTTATAAATTTTAATACAATACAGAAAAGCATTCCCTTAGAGCTGAAACTCTTGTAGTTGACCCTGACAAGGTGAAATGTAGCATTTGCCTTTTACTAGTAAGCTTCCTGTTTGGAATTACATTTTCTATTCACACTGACCTGAGATTCAATTGGTGTTGTGGGAGTATGAGAATGACTAGGCTGAGAAACATACTTAGACTTAGTTATATGCCACAAGCAGTTCTGAACACACAGTAGGCACATAATAAATAGTAATCAAATTAAATTGTCTTTTATTTACA
The DNA here is from genome assembly GCF_028583685.1 of Petaurus breviceps papuanus. Classification (NCBI taxonomy): domain Eukaryota; kingdom Metazoa; phylum Chordata; class Mammalia; order Diprotodontia; family Petauridae; genus Petaurus; species Petaurus breviceps. Next base: position 39,410,760 of record NW_027186473.1, read on the forward strand.
TGTGACAACCCAATTAGCTGCTGTTTATTCAGCATCCACAGGGTAAATAGCCCTGTATTGGAAGCTGAGGATTGTTAATAAAATAGTCTCCAGACTTAGGGAATGAACAAGCAGGAGAAAAAACAAACAATGAAAAGAAATATATAGAAAAGAAAGCTATAATTGCTAAAATGAATTAAGGGAATGAGGAATAAGTCAAGGACTAGACAAGCAAATTGGAAAATGGGTGGTGTTAATCAGGGAGAACTTCCTGGTGAGCCACAGAGTAATGGAATGCAAGAATTCTTTTTGTTTTGCTTTGTTTTGATTTTTTCCTGAAAGGAAAGAGTTCAGTAGAAAGAACTCCATGCTTGGAGTCAGAAGACATGGGTACTAATCTTGACTAACAATTACCTGTTGTGGGCAAACCCATTCACCTCTTTAAGGAGTCTCAGTTATCTCAACTGTAAAATGGGGCTATACATGCATAACTACTTAACCACATTGTCTAGAGGAAAATAACTTATAGATTGTAAAGTGCCATGAAAATATGAGCTGTTATTCTTACAGAACAAGTCCTGTGGTTCTTGTAATACCACCAAAGTTCTTAAATATAAATATCTAACATGCTTTATGGCCCAAAGTGACCATAATGCATGACTGAGCTTACATAGCACCAGAGTTAATGTATTTCTATTATTAATGGTTATTTAAAGTATACTGCATTCCTTACTTTATTCTCTCCATGTGGCTATGAATGCACATCTTGTGAGGAGTGTAAGAGCCCTATTTTGAGTTCTTATGGATTATACATTTAGAATGAACCACAAAGTGAAACAAGTCTAGCTAGTACAAATGACACTGGTAACTTTGAAATTATTGATGTAAATGGAATAGGAAAAAATAGAGGAAAAGCAAAATAATAGTTCAAATTTAAATAATGCTTAAATTTTTCAGAAGGCTTTCCTTAGAAGATGTCAGTAGGGCTAGATAACAAAAATATTATCCTTGTTTTCCTGGTAGAGAAACTGAGATGCAGAGAAGTTAAATAACTTACTAAGGATAGACAGATTTAAGTTAAGGAAATAAGTGGTAATATCTATTTAATATACTATTAGGTAAAGTATGATTTAATATTATAATACTGTATGATATTATATGTAATAATTATGTATAATAGAAAATAAATATTACCATATGATATAAGATATAATCCATATAATATGGGATATTAGATTATAAGCAACTTACAGGGAGAAACTATTTTAATTTATCCTTGTATGTCTAGTATCTAACAGTGCCTTGAATATCTCATAAATTAATGTTGGGTTAGATTGAATTTTAACTCTAGAATTAGTTCTCAGGGCACTATCTAATTCTCTGGTGCAAAACATGAACCACTGGAGTCAGAAGAAAGAGATATAGGCTTGAATTTCAGCTTTACTACCCAGATAACTGGGCAAATCATCTCCTTTTGGGGCTTTGTTTCTTTATCTATGAAATGAGAGGAGCAGGCAATCAGAAACATGTTCACCTCTCACTAGCTCTAAATGTACAGATTTTATGCAATCAGACATTGACTAGTTCTGTGACCACAGTGCAGTCATTTTCCTTCTCAAAGTCTCTATTTCTTCAGTAAAATGGGGAGAATACCTGTACTACCCACCTTGCAGGGTTATTGTGAGGAAATTACTTTGTAAACTTTAAAGTACTATACAAAGGTGAGCTGTTATTAGGTTTACATCTTGCTTTGACATAAGAGGTCCCTAATGACCAGGATGTACCTCTTTAAGTCTCACACATTTTAATCAGTGTTTCAGCATTACAAGTAGGAAGCAAATGCATAGCTTTCTCTCCATTTAATGTTAGAAAACATGAATTTCAGATGCCTTTTACTTCTATTTCAAAATTGACTGTAGTTACTGCACTTTAAATTTGTGCTAAAGAACAATTTAAGAAAAAAAAATTGATTTTGACCAGTCTCACACTATTAACTGAAAATATGATCCTGAAGGAAAACTTTCCTAGGATTTAAAATAAAAAAATTCTTAATCAATTTTTGTGTCACAAAGCATTCTGGCAGCTTGGTGAAACTCATTCTTAGAATTAAATGTATTGTCTAATATAATTGAAAGAAATATTAGATTTCAGTTACAGGCAAATGAAAACAAAGATGTATTTTTTTCACATCAAAGTTTATGGACCCCTTTAAATCCATCCCAAAATTCTTAGGGGTTGAGGGAGGGTGGCCCATGAAATCAAGTTAAGAATTCTTATGTTAGAGGATGGAGATGGCAGAATAAAAGCAGGAACTTGCATGAACTTGGCTCCAACCATCTCTAATACCTATGAAAAATGACTCAAAATAAATTTTAGTGCTGCAGAAACTACAAAGTGACAGAAAGAAACAAATCTCCAAGTGAAGGCAGCCTGGCAGGACAACAGGAAGTATCTATCACACTGGATTGGGAGCAGAGCACAGTCCACTATGGGCCACACCGGCCCAGACCAATGGAACAGACCAGCCAGAGTAGACTTCAATAGAGTGAATCCCTGGCAGTTGTGATGGTTTCCACACTTCTCAACCCTTACACACCAAAAAGTAAGTAATAGGTCAGTGGGGGAAATCTGTTGGAACTGGGTGAGAGAAGAGCATGGTCTGCCCCCCATCCAGGGTTGGAAGGGGTGACAGCCATCTGGAGCTGTTGTGTCTAAGGCTGCTTTGGGGTTCCTGGCCCACAAATTGTGGGGGGACCAAGTGGCTGACAAAATGACAATTTTTGAAATCTCTTTGCTGTTACTGAGGCAAGATTCTCTTGCTTTGCCTTGGTTGGATCTAGGTTACAACCTTGGGTGGTAGTCCTAGGGTGAGGAGGTCTATCATGGCAGAGCTTATGGAGGCTGTGGAGAGGCAGTCATCCACACAGTTCTGAGGTAGGTGCCTAGAAGAAACTCTGAAAACAGCTGCACAAAACACCACAAATTTGGGACACAGAACTCTCCACTCTGAAAGCAGAGTTCTACCATGGAAAAGAGCTCAAAAGTCAAGTAATTGGTTGGCAAGATGAGCAAACAGAGGAAGCCAAATCAGACTAGAGAATCCTTTTTTGGTAACAAAGATGATCAAAACATAGAACAAGAAGAAGGCAATAAAGTCAAAACTCCTGCATCAAAAGCCTCCAAGAAAAATATGAACTGGTTGTAGGACATGGAAGAGATTGAGGATTTTGAAAATCAAGTAAGAGAAGCAGAGGAAAAATTGGGAAGGAAAATGAGAATGGCGCAAGAAAATCATGAAAAGTGAGTCAATAACCTGCTAAAGAAGACTGCCCAATATACTGAAGAAAATAATATCTTTAAAAATAACCTAACTCAAATGGCAAAAGAGGCCCAAAAAGTCAATGAGTAGAAGAATGCATTAAAAAACAGAATGGACTAGATGGAAAAGGAATTTCAAAAACTCACTGAAGAAAGTATTTCCTTCAAAGTTAGATTGTAGAAAATGGAAGCTAATTACTTTATGAGAAATCAAGATACTATAAAACAAATCCAAGCAAATGAAAAAATACAAGGCAATGAGAAATATCACATTGGAAAAACCACTGACCTGGAAAATATGTCCAGGAAACATAATTTTAAAATTATTGGACTACTTGAAAACCATGATCAAAAAAAGACCCTAGACACCATCTTTCAAGAAAATATAAAAGAAAACTGCCCTGATATTCTAGAACCAGTGGTAAAAATAGGAGTTAAAATAATTCACTGATCATCTCATGAAAAAGATCCCCAAAAAGAAAATTCCTGGGGATATTATAGGCAAATTCCAGAGTTCCCAGCTCAAGGAGAATATATTATAAGCAGTCAAGAATAAACAATTTGAGTACTGTAGAAACACAATAAGGATAAGACAAAATCTAGCAGTTTCTACATTAAGGGATCAAAGGGCTTGGAATATAAATATAAAATGGCTTCTGAACCAACAGAAAGGAGTTAGGATTAAAGCCAAGAATCACGTATCCAGCAAAACTGAGTAAAATACTTCAGGGAAAATATGGATATTAAATGAAATAGAAGATTTTAAATCATTCTTGATGAAAAGACACAAGCTGAACAGAAAATGTGACTTTCAAATACAAGAAGAAACAGAAGTTTGGAAAGGTAAACAGGAAGAAGAAATCATAAGGAACTTATTAAAGTTGAACTATTGTGATAGTAATGGAATATAAAGATTACCCTGTATTGGCTTGGTTTTCAAATTGATTGTGTTAAAACCCAGAGCTTGTTAATCCCACCTGTGGAATGGACTTGTTGATGTGAAAAGAGAGTCCTGAACTGGGAGGAGCTGGTGACATAGATTTGGAGAGACACAAGAGAGAGGCAGAAGAACATTTTGGAAGCTGCACCCTCATGGAGGCAGAGAGAGAGACTGAGAGGATTGCTAAGGGCCACTTTGAATTGCCCTGGACTTTTGAGACCTGCCCCCTGAGCTGCCAAGGACTGAGGAGACATGGCTGTTTTGCTGGCACTTTGTCTGTCTGTTTTGATGTTGTTTTGCCAGATTTGTCCACTGGTGAAAGACAGTCCTTTTGTTGAAGAAGTCCTGGAACCTGGCTGTTGGCTAAGAGCTCCTGAGACTGTCTTGCAGACAGAGAGTGAATACTGTCCACTGGTGAAGGACAGTGCTGTTGTTGCAGGGGTCTGGAGACTGTCCTGCAGACAGAGTGAATACTGTCCACTGATGAAGGACAGTGCTGTTGTTGCAGGGGTCTGGGAACCTTTCTGTTGGTTCAGAAGCCCTGAAGAAGGATTTTCTTGTTGTATGTTACAGAAATCCTGGGAGAGGGCTTTGCTAATGTGTTCAGGGGTTCTAGGACTGTTCTACAGACAGAGGATGAATTAATGAAGGGACTGGCAATGTCTTGTGGCCTTGCTAAGCCTTGTCTCCCCAGGAACTAAGATTGCTGAGAACTTGCCTCTTGTCAAGATGAAGAAAAGACCTCTATTTGGGTATTAAGTGCTGTGCTTAAACTTGATGTAACTCTGGGGTAGATTCAATTGTGATCCAGGGTTGGGGAACTTTTGACCTTTTTGTGTTCTATGGTTGAACAAATGAATGTACTTTACTTATGTTTGGAAACTAATCTCCATTTGAGAAGAGGGGCTTTGTGGTGGACTAAATGAAGGTACACTCCAGGGGTAGAGTACTATTTAGAACAGGGACTTTGTAATTGATTGAATGAATGTAAGGTCCTGGGGTGGGTTAGTACTTGGAGATTATTTAATCACACTTAGTAAATGCTGTATTTTGAATGATGTCATGTTTTTTTTAAAGCAATCAGGGTTAAGTAACTTGCTCAAAGTTACAGGGCCAGTTATTTCTGGGTGTGGTGCTGAGTATCTGAGCCCGGATTTGATCCAGGTCATCCCGACACTGGAGCCAGTGCTCTTACTCGCTGAGCCACCTGGCTGCCCCTAAGCAATTGGGGTTAAGTAACTTGCTCAAGGTTACATGGCCAGGTGTTTCTGGGTGGATGCTAAGTGTCTGAGCCCGGGATTCGATCTCCAGGTCTTCTCAACACTGGAGCTGGTGCTTTTACTCACTGTGCTACCTGGCCGCCCCGAATGATGTCATGTTTTGATCTTCTCTGTTCTTGGTTTGTCACTGAATAAAATGGAGAGCACCTATGCTGGTATTTTGAACCTTGGGAAGTTGCCTTTGCTTGGCATTATATTACAAATATTTACATTCCTACATGGAAAGATGATATTTGTAAGTCACGAGACTTTTCTTAGTATGAGGATAGTTGAAGGGAATATATATGTGTATATATGTGTGTGTGTGTGTGTATGTATGTGCACATATACATGTACGTACACACACACATATATATGGTGGGTTTATGCGTGTATATATTAATGTGTGTTTGTATACATAGGCAGAGGGCACAGGATGAGTTGAATATGAAAGGATGATATCTAATAAATTTAAAAACAGTGGTGATAAGGAGGGCAGCTGGGTGGCACAGTGAGTAAAGCGCCAGCCCTGGAGTCCGGAGGACCCGAGTTCGGTTCCAGCCTCAGACACTTAACACCCCCCCCCCACACACACACACACACACAAACAAAAAAACAAACAAAAAAAAACTAGCCATGTAACATTGGGCAAGTTACTTAACCCAATTGCCTTCCAAAAGGCAAAAAAAAAAGGAGGTGAGACAGGAATATATTGGGAGAAGGAGAAGGGGAGGGATTGAATAGGGTAAATTATCATAAAAGAGAGGCAAGAGAAAGCTGTTACAATGGAGGGGAAGAGAAGGAAGGTGAAAGTGAATGACTCAGTCTTATTCTCATTGAATTTGGTTTTAGGAAGGAATAATATAAACACTCAATTGGGTATCTTACTCTACAGGAAAGTAGGGTAGAAGGAGATAAAATGGGGCATGATAGAAGGGAGGGCAGATTGGGGGATAAGGTAGTTAGAAGCAAACACTTTTGTAAAGGGACAGAGTTGAAGGAGAAAATAGAATAAATGGGGGAGGCAGGATAGGATGGAGGGAGATACAGTCTTTCACAACCTGACTACTATGGAAATGTGTTGTGTAACTCCACATGTATAACCTATATTGAATTGCTTTTTTTCCCCCAGTCGGGGAGGGTGAAGAGGGAAGAAAGGAGAGAACCTGAAACTCAAAGTCTTAAAAACAAATGTTAAAACCTGTTTTTACATGCAACTGTGAAATAAGCTATACAGGCAATGGGGTATAGAGATCCATCTTGCCCTACAAGAAAATAAGGGGTGGTGGTGGTGTCACTGAAATGGGTTATTTATACAAGAGGGCAGATTTGGGGAAGGGATATTCAGTATTCTTGCCATCTTGGTGTGGGTTGTAGGGAAGAGACGGGAAGGAAATTTGTAGATCAAAATTTCGTGGAAATGAATATTGAAAACTAATAATATAAATTAAGTTTTAAAAATGAATTCTTATTTTAAAGTAATATCACTCATGGTCTAGGAGCATCTGCCACAATGGGTTTTAGCTCTGGGCTTACATGCATCAGGCATTATCCTGAGGGAACCCTGACATGGAGGAGGCAGGCTACTTTTTCTCTGTGATTTGTAATCTCCTTCCCAGAGTAACTCTGGGAAGACCAGTTAAACAAAGCTCAGGGTATGGTTCTTATATGGAGTCTTTTCAAAAATACTAATAACAGAGTTTCTTGCATAAAAATACTCAATGTACAATTTGGGTATCAGACATAGAAGAGTTACTTATTTAATCACAGGAAAAGCTTATAATATATAACCTAAATACATGCACTGATAATGAACATGTAAAACATCTTAAATACTCCATTAAACTCATTGTACTCCCTGTAGAAAATACAGTCAAGTATGAAGTACTTTTCCTAGTCATTTTAGGAATATTAGAATATCTCTACCAAAATCATTAAAGGTTGATTATATCTTGTCTTTTATTGATTTTTTAATTGATTTGATTTATCCTTTCTTGTACCTAGGGCCTCTTCCTCATAATGATTACAATTTCCTCAATGCTAGAGACTTATTTTGTGTACTTACTATACTTGTGTGTGTGTGTGTGTATCCTCAATTTATAGCATTTGTTCAGGATAAAGTTAAACCATTATAGAAAAAAAAGGAAGAATATGCTTGTACTCTTGTGAGTAGATGACGAAGTAAATTATTTTTTTGAATATTTCCAAATTGAAAAAAAAATCCCTAAGTCAATTAAACCAATTTATATTTGTCATATATGAAGTGTGTGTGTATATATTATACACACACACATATTCATTTGGTAAAACTAAAATATCTTATGCAATGTGTCAATGTTTTTATTCACAAAAGTTTCTTATTTTAATATTATATTAGATTCACTTTATTTATTCAGTTTTAAAGAGGGATTCATATCCTCAGTCTTGAAGATAGCAGAGTAGAAACATGACTTTCGCATGGCTCCTGCTTCCACCTTTTCCAATTCATGAAAAAAAAATGGCTCTAAACAAACTTTCGAGCTACAGAACCCAGAAAATGACAGAGAGAAGCAATATCCCACTGAAGACAATCCTGCAGGTCAGCAGGAAGGGGCCAGCATAGCATTATGGGAGCCAAGCACAGCCCTGTTTGAGCCTGAGGTTTTAGCCTCAGGGAGGCCTGACCAGCCACTGGCTAGAGGGATTTCAGATCACCAGCAGCTGTGGTGTTACCCAGAATTATCAATCCATAGATGCTAATGACAAAGTGAGAAGTCAGTTCAGTGTGGACTTTGGGAACAGGGAGTTCCGGAGTGCAGTCTGACCCTTACGCCCTGGAGGTAGAAGTGGCTGAGGCCATGCAGCCACTGCCACGTGGATGCTAGAGGGCTCCTAGCCTTCAGATTGTAGGGAGATCAAGTGATCAGTCTAAGGTGTAATCACTCTTTCTTTAACTTGTTTGGATCTGGATTGAGATCTAGGTTGGAGGTTCTGGGGTGCGTAACCAGTTTGCCAGAAGATATTGAGGCTTCATAGAGGGCACTCAACTAATAGCTCCAGCAGCTGTGGAAACCTCAGAAATTGGGACAAAACTCCCCTCTCTGGTAGCAGATTTCTACTGTGGCAAAAAAACTCAAAAGTCAAGTAATTGAGTTGCAACATGAGTGAGCAAAGGAAGCAAAGCAAGCAGAGCAATCTGAAATTAGACTTCTATTTTGGGGACAAAAAAGATCAAAGCATGGAATGGGAGGAAGATAACAAAGTCAGAACTCCTGCACCATAAGCTTAAAAAATATGAACAGATTTCAGGCCATGGAGGATCTCAAGAAGGATTTTGAAAATCAAGTAAGAGGGAAAGAAATGAGAATGATGAAAGAAAATTATGAAATGAGAGTCAAAAACCTGACTGAAGAACTAATAACACCTTAAAAAATAAACTCAAATGGCAAAAGAGGATCAAAAAGCCAAAGAGAAGAAGAATGCCTTAAAAAGCCTAATTTGCCAGATGGAAAAGGAATTTCAAAAGCTCATGAAGAGAAACATTTCTTCAGAATTAGATTGGAGCAAATGGAAGCTAGTGACTTTGTGAGAAATCAAGATATTATTAAGTTTTAAGTATTAAACAGGAATCAAGATATTATTAAGTATATTAAGTACTAAACAGATCCTAACAAATGAAAAAAAATATAAGGCAATGTGAAATATCTCATTGCAAAAACCACTGACCTGGAAAATAGATCCTGGAGAGATCATTTAAAAATTATTCGACTACATGAAAGCCATGATCAAAAAAAGAACCTAGAAATCATCCTTCAAGAAATTCTAAAGGAAAATTGCCCTGATGTTTTAGAACAAGAAGGTAAAAAAGAGGTTGAAAGAAGCCTCCTGTAAAAGATCCCCAAAAGAAAACTCCTAGGAATATTTTAGCCATGGTCCAGAGTTCACAGATCAAGGAGAAAATATTACAAGCAGTCAGGAAGAAACAATTTTAATATTGTGGAAACACAATCAGGACAACACAGGATCTGGAAGGTTCTGCACTGAGGGATTATAGGGTTTGGAATATGGTATTCTGGAGGTCAAAGGAGCTGGGATTAAAACCAAGAATCACCTACCCAGCAAAAGTGATTATCATGTTTCAGGGAAAAATATGGTCATTCAATGGAATAGAGGAATTTCAACCATTCTTGATGAAAAAACCAGAGTTGAATACAGAATTTGACACTGAGATTCAAGAAGCAAGAGAAGCATGAGAAGGTAAACAGGGAAAAAATCATAAGGGACTTATCAAAGTTGAACTATTTACATTCCTATATGGAAAAATGATAATTGCAACTTGTGAAACTTTTCTCAGTATGAGAATAGTTTAAGGTAATATATTTGTGTGTGTGTGTGTGTGTGTGTGTGTGTGTAATACATATATATGTCCATTTAGGAGGGTGTAGGGGCATACGAATACATATTTGAGTGTGTGTATAAGGGATACATAGACCGAGGGCACAGGAACAATTGAATAAGAAGGGATGATACTTAAAAGGTAAAATTAAGAGGTGGGAGAAAAATATAATGAGAGGAGAAAGGGAGACACAGAATGGGGTAAATTATCTCATATAGAAGAGGCAAGGGAAAACTGTTACAATGGAGGGGAAGAACAGGAAGGCAAAAGGGAATGGGTCAAACTTATTCGCATTGAATTTGGCTTAGGGAGGGAATGACACAAACACTAAATAGGATATCTCACCCTTCATGGGAATAGGGGGGAAGAGGATGAGTGGGAGGATGATAGAAGGGAGGGCAGGCTCAGGAGGATGAAAGTTGGAAGCACCCACTTTTGAAAAGGTCAAAGCAGAGAATAGAACAAGGGGGAGTGGGATAGGAGGGAGGGAAATATAGTCAGTCTTTCACAATATATCCAGAATGGAAGTATTTTCTGTACCTAGACATGAACAACCTATATTGAATTGCTTATCTTCCCAGTAAGAGTGGATGGGTGGATGACAAGTGAGAAAGGTAAAGAATCCAGAATTCAAAATTTTAATATCAAATGTTTAAATATATATATTATTGCTATTTTACATATAACTGGGAAATAAGAGGTACAGGCACTGTGGCAGTGAGATCCATCGTCACCTACTGGAAATTTGGAGGGGAATGGGGGAAGATATGGAAGGGAGCAGATTGGGGGAGGGGATATTCAATGGGATTGCTGTTTTGGTGTGGTAGTTAGGGGGAAATTTTTCTAACTAAAAATCTTGTGGAAATTAATGATGTAAAGTAAAAAATAAGAGAGAAAAAAAGGGATTCATAACTCCTTAGTTCCCTGTCCCTCCTCCCTTCTCTCCCATTTAACTTAAGCAAATTGTGAATTGCTGTCGTATTGAAAGGTTATATTTCTATTGCCTCTATATTCCATTTCAGGTCCTTCCTCTCTTCCAGTTGCTTAGTGAACTTGATCCTGCTTGGGCACACTAGATGCTCCTTGAAGTGCTTATCTTAAGAACAAATTTCCCTTTCTTTCCGCATAATCAAGACTCCCTATGGAACTTTTATTTTGTTCCCAGAGAAAAAACTAAGAAGAATGGAATGAATGGGGTTTTGCTGACATTTATGAATTGTTCTTCATAACTAAAAGGAGTCTTCTTTTCAACTTGGTTGGTTGTTGTTCTTTGTTCTCAAAGATGACCAAAATGACATCACTATGTTTGAGTTAAGTCACAGTATGCCCACTTGTGGCTGATCAGACCAATACAAACTCAGAATGCTTTACCATAGGTCAGGCACACAGAGTCCAAATGAATATTTTGGGTGGATTCTCTAAGTTTGCATATCTTGAGTTTCATTTCAGTTTCTTCAATTCTGCTTTGCTCAAAGAGCAAAGTACCTTCTCTGATGTGGGCACACCATGATGACTGGTCCTGTGCCAGTGTCTCCCATGTCACACAATCAAGTCCAAAGTTCTTGAGAGTATCCTTACATTGCATTTCTGACCACCATTGAAGTGCGTACTTCTGTGAGTTCTCCACAAAATAGTCTTTTTGACAAGCATTTTTCATTCAAATAATGTGGCCAGCCCATTAGAGTTGTGCTCTGCATATCACTATGTGGAACACTTTCTTCTATACTCCATAGTCTACTAGTTGCTTCCCCTAAGGCTGTTGTACTTTGTGTCATTACCACATACTTGCTTTCTGTTATTTTTGCTTCAGGTGACAATATTACTAATTACAACTTCATTTGTCTTTATATTATTTTACTTGTCCAATTTTCCATTTCCTGCTAATTTTATTCTCATTTCAAAAATGTTAAATACATAACTTTTATCCCCATCTTACAATTATTTCTGGGGGCGGGGGAAGCCATCCATTCAGCTTCCTACTCCTCACCCAAAAGCCCATCCTCTGGACCCACATTTGCTCTTGTCTTTTATTTCCATGGTATATGTACTTGATAGTAGTATCAATTTTTCAAAAGTCACAGTCATTTTTACTCATTTAAATCAAGCTGCTTTCCAAAATGGGTGGGCCAATCCCAATTTCACTGAGAATATAGTATTCTTACTGTCTTCCAAGAGTCAAGAAAACATAATCTATGCTTAGACTATTCTAAACAAAACAAAACAAAACTGGCAAATTTTATGGTATACATGAAATCTCAGCGTTGTTTTAATTTGTTTATCTCTCACATGTACACAGACACAAATCTCCCTTTAACTCTTCCTAGTGACAAAGCAAAAGCACAAACAAAACAAAGGGGAACAAACATATTATGTTGTGACCACATCTAATCAGATCATGAGCACAACATTCTCTTAGGGTAATCTACCTCCTCTTACTCCTGAGTCAGAAGCCCAGTTTCATTTTCTGCTCTCCATCTTCTCTGGAATTTCAGTTCCTTGGAAATGGATTTCCTTTCAGTGGTCTTTTCTTTAAATTTGGCATAGTCAATATGTACACTTATCTTTTGATTCTGACTTTCTTATTCCCTGCAATTTCATTGAAGTTTTCTCATATAAGTCTGAACTTTTTAGGTTTTTGCATTTTTATTACACTGTAATATTCTATCACATTCATTTATCTTTAAGCTATTTCCTAATCAATGGGCATCCCTTTTTTCAGGGTGCTCTGATGCAGTTGGAAAAAAAATCCTGCTATTAATATTTTGGTATTCCAAAAAACTTCATTTCTCTCTTTTAGTTCCATGGGCTTTGTGTCCAATGTCAGGATGTTTAAAATGTACAGTCATTTTTTTTACTTGCTTAATAACAAACTTTTCCAGAATGGATGGACCAATCATAATCCCTCTAACATTGTTTTATTGTTGCTACCTTCCTAGAGTGAAGAGAATATAGACTATTCTCAAACTGTTCTTTATTTTTAAAAACTTTTTTTGGCATATTTCATGATACACATGAAATCTCAGAGTTGTTCCAATTTGTATATCTCATACGATTCTTGATTTGGAGCACATATGGTTACTAATAGTCTGGAGTTCCTTTGTTCATTAGGGAATCATTGTTTGGGTTATACATTTGTGTTATGTTTTGTGGTATTTTATTTATGTATTTTCCTATTCTAGAGTCGCTCTTCCAATTCAGGCTTCATAGATATTATTACAGCCTCCCCAGTGTAGTTTTGTGACATGAACATATTGCATACTTTCTGATAGCTTATGTCAATGAGATACCCACAGTAGCTGCTATGAATATGCAGGTGTATTTCCAGGGTTGAATTGCAAAATATAACATGCTCTCTTTCTCAAAGAGGAAACCAAGATTTTTAATCATATACCAAAAAGCCAAGTCTACAATGGGAAAAGAAGTTGGTACACATTACCAATGCAGGAAGTTCCACCATCCTCAAGCCTTCCTTCCATCCATCAGGCCTCTGCACAGATAAGTTCCCTTAGGCAAAATACCCCTCTTTCCTCCACCCTAGTTGCTATGTCTCTCTCTGCCTCCTCTATTTCTCTCTCTCTCTCTCTCTCTCTCTCTCTCTCTCTCTGCTCTGCTTCACTCTTCCACTTACTGCTCCACCCTTCATCAAACTCCTCCCACAACAAGCTCTGTGTGACTCAGGCTCATGTGACTCAGGCTTCCATGCAACTCAGGCTCAAAGCAGGTCACATAGTTCTATTGATAGGCAAGAAAGATCTTCCCATTCAATTAATAATACATAGATATAACTAATTCCCACTCCTCCTATGTCTCACAGTATTCTTTATTTACTCTCTCACAGCCCCAGTGGTAATTGGAGATATTAAAAGCCTCTATTACATCTCCACTCTTGAGTCTTGGTCACTTGTTTCCTGTATCTCCATGCTATGTTATCTCTGTTTCTCTGTCTCTGTATCTCTCTGTTTGTCTGTCTGTCTGTCTCTGTCTCTGTCTCTCTCTGTTTCTGTCTCTCTCTCTGTCTCTCTCTCCTCTGTATTCAAGAAGTATTCTTCTAAATTATCCTGTACATCTATAATGCTGATTTGCAAAAGGAGGAATGAAGATTTTTCTTCTTCCATAGTAGTTCACTTCTTCCAGATCCTCTCCTTAGACTATTCCTGTGGTTTTTAAAGTCAATTAATCAATAAAGATTTCTACACTTCATATTAATGACCCTTTTTGTCCTAATCCCATGAATATAAATTTTCATTTTTTTTACTTTGCTTGCTCTTTGAAAACATGCAACTCTCTCCTATTTTAACTGTTCAAATCTGTGTTCTTTTGAAAGAATAATTCAATCTTTCATTTGACACTAAATTATTATGTTTGAAGCTTAGATTCATATTGTAGGTTATCAGCTGTTTTTCTTCCTCCTTTGCAGTGCCACATTCCAATTTTCCCACTGATATCTGTAAACATGGGGAAATCTGTTAATATTCTGAAATATTTAAACTTGGAATTGAAGTTTAATTTTTTAACTCTCCTTGCTCAATCAAAAAGGTACTTTTTTCACTTTATAATTCTAAATTTTGATTCAAATGTTTCTTGGTAAGGCAAAAAAAAAATGGGTTTCATCATGTTGGTGTTCTATAGATTATCAGGATCTTTTCTTCAACACACATTTCCAATAATTCTGGGCAATAGTCCTAAATAATATTTTGAAATATAATACTTAGACTCTCTCTTTATAGTGTGGAATCTAAGAATCTATAGTCCTTATATCATCTCTTTATATTCTGCCTCCAACTGTATTATTCCTTTGTTCCATTTTTAATGTTGTTCTATCATTATTTCTTTTGTTTAAAAAAATAATTCTTTTCTTGTTCAGATAATCTGTCACGAAAGAAATTCTTTGTTCAAAGTTCTGTATTAACTAGTAATATTTTAGGATTTCTTGTTTCAGGTCTAATTTGTCTTTATTTATTTGACATTTTCATTTAAGTCATTGATTGTTCTTTTAAACCCTGCAGGGAGCTCACAGAATGGTTTCATTGTCATTTTAGTAGACCCTAAAATTTTATCGTACTACAGATCTTCCTGAGAGAATTTTGACTTAATTGTCCTTTGTGGCAAGGTAATGAGTTCATTTAGAAGACCATTTTCTCCATTTCTTTATTCATTTCTCCTACTTAGTCATATCTGATTTAAATATGATGGCTTTGCTGAAACAATTCTTCATATCAATATTTTCCTTTCAGAAGTCCAAACATTGCAGTGATTCTCATTCAGGATTTACTAGCTGTTCTCTTTTCTTTCAGACTACCAGAGTTGCACAAGATCTGCTGATCTTAAGGTGGGAGGGTAATGGACTGGGACACTACTACAAAGAACTGAAATAAAATGACATTTGGACCTCTTTTTTACATTTCTCAGTCCCTTTCTTCTAAGTTTTATTGTCCTCCATGAGCATTGCTTTCATTCTTGATCTGGCCCCTGGAAACTGGTAGAGGGTCTGAGAATGGCTCTTCAGAACACTGCTAAGAGAGGAGTTCTTAGTAACTTTTGCTAAGTGGTTGTTTCCTTCATTTTTCTCTCACCACATTTGTTGAGTACACATTTCCTTCAATGCCAGATGTCAAGACTATACTTTGGGGCTTTTCCTTCCTCCATACTATTCTCCCTGTGTACTAGTCACAGTAACTAATATTAACTACACCTTTTTCCTTTTGCCTAGGAGTTGGTTGTGTTGATGAGATTCAACTCCAAAAGTTCATGCCTAGTGACTATCTTGAATGCAAGACTGTCCTAGGATGAGTTCGATGGTGGACTTCCAGAAAAAGGGAAAACTTTCAGGTAATTGCATAAACTATTGAATATTATCGCTAACAATAGGTGAATAGGTCCTATTCACCATAAAGTAATAAATGTATGACCACAGCAAGGAAATATATTTGCATTTTAACATGGAAATTTTAGAGAAAATTCCTGAGTCCAAGGGAACTTATTTTCATACTGTTACTATCAGGTTCCATTGTAAGCCATTGGGGTAGTTAATTTTGGATAGAATGTTCTTTCATTACCATGCTCAAAACACATCTTTCAGGGACCTGACAGTTTCATAAAGTGAGACACATGCTTAAAGGTAACATTATGTCAAAATGAACTCTTAACAAACATATTTTACCAAGATCCATTGGGAACTTGCACTGGATTTTAGAAGATAGGAAGGAAAATAAATGGGAAAAGAGAATGTATAAAGAATATATTTGCTTACTATTTAAAAAAGATAAAATATGCACCTTGAGACTTGTCATGGAGATTCCATTCATTATCAGATGAAATTTTTCTAATGCTCAGGAACTAATAATATAGCATACTTTTCTAAAATAGCTTTTGAACCCCTCTTTAAATTATCTATTTTGCCTCTTATCTTAAATACTTTGTAACATATGAGAATTTGGTTTCATCCTTTCCTTTAAAAAATCACGGAATAAGGAGTAGCCAGGTGGCTCAGCAAGTAAGAACACAGGCCCCAGTGTTGGGATGACCTGGGGATCGAATCCAGGCTCAGATACTTAGCACTGCACCCAGAAATAACTGGCCATGTAACCTTGAGCAAGTTACTTAACCCCAATTGCTTTTAAAATAAATCATGGAATAATCACATAATAATGTGATAGGGTTTTCGAAAAGCTATATTATTTATGATCTCAGACATGACTGTATTAATAACTTTCTTCCAAGAATCCTATCTGTAACTTCAAATGTATTTCTTACTTAAAGGAAAAGATTTTTAATAGCCACAAATAACAACCACTTTAAGTATGAATTTTAACATATTTTGAATCAGTTCATGAAATAATAGGTCCCATTTCCATATCTCAGTAAAGGTTTGCAAAGAGCATTATACAATTTTATCCATTGAAAGACAGATGAAAGTGCCATAAAAAATCTCTCATCTTCAATTTTATAAATAAAAGGAAATAATAAAGCACAGATATTCTTCTATGCACATTTGCAAATTACTTTCAAATTGAGAGTAGATTGCTAGTTGAATTTTTCACTCATTTACCACACTGTTTTTCTTGCTGTTTGATTTCTTCTTAGGTGAGATTGTCCCATAAAACATTTTTTGACATTTAACAAGACAGAGCAATTTATTATTGCATGAATTTATGTCATTTCCTATTAACTCAATTTAGATAAATAGAAATTCTGTCTGAAGAGTGCCACTTAGTATATTCATATTTTATTGCTTGATGTTTAATTACCTAAAAATATAAATGGACATATTGAAAAGTATGGATTGCCTTTGGCACATCTCAAATAGAAAAAAAAATGTATTTCTGCCAGAAAATATTTTGTCCAGGTTTTTACCCTAGGATTAATTCCCTGATATTATAAACCCTAGTCTCCTTAATCTCTCAATGATGTTTCTTCTATTAAATCTTCTATAGGACCTTCATTTCTTCCTGACACATTATGCTGAACCTAATTCAAGGAATTAGATTCCTAGCATATGGCATTTAGAATTGTGAAAACAATTAGCATTTTATAGGAACCTTGAAGCACTGAATACACCTTCAGTCAAGAAGACTGCCTTGAAGACCATTCTTCAGAGATGTTATCTCCATCTCCAAAATGTAGAATTTTCCCTATTGCATGCTGCCAACATCTCACCAATCTTTGTCACTTCTGGCCTGCCTATGCATGATTTAGTTCTGTTTTTATTTTCTCTGTTACTGTACTTTTGACCTTTCTGATTGCTGAGATAGCTCTCCTTTCTTTCATTGCTAAACTTCTAGAAAAAATTAAATGTGGTACATTCCTGCCACTACCTTGCCCGCACCTAATGTTCAGGTCCTTACAAAATAGCTTCTTTCTGAATTTTTTTAACAGTAATCCCAGATTGAGAGGGGAGAGCCAAGATGTTAGGAAAACTCTGTAGGCTCCCCCCATAACAACTTCAAATATCCATAAAATATGACTCTAAACACACTTTAGAGCTACAGAACCCACAAAATGACAGAGAGAAAGAAATCTCCCACTCAAGGTAGCCTGGATGGCCTACAGGAAAGGTCCATCACAGCATGCTGGGAGCAGAGCCCAGCCCCACTTAAACCTGCAATTTTAACCCCAGGGCAGCCCTGACCAGCAGGGACTGGAGAGAATTCAGAAGAGAGGATCACCAGCAGCTCTGGCATTTTCCAGAATTATCAACCTGTAAATGTCAAAGACAAAGTGAGAGGTCAGTGTGGGGTTTGTGGGAAGAGGGGGAACAAGAGTGCTGTCTGGGCTCTGACCCCAAGGTGAAAAGGTGAGAAGCAGTGGAGAGGCTGTGACTGTGCAGCTGCTGCCACGTGACTGCTTCAGAGATCCTAGCCTGCAGATTGTATGGGCACCAAGCAATCATTCTTAGGGGCAATTGAACTTGCTTTAACCTGCTTGTATCTGGATTTCAGCCCAGGGTGGAGGTCCTGGAGTTTGTGACCAGGTGCCAGAGACAGTGGAGGCTTCAGAGAAGGCATGCAAGTAATAGCACCAACAGTTGCAAAAACCCCAGCGATTTGGTACAAAGCTCTCCTCTCTGGAAGTAGAGTTCTAGTGTGGGATAAAGCTCAAAAGTCAAGTAATTGAGTGGCAACATGAGCAAGCAAAGAAAGCAAAGCAAGCACAGCAGTTAAAAATTAGATTCCTTTTTTAGGGATAAAAAGGATCAAAGCATGGAATGGGAGTAAGACAACAAAATCATAATTTCTGCACCAAAAGCTTCCAAGAAAAATATGAACTGATTACATATCTTAGAGGAACTGAAGAAGGATTTTAGAAACCAAGTAAGAGAAGTGGAGGAAAAATTGGGAAGATAAATGAGAATGATGCAAAAAAATCATGAAAAGAGAGTCAACAACCTGACTAAAGAAAAATAACACCTTAAAAAATAGACTAACTCAAATGACAAAAGAGGCATAAAAAAGCCAATGCCTTAAAATGCTGAATTTGCCAGATGGAAAAAGAATTTCAAAAGCTCAATGAATAGAATAATTCCTTCAGAATTAGACTGGAGCAAATGGAAGCTAATGACTTTATGAGAAATCAAAATATTACAAAACAGATACAAACAAATGAAAAAATAGAAGGGAATGTGAAATATCTCATTGGAAAAACCACTGACCTAGAAAAGAGATTCAGCAGAGATCATTTAAAAATTATTGGACTACCTGAAAGCCATGATCAAAAAAAGAACCTAGAAATCATCCTTCAGGAAATTCTCAAGGAAAATTGCCCTGATATTTTAGAACCAGAGGGCAAAATAGATATTTAAAGAGTTCACCAATTAGTTATTGAAAAATATCCTTAAAAGTAAACTTCTAGGAATATTATAGCCAGGTCCCAGTGTTCCTAGATCAAGTAGGAAATATTACAATCATCCAAGAAGAAATAATTTGAATATTGTGGAAACTCAATCAGCAAAACACAAGATCTAGCAGCTTCTGCATTAAGGGATTGAAGAGCTTGGAGTATGATATTCTGGAGATCAAAGGAGCTAGGATTAAAACCAAGAATCACTTACCCAGAAAAACTGAGTATCATGCTTCAGGGGAAAATATGGTCATTCAGTGAAATAGAGGACTTTCAAGCATTCTTGATGAAAACCCAGAGTTGAAAAGAAAATTTGACATTCAGATACAAGAAGCATGAGAAGATAAACAGGGAAAAGTAATTATAAGGAACTTATTAAGGTTGAACTATTTACATTCCCACATGGAAAAACAATAATTGTAATTTATGCAAGTTTTCTCAGTATATGGCTAGTTGAAGGGGATAAAAATGTATCCATACATATATATGTCTATATAGGAGGTTATATGTGCATATGAATACATATGTGAGTGTGTATATATGTGTACAGGTATACATAGACAGAGGGCACAGGATCAATTGAATAGAAATGGATGATACTTAAAAATAAAATTAAGATATGAGAGAAGAATATAATGAGAGGAGATTGGGAGAGACAGAATAGGATAAATTATCTCATATAAAAGAGGCAAAGGAAAACTGTTAGAAGGGGAGGGGAAGAATCCTTACTCTCATTGAATTTGGCTTAAGGAGGGAATAACATATACACTGAATTTGGTATCTTGCTCCACAGGAAAGTAGGGTGGAAGGGGATAAGAGCGGGTATGATAGAAGGGATGACATATTGATTGGAAGGGTGGTTAGAAGCACACACTTTTGAAAAAGGACAGGGTCAAATTAGAGAATTGAATAAGTGGGAGGCAGGATAAGATTGAGGGAAACATAGTCAGTCTTTCACAATATAGCCACTATGGAAATGTTTTGCATAACTGCACATTTTCAACCTATATTGAATTGCTTATCTTTCCGGTAAGGGTGGGTGACAAGGCAAGAAGGGAAAGAATCTGGAATTCAAAGTTTTAAAATCAATTATTTAAAAATATATTATTATTATTTTACATGCACTGGGAAGTAAGATATACAGGCACTGGGGTATGGAGATCCAGCTTGTCTTACTAGAAAGTTGGAGGGGGAATGGGGCAGGAAATAGGAGAGAGAAGATTGGCAGAGGGTATATTCAGTGGGGTAGCTGTTCTGGAGTGGTGGGTAGGGAAAAGACAGGGAGAAAATTTGTAACTCTAAATCTTGTGAAATGGCTGTTGTAAACTAAAAATAAACATAAAATGTAAAAAAAAGAGTAATCAAAGATCTCTTAACTGATTGCTCTACTGTTCTTCTTTTCCAGAAGTCACGCTCTTTTGCTCTGCTTCAGCTTTTATTGCTACTAAATGTCCCTTTCTGGTCATTTTATCCTCCATTCGGTTCTAGGACCTTTCTCCTAGTTGTTGTATGACCTATGTGAAGGTGCCTTCTCAATCTCCTTTAATCATCCCCTTCCCTTCTTAGGTATATTATCATTCAAGTCTGTGTCCTGGGTTCTCTTCTTTTGCTTTACTCTCTCTCTCTCTTGGAAATCTTCAATCATTCAATCATTACCTTAAGGCAAATGATTTTGGGATCTCTATTTCCAGCACCAATATGTTTCCTGAACTCCGTATTTCCAACTGCTTGTTGAAAACCAAAACCTGGATGCTACCTAGGTACCTAAAATTCAACATGTTCAAAATTAAACTGATTATCTTCTTCCTTAAACTCACTACTTCAAATTAAGTGTGGCAGCAGTTAAATTGCTGTATCTGTAGCCAGGAAGACCTAAGTTCCAATTCAATATCAGATAGTTAATAATTCCATGATCTTAGGCAAGTATATTAACCTCTGACTACCTCAGTTTCCTTAAATGTGAAATTGATATTATAATACTTATGTCATAGGGTTGTTATGAGGATCAAATGAAATAATACATATAAAGTGATTTGTAAACCATAAAGCACTATCTAAATGCTATTATTTTTATTATTATTTGTAGTGGTAGTAGTAATAATAGTAGCCATAGCAGCAGCAGCAGTAGTAGTAATAGTAGTAGAATTAAAAGAGGAGGAGGAGGAGGAAGAAGAAAAGGAGGAGAAAGAGGAGAAGGATCAAAGGAGGAGGAAAAGGATATCTTTATTGAGGCTATTACTGCCATTCCAGTCACTCAGGTTTACAAATCTAGACTCATCTGTTTTCTTTACTGCAACTCCTACATCAAAAACAAATAAACAAACAAAAATCTTGCTACCGAATCTTGCTGATACTACTTTGATAACATTTCTTATGTTTTTCTCTTCTTTTCACTAACATTCTCTTGCAAGTCCTAGTTGCATCTCAGTTACACCTTGTGTAAATAAAATGCTTCTAAAATGGCCTTCCTTAGTTCTATTTTTCTCCATATCATTCTTCACATTGCTTCACAAATTGTTACTCTAAGTCATAGTTTAGTATAGACTGCATTGTTTTCCTTTTCCAAGTATCTCCTTCTTACGTCTAAAAGAATAAAATTCTTAGTTTGGCATTTAAGACTGTCTACAATCCCACTCCTTTCCATTTTTATTTCATATTTCTTTTCTTAATTAACTTTGTGTTCCAGCTAAATTGAAATATCAAACTGTTCTCCAACCTCAGTCGTTCATCTCTCTTTTGTAATATGTTGGTGAAAGGCAGCCTACATGCTTTGAAGGAAATCCCTAGTCATTCCTTTTTTGCAGCATCTTTGCATCTCTTCAAGATTCAGTTGAAGTTCTTTCTCTTCTGCGAAACCTTTCCTTTGCAGAGATTAGCACTCTTTTCCTTCTAAATTCTTCATTCCTGATCTCTCTGTAGCTTTGACAATGTTGATCACCCTGATCTCCTTGATAATCTCTTCTCTCCAGGCTTTTGGGACACCATTCTTTTTGGATTTTCCTTCTACCTATCAGGATGATCTTTCTCAGTATCTTTTGCTGGATTTTTAGTATGGCTTCCTCCATGCTGGGCCCTCTTCTTGTTTCTTTCTCTACTACTTCATTAGATAATTTCATTGACTCCCATGGAGTTAATCACCATCTCTTTGCTGATGATTCTCAACTCTTCCTGTGCTGCTTAATCTCTCATCTGACCTCCAGTGACATATCTCCAACTGCCTTTCAAATACCTTGAAGTGGATGCTGAATGGACAGCTTGAACTTAACATGTCCAAAACTGAACTCATTATTTTCTCCCCAAACCCTCCCAAACCTCCAAACTTCTTTAAAACTGTTGAAAGCACCACCATCTTCCTAGTTCCCCTAGATTGTTAACCTCCTCACTAACCATTACTCCTGACAACTAGTCTGTTGCCAAAAGCTGTCAATTTCACATTTGCAATAGCCTTCAAATGTACCCTCTTCTCTTCTCTTACACTGCTATCATTCCAGTGGAGGTCATTATCACCTCATATCTGGACTACTGTGAAAGCCTGATGATGGCTGTGCCTGCCTGAAGCCTCTTCCTATTCCAACACATCTTCTATTCACCAAGCAAAATAATATTAATATAGTCTTGGTCTGGTCATGTCACCAACCTATTCAATAAACACCAGTGAGTCTCTATAGATTTTGGCATCAAATACAAGATCATGTCTAGCATTCAAATCCTTTATAACCTATTCCCTCTTACCCCAATAAAACTTGGTGTTCTGAGTCCATTAGCTCTCTGTCAGGAGGTGGGCAGCATGTTTCATCATTGTTTGTTATAGATGTCTTCTTGCATAGCCTCATCATAAGATAATTTTGCCTAACTTTCCTTTCCTTTCACCCCTACCTTATTCCTTTTCCCTTATTTTTCCATTATTCTCTAATTATCATCAAGATATAACAGAACCAATCCAAGGCCCTGAAAATTGGACAGCTTCTATGAAGCTTGATTATGACAAAAGTCAGAGGTGAAACATTTACCATCTCACTATATTTGAAAATAAGAGTTTATCCATGTTTGTCCCTTTATTTTTGTCCCTTCATGTTTGCTTTTTTTATGTTTCTCTTCATTCCTGTGTTTGAACTGAAATTCTGGTCTTTTCTTCAGGAATGTTTGATAGTCTTCAATATCAGTAAAGCTCCATTTTTTTCCCCCTTTAGCATCATACTCAGTTTTACTGGGCACATTATTCTCAGCTGTTTGCTCTCTGAAATATCATATTGCAAGTTCTTTACACCCTTGCAGTAGGGGCTGCTAAATCATGTGTGATCCTGACTGTGTCTGCTTAGTAGTTGGATTCTTTCTTTCTGACTGCCTACAGTAGTATTTTCTTTAATTTGGAAGCTTTAAATTTTAGTTATAATGTTCCTGTGAGTTTTCTCTTGGCTTTTTTTATAGGAGGTGAATTGTGGATTCTTACTATTTCTATATTGTTGCCTGGTTCTAAAAGAACAATTTCTTTTAAGCTTTCTTAAAATAGAATGTTTGTGTGCATGTGTGTGTGTGTGTGTCTGTGCACGCATGCGCGTGTGTATATGGAGTTACAAAAAAAAATGCTCCTTATACAACCGTGATTCTTTATAGTCCTTTTAAAATAAAGACATTTCCACCTTTTCATCTTTCATCCATCCACTAATGGATGGACAAAAATGTCACACTTACGGACAAACTTCAAATTATTCTTTGCCATTTTCTAATCAAAAGAAGACAACTTAAGTCTCATCAAAATATTTTCTTAACAATTTTCTGAATGTTATTTTGCAGTACTTTGCAAGTATGCCTAATAATCAGTGTTTGCAGGTTTTCTAATGCAATATAAAATGCCTTATTTGATAAAATTTATTCACTAGTGAGAATTAATAATAAAGTAATCATATTACTTTAGAACTAAAAGGTACATCTAAAGTCATTAGAGAAGAGAAAACTTGGGTTTAGAATATAATAACTTGAAGATTATCCCTGATTTTATGGAAAAGTACTTTGGATAAAGTTATGAAAGAGAAGAAATTGAATGTGAGAATGTTGAGTGAATATTTACTTTTAAAGAATGTGGTAAAATGCAAAAATTTGATTCCCTACACTTTGTAACTTTGAGAATAATAATAATTAATAATAATAATAATGACTGGATATTGTCCTTCATTCTTGAAGAAGACCAAAATGGCATCACTATGTTGGGGTCAAGGTATATTTTATTCAGTTGTGGTTGATCAGACCAATATAAACTTAGAAGGCCCCACTACAGGTAGGGAACAATTACTCAATAGGGATATTTGAAGTGAAGAGGTGTCTAAGAATCTTATGTTACATTTGAGCTACTGAAATTCTGCTCTGGCTATAAATTACATCACCCCCTTTGATGTGAGGTGGTCCTGTGCAGGTATCTTGCATGAATTACACTCTATTGCAAAGTTCTTCAGAGAGACCTTGAATATGTCCTTGTGTGGGGGAGCACAGCCAAGATGGTGTAGTAAAAGCAGGAAATTGAGCTCCTGCTCCAACCACCTCCAAAAACTGTAAATTGTGACTCTAAATAAATTTTGGAGCTACAGAATCCACAAAGTGACAGAGAGGAGAAACAAACCTCCTACTGAAGGCAGCCCTGCAGGCCAGCAGGAAGGGTCTATCATACTGAACTGGAAGCCAAGTACAGTCCCACATGAGCCCAGACAAAGTTGGTAACAGAAGAGTGTTGTCTGGCTCCTGCCTCCAGGGCAAGAGGTAGTAGAGGTGTGGTAGCTGCAGTTCCTGCCCTGTGGTTGCCGCCAGAACTCCTGGACTGCAGATTGTAGTGGGAACAAGCAACTATTCAAAGGATCACTGCTTTTGCTTTGACCTGCTTGGATCTGGATCATGGTTTTGGGGTGGTGGTCCTGGGGTGAGAAACGTCAGTGTGCCAGAGTTTGTGGTGGCTGTAGTGAGTGCACCCTCCTCAGACCTCTGACAACATTTGACAAAACACAGCAGTTTGGAGCAAAGCTCTCTCCACTCTGGACGCAGAGCTCTACCATGGCAAAGAGCTCAAAAGTCAAGTAATTGGCTGGCAAGATGAACAAGCAGAAGAAGTGCAATCAGACCATAGAATCATTTTTGGGGGGACAAAAACTATGAAAACATGGAACTCTAAGAAGGCAAAGAAGTCAAAACTCCTACATCAAAAGCCTCCAAGAAAAATATGAATTGGTTGCAGTCCATGGAGGAGCTCAAGAATGATTTTGAAAATTGAGTAAGAGAAGTAGAGGAAAAATTGGGAAGAGAAATGAAAATTTAGCAAGAAAAAAGCGAGTAAACAGGTTGCTAAATGAGGCCCCCCAAAATGCTAAAGCAAATAACACCTTAAAAGTAGACTCCCCTCTTGAAAAAGATCCCCCCCCAAAAAAAAAAACCTCTGAGGAATATCATAGCCAAATTACAGAGTTTCCAGGTCAAGGAGAAAATATTACAAGCTGCAAGGAAGAAACAATTTGAGTATTGTGGAAATAAAATCAGGATAACACAGCATCTAGCATCTTATACATTAAGGTATCAAAGGGCTTGAAATATGATTTTCCAGAGGTTAAAGGAGCTAGGATTAAAACCAAGAATTATCTATCCAGAAAGACTGAGTACAATGATTCAGGGAAAAATATGGTCATTCAATGAAATAGAGGACTTTCAAGTATTCTTGATGAAAAAAACCACAGTTGCACAGAAAATTTTACTTTCCAGTACAAGAAGTAAGAGAAGCATGAGAATATAAATAGGAAAAAGAAATCATTAGGAAATTTATTAAAGTGAAACTATTTACATTCCTACATGGTAAAATGATCATTATAACACATGAGACTTTTTGTAGTATGTTGATAGTTGAAGGGAATATATATATATATGTGTGTGTGTGTGTGTGTGTGTGTTTATACATACATACATACATTCATATATATGTACATACATATATATGTATAGGATGATATATGTTTGTATAAATATGTATGTGTGTATGTTCGTACATGAATACATAAACAGAAGGCAGATTCGCTTAAATGGGAAGGGATGATATCTAAAACATAAAATTAGGAGTTGAGAGAGGAATATAATGAGAGAAGGAGAAAGGGAAATACATAATAGTGTAAATTATCTCATATAAAAGAGTCAAGAGAAAACTGTTACAATGGAGGGAAAAAGCAGGAAGGTGAGACGGAATGGG
This sequence comes from Petaurus breviceps papuanus, assembly GCF_028583685.1. Taxonomy (NCBI): domain Eukaryota; kingdom Metazoa; phylum Chordata; class Mammalia; order Diprotodontia; family Petauridae; genus Petaurus; species Petaurus breviceps. The sequence goes on from NW_027186473.1 coordinate 39,437,183, forward strand.
TCAACCGTACTCTCATTGAATTTGGCTTGAGGAGGGAATAACATACACACTCATTTGGGTATTTTATCCTACAGAAAAGTAAGGGGGAAGAGGATAAGAGGGGTATGATAGAAGGGAGGGCAGATTGGGATTTAGAAGCACATACTTTTGAAAGGGTCAAAGACCAAAATAGAATAAGTGAGGGGGGGGGGGGTGGGAGGTTGAAGGAAAATATAGTTAGTCTTTCTCAATATAACTACTATGGAAATGTTTGTGCAACTACACATATACAACATATATTGAATTGCTTATCTTCCCAGTGGGTGTGGGTGAGGAGGGAAGAAGGGAAAGAATCTGTAAATCAAAGATTTAAAAACAAATGCTAAAAAATTATTATTTTTTTTTACATTCAACTGAGAAATAAGATATGCAGGCACTGGGGTACAGAAATCCATCTTGCCCTACTACAAAGTTAGAGGGGGTATGGAGGAGGATATAAGAGAGAGCAGATTATGAGAAGGGATAATCAGTAGGCTTTCTATCTTGGGGTGGGGGTATGGGAAAGATGGGGAGAAAATTTGACACTCAAAATCTTGTGGAAATGAATGTTAAAATCTAAATATATATTTTTTTAATTGGAAAAAAAGAATGTCCTAGTATTGCTTCATCTGACCTCCATGTGAGTGCTTGCCTTGTGTGAATTCTCTGTAAAATAGTGCTTTAGGCAAACATGATTTTGATATTTGAACAACACGGTCAGCTCATTAGACTTTTGTTTTCTGCAAGATAAAGCAAATGCATTTCAAGAAAGACTTCAGGTAGAAGCACAACCTTCCAGCTCCAGCTTCCACCTTCCCCAATCCATGTAAAAAGGGGACTCTAAACAAACTTTGGAGCTGCAGAACGCACAAAATGACACAGAGAAGCTAACCTCCTGCTGAGGACAGCCCAGTAGGCTGGCAAGAATCCAGCACAGCATTTTGGGAGCCAAAGTCAGCCCCACGCCAAGGCTTTAGCCCCAGGGCAGGCCTGACCAACCACCTGCGGGCTGGAGGGACTCCAATTCAGCAGCAGCTGTGGCCATTTCCAGATATATTAACATATAGATGCGAGGGACAAAGTGAGAGGTCAGTGCAGTCTGGACTTTGGGACCAGTAAGTGGGAGTGTGTGGCTTTTACCCCCGGGGTCAGAAGCCACTGAGACGCCAGCACAGCCAGCCAGTGCCAAATGGCAGCTTCAGCTCCTGCTCTGTAGAGTGTAGGGGGACCGCGCACCAATCTGAGGGGTAATCACTAGTGCTTTAACCTTCTTGGATCTGGATTGCAGTCTAGGGTGGAGGGCCTGGGGTGTGCATCCAGCTTGTCAGACTGTGTGGAGACCTCAGAGAGAGCACCCAAGTAATACATCCGGAAGCTGAGAAAACCCCAGCGTTTGGGACAAAATCTCCCCTGTCTGGTGGCAGAGGCCTACTGTGGCAAAAAGCCCAGGGGTCAAGTGACTGAGGGATGACATGAACAGGCAAAGGAAACAAAACAGACAGAAGATTCCAACATTAGACTTCTATTTTGGGGACAAAAAGGATCAAAGCATGGAAGAGGAGGAAGACAATGAAGTCAGAACTCCTGCACCAAAAGCTTCAAAGGAAAGTACAAGCTGGTTATAGGCCATAGAGGACCTTAAGAAGAAGATAAGAGAAGTGGAGGAAAAATTGGGAAGAGAAATGAGAACAATGCAAGAAAATTATGAAATGAGCATCAACAGCCTGACTGAGGAAAATAATACTTTAAAAAACAGACTGACTCAAATGGCAAAGGAGGCTCAAAAAGGCAATGAGGAGAAGAATGCCTTAAAAAGCTGAATTTGCTAGATGGAAAAAGAATCTCAAAACCTCAATGAGGAGAATCATTCCTTCAGAATTAGATTGGAGCAAATACAAGCTAATGACTTTATAAGAAACCAAGATGCTGTTAAACAGATCCAAAGAAATGAAAGAATAGAAGGCAATGTGAAATATCTCATGGGAAAAACCACTGACTTGGAAAAATAGATCCAGGAGAGATAATTTAAAAATTATTGGACTACCTGAAAGCCATGACCAAAGTAAGAACCTACAAATAATCCTCCAGGAAATTCTCAAAGAAAACTGCCCTGATGTTTTAGTACCAGAGGGCAAAATAGAGGTTGAAAGAATCCCCAGATCACCTCCTGAAAAAGAACCCACAAAGAAAACTCTGAGAAATATTATAGCCAGGTTCCAGAATTCCCAGATTAAGGATATAATATTACAAGCAGCCAGGAAGAAAGAATTTGAATATTGTTGAAACATAATCAGGATAACCCAGGATCTGGCAGCTTCTATACTGAGGGATCAAAGGGCTTGGAATATAATATTCCGGAGGTCAAAGGAGCTGGGATTAAAACCAAGAGTCACTTACCCAGCAAAACTGAGTATCATGTTTCAGGAGAAAATATGGTCATTCAGTGGAATAGAGGACTTTCAAGCATTCTTGCTGAAAAAAACAGAGTTGAATAGAAAATTTGACATTCAGATACCAGAAGCAAGAGAAGAATGAGAAGGTAAACAGGGAAAATAAATCATAAGGAACTTATCAAAGTTGAACTATTAACTTTCTTACATGGAAAAGCAATACTTGTAACTGATGAAACTTTTCTCAATAGTTGAAGGGATTAGAAATATATACATATGTCTATATATGAGGGTATATGGGCATATGAATACATATGTGAATGTGTGTATATATGTTTACAGCTACACATCTATAGAGGGCACAGGACCAATTTAACAGGAAGGGATGATACTTAAAAGGTGAAATTAAGAGGTGAGAGGAATATAATGAGAGGAGATGGGGAGAGAAAGATTGGGGTAAACTATTTCATACAGAAGAGGCAAGGGAAAATGGTTACAATGGAGGGGAAGATTAGGGAGGTAAAAGGGAATGGGTCAACCTTATTCCCATTGAATCTGGCTTGAGGAGGGAGTGAAATACACAATAAATAGGGTATCTCACCCTCCAGGAGAGTAGGCGGGAAGGGGAGGAGGGGTGGAATGATGGAAGGCAGGGCAGGCTGGGGGGGGCGAGAAGTTGGAAGCACCCACTTTTGAAAAGGGATGGGATCAAAAAAGCGAATAGAACAAGTGGGAGGTGGGATAGAAGGGAGGGAAATATAATCAGTCTCTTACAGTATATCTACTATGTTATTGTTTTGCATTAGCCACACATGTACAACCCATACTGAACTGCTTATCTTCCAGTAAGGGTGGGTGACAAGGAAGGAAGGGAATGAATCTGGAATTGAAAGTTTTAAAATCAAATATTCAAATATATATATATATATACTATTATTAATACCATCTTACATGTAATTGGGAAATAAGATATACAGGCACTGAGGCATAGAGTTCCACTGGAAAAGTCGAAAGGGGTATGAGAGAAAATATGGGAGAGAGCAGATTGGAGGCGGGGATATCCTGTGGGACTGCTATTTTGGGGAGGTTCGTAGGGGAAAAACAGGGAGAAAATTTGCAACTCAAAATCTGGCAGAAATAAATGATGTAAATCAGAAGTTAATAAAGCATTAAAAAAAAGAAACACTTCAGTGTTCAGTGCCTTATCTTGCCAGGTAGGACAGTTCAAATGGAAGTGACACAATTTCCTGTCATTTTGCTGGTACATTGTCCAAATTTAATAGCATAAAACAATTAAGTCAGGGCAACATCTTTGTACACTTTCAGTTTGGTAGTCAATCTAATACCTGTTCACCCTAGCACTCTTCAGAGTCTCGAAAACACTGACCTAGCTCTGGCAATGTGTGTGTCAACCTCAACTATGAATACGTCCCTAGAAAGTATACTGCCAAGGTACCTGCTTTTATCCACATAACTCAAAATCTCTCCAGAATCTCTGGTTTCATGTGTGAATTGTACAGCATGTTGCACTATAATATATAGAGTTATAGATGATATATAGATATATCTATATGTAGATAGATATAGATATATACATGTAGATATTTGATATAGATACAGACTATGATAATAATTTGCTATTTTATGTGATATTTTGACATCTGTGAAGTACTTTATAAATATTACCTAATTTTTATTCTCACAAAAATTCTGGGTGGTAGCTGTTATAATTACCCACATTTCATAGAAGGAGAGATGGAGGCAGAAAGATGATAAATGACTTGATCAAGGTGTTCCATCATCTTAGTGTCTGGGGGTAGATATCTGCACCACTTAAGCTGCTTTTATATATATTCAAATGAGTTCTCTAAAGCCTTCCTAAATTTTAAGGCAGCAATCAAAATTATTTCTATTTAAAAGTTCAGCGGAGGAATAGAGCACCGGCCCTGGACTTAGGAGGACCTGAGTTCAAATCTGGCCTCAGACACTGAACACAAAAACTAGCCTGTGACCTTGGGCAAGTCACTTAACCCCAATTGCCCTACCTTCCTCCCTCCAAAAAAAAATAAAAATTCAATGAATGTTATAGTTAAATTAGTTTGACATTAGATCAAACTTATGCTACAGGTGACTTGAATTATTGTTTATTGTATGTATATTTTATAGTTCATCAAGTCTAACAATGTCAATAACGATGATAATTGAGAAGGAAATGGCAAACTACTCTAATATCTTTGTCAAGAAAACCCCAAATGTGGTCATGGAAAACTAGACACAACTTAAATAATTGAACAACAAATGATGATGATGATGGAGGTTGTGGTGGTGATGATGATAAAAAGAATAAAAGCAAATAACTTATACTTATGTAATGCTTTAAAATTTTCAAAATGTTTTATGAATATTATTTTATTTGATCCTCACAAAAATTCTCAGAGTGAGATATTATCTCCATCTTCACCTGTAGGTGAAGAAAGTGAGTTAGTCAGTGGTCAAGTGCCTTGTCTAGGATCACACTGTTAGTAAATGTCAAAGGCTGGATTAGAACTCATGTTTTCCTTACTTTAGATCCAGTATTCTATTCATTCAACAATGTAGCTGCCTCTAAATAAGAACTATTGCATGTTAATGAAATTTCATAGAGCTTGGAACATAGATTTACCATTTTAAGGTAATGCAAGTATATAATTGTCATGTGGTTTTATGACACATGGTTATTGCAATATCATAACTATAGTTGTTACATCCAAGACCTTACAGTCATGTTCCTGTAGGAAACTGATGTATTTCTTGAAGATCTTAAGAAAACCATGAAAACAGAATTTTCACTAATATGTTATAACAAAGGGTAAGATCAATGTGATATAGTGCTAATCATGTTGGGTTTTGCAATGAAAGGAAAGAGGTGTAAATCCTGCTTTGATTGTCATATATTTGTCATCTTAGTACAGTTTCTAATCCAGAAGAAAAAAGAAGAGATGGAAGAGGGCAAGGAAGAGAAAGAAAAGGAGGAGGAGAGAGAGAGGGAAGAAGAGGAGGAAAAGGAAGAGGTTGAGAAGGACAAAGAGGAAGAGGAAGAAGAGGAGAAAAAAGAGGAAGAGGAGGAGCAAGAACAGGATCATCAATGATGAAAAAGCTTAAACCAGTTTAGAAGACTGATGTTATCAAAATGAAACTGATTTTGTACAGTTGATCCTTAGTGTATATAATCCTGAGGTATTCAGCATTTTCTTGGGGAAAAAAAAGTCTCACTGTAAAAAGCTATAGTTTTTATCTCATCTGTGATCAATTACATACAATGAAATCTGCTTATATCATCTACTTTAATGGGAGCTCAAAAACAGCACACTCAATTGCAAATCTGAGCCAAAATGTTCATAAATACTGTATTTTCTTTCTTTTAGTAACCTATTACTTAAAATATATTGCTGGGACACTAGAAAAAAAATTCCCAAGCAATTTCATTGTGCATGTATGTGATTAATAAACAGGAGGGCTGTGTTTGATTTCAGAACTATTATGCATGTTGAAAATATTATGCATTTAACATGATTTATGGATGCACTTCAAAAGGTCTACTAGAACAATACCATAGTGTTCATTCTACAATATTGATAGCACCATTCCAAAGTTATTTTATGTTTCATTAAAAAAAATTGGGAATAGTATTAAAAGATTAATATTTCTTACTGTTCAGACACAGTAGCTGACATCAGTATTTTCTTTTCTTCACTCTCTCTGTTCTCTCCTTTTCTATTTCTTCCAAAATCACTTGTCCCTAATAAAAAAAAGGACCAGCTTCGAACCAAAGGAACAACAGTTTACCAAAGCAGAGTAAATACATATCTTACTTGTATGTAGGTCACATCTTACTTGTTTGTATCTTTACTCTGACAAAAAAAAATAGCTATACTTCTGGACTAGGAGGTCAGTTCAAACTATTTAGTAAAAATAAACAATAAACCCAGTCACTATCAGGCAGACCAGATAATTTACAGAGTAATAAAATTTTACAGTTTTCAGCCATCTGTTTCAACATCATGTATGCACTCTCATTGTCTCCAGATGTACATTTTCAAAGGAAATCATTCTGGAAATGATCAACCTAAAATTTTTGAACTTGCATTCTATACTTCAATGCAAACTAGTTATTACTGATATTTCCTCATCAATGTGGATCATACTCTATGCCTTATCACCCTATAAGAATCTGGCTCAAGTTTTCTGTAAATCTTTCATTAAGGATCCACCAAACATACTGGATGCTTTCCGTTGTGCAGGGGTATTAGTCAAACTCTTGTATTTCACCTCTCTCACATGTTGCTGCTGTTTCATGACAACACTTTCCCAAGCAATATCCATCTTTGATGTCATATATTGTGCTACATCTCATAGGCAAATTGTCACAAGTAATCAATCACAGCTTTTTGTTCATTCATCAATGATATTTTTGATTGCCCTTTGCTTGCATTGTTTACAGCTAAGACATTTTTTCTATATAAATATCTGAATACTCATCAACATGGGGGATTTTCTCCATTAATGCAAATTGGAATCCATCTACATAAATATACATATACATACACATATACACATGCACATATACATATATGACCTAGAAACTTACCTGAGTAACATAAAGATGGAGAGACTTCTCCAGAGTCAAGCAGCATAAGTATCAAAGACAAGATTTGGATCCAGGTCTGCCTGATTCTGAGTCCAGAGTTCTATTCTTTATGTTCCAATGTTAAGTAATCATCTACAAATAAGTGTAAAGGGTAATAAATTTAGATCTAGAAGATACCTTTCCAACCACCTCATACTACAAATGAAGACATGGAGGTCAAGAGATAAAAAGTGATTTGCCAAAGTCACATGGGTGACAGGGGTTGGTTTTCAATTCTACTCCCTTGGATACAAAGATATTTTTATTCTAGAAAACATCATTTCTTCTCCTAATTTATTTCTCCAATATATTAATGGTTAAATTACATATTTATTATAAAATAAAAATATATGATATACAATAAATTTAATAATGATGTAGCATTATTACAGAAAAAAAGGTTATAACATCTGATGCATGAAAAAACCCAGTCTATTGTTTCATTTGATCAAGAAGGACAAACAAGGGGCGACTAGGTAGAACAGCAAGTAAGAGCACCCGCCCCAGTGTCAGGATGACCTGGGGATCAAATCTGAGCTTAGATACTTAGCACCACACCCAGAAATAACTGGCCTTGTAACCTTGAGCAAGTTACTTAACCCCGACTGCTAAAAAAAAGAAAAAAAAAGGACAAACAAGCTTCTTATCCCAGCCTTCCCCTTACATAGCCTACAGATTGACTCTTTTTTCTGAAATTATTAAGACAACTAGTTGGTTGAGTACTTTGGAGATCAACCTCAGTCTCTTCTAATTAGTTCAGAAAAAAAATAAAAGCAAAACGCAACACCTTCAAGATTGACTTCAGCAAAGTTGTATATATTAGTACTGAATGATTCATTATTAACCTTGAACCAATATAAACAAAGCACTAACTTTACACATCGTTCAATGATCTGTACCTTCTTTGATATGCATGTTCCCTTCACCCATGCAAATCACAATATGTCTGTAACTCAGTAGATAGTTGTAAAGAATTGTTGCCAAAAAAGGCACTTTTAATCATTGCCTTTAACTCCACCTATAGATGAATTTCGCTAAATATATATTTTCCAGGTTAGATCTTGAACAACAGGTCATCCATGACTGGGCCTAAACACCAATCTACAAAATTTATTTTGATAGGTAGACTCAACCAGAAGTAAAAAAGATAATGTTGATCATGCTTTGAAGCATTCTGAACTCAAGGGAAGTGGGGTAGGCTTTGTGTATTTTCAAACAGAGTTGAACATATAGATAGCATTCCAAAGAGAATTATCAACTTCCTATACAGGAATAGCATCCTGTTCATATTTTTAAGCCACAGATTTAGGATAAATGGTCTATTAGTGTAAAGTAGGATGTACATTTTTTTTTTAATGAATGGTCAGGGAAAAATGTTGTCAAATATGTGCACTTCAGCTATATATTTTAATTGCTTAGGCCAGGGATAAATAAGATTGATGTATAAATCTTTATATACCTGGGAGGTTCTTTGGATTAGAGGAAAGAGAACTGGTCTGTGGATCTAACAGTGTGGGTTCAAGCCCTTTTACTTTCTCGCTGTGTGATCCTAGGTCAATCATACACATAGAAACAGAAGAGACCATGGAGAACATCAAATCTCTGATCACTTTTTTTTAAACAAAACTTTATTTATTTATACATTAATGTTGAGGGCTGGATTAGAGCTTAAGAAAAAAAAAAAGAAGGAAAACTATGATACAGAGTCCTTTACAGAAGAAGGCAGGTTATAAGGAATAGAAAAAGATAGACAAACACACATTCACATACACACAAGATGAAGGAAAGTAGTCTGGGCAGCCAGTGTCAGGGCTCTTGGCTAGTCACCTGCTGCATGTAGGTTTCCAGCAGGTACTTTTTTTTTTTAAGCAATCGGGGTTAAGTAACTTGCTCAAGGTTACACGGCCAGTTATTTCTGGGTGTGGTGCTGAGTATCTGAGCCCGGATTTGATCCAGGTCATCCCAACACGAGCCGGTTCTCTTACCCAGCAGGTACTTTTTAAAGGCTGTGGGATTTGTCCAAAGTTCAGCAGCATGTGTGTTCAATGGGTTGTCAATGTTGGATTCTCCCAGCAGACTCTGGATAGACATCATACAGAGCTGATCACTTGTCAATGTCCAAACAGATATTCCTTTGGGTGTCCACATTAGGATGGTAACAAGGTGTGACAAATTTCACAGTGGGAGCGTTATAGGGGTACCCGCTGGTGTATTCCAGGGAAAGCTTGTATCTTAGGTCTTCATATACAGTCCCGGATGCCCCATGGATGGTCCCAACCCACTTGAAGAGATTGTCTGACTCTGGGAAGGCAGAAATTCCTTTGTCTCCAGACATCATCAAGGTCATCAGTTCCTGCTGTAACCACTGGGCCGCGGCTGCCACAGGCTCGGCCCCCTTTCGGGAGGCGGCGGGGCGCTAGCAGCGCCGGGTCACGATTCTGTGAGGCCATAGGGGACCGAAGATAAAGGAAGAGAAACTCCCTGGCAGCAACTGCCTCTGATCACTTTTTAAAAATGATTTTGAATTCAGATCCTTTTCTACTGCAATTTGTACTCAATGAGAAATCACAAAAATGATTCTTGGTTTTTCCACTAAATCACTGGGTGAAACTGAGCAAGTTACTTCATCTCTATGGGTTTTGCTTTCTTTGGCTTTTATTCTAAGGTTCCTTCAAACTCAAAATTGATGATTATTAATTTTAAAATATTATGTTAATAAGGTTATATAATTTAAAAAACTTGTAATAAATTTAAAATAGAAATTATCTTCTATGTAATAAATCTTTTCAGAACTCTGTATTAGACCAAATGATATGGTCCAAGTCTTGGATTTTTTTCATTCAAAATGCATTTATTTGTCAATGGCTTTTTGCAAGACTCTGTTCCAGGCATAGTGCATACAAAATATATGTGTAGATCTTGTTCTCAAGAAGCTTACAATCTTCAGGAGAAGAGAGTTTAAAAAAAATTATGAAAAAGAAAATTACATCTCTAAAAGGGGTAATTGGTGAAAGAAATCACTTTAATGTATGGAATAGATAGAGAAAACATTTCAGTATACCTTCTGTAAGAGGCACATAAGTCTATTCTTGTAGAAATAGAGGGACTCTAACAGAAATGAAGAATAGTCTGCGAAGAAAGCAATGGCAAGATTATGGGAGTATGAGATCTGTTATAAGGTAAAGGTGGAAGTATGGAGAGTAGTCTAGCTGCAGGAATTCAGTGTGGTATTATATATGGGCTGAAAAGGTAAATGAAACCAACATGGCTATTGGACAATTATATGTTAACTGGTAGGATTTGCTTCCAATGGTCCATGACAGTCAAGAGGGAGAGCCAGGATTCTAAAAATAAACTGTCAGGTAAAAATGCAAAAGCTTCCATTTATAATAGATGTATGAATGCTTTAGGATTCTTTTCTTGTAGAATAGGAAACCAAGTTTAAAAATAAAACTGTTTTGCAGTCATATGCCAAGTTAAAGCCAGAATGGGTTCCAAAGCTAAATGCTAGTGTTTATATCACTTCAGCTTGATACAACAATTAACTGTCTTTTGCTAACAAAATATTCTGTGTACCATGTTAACATGCTGTTTGAAAATATAGAGCACAGCAGGAAAGGCAATGGACTGGTTCTTGATATGCTGTCTGCCCTAATCCTGGCTTCATGTTGATAAAGATTCATGATATTACACTAATAATACTTCAATTCCTGATTTCACAATCAAGGCACAGGCTCAGAAACCTAATCATATGAGCAATCCCATTTCTGAAACATCTAAACATCTGTTGTACCTTTAACCACTTAAGCCAATAATATTTTCATTGTAGGCTTTTCAATGAAACTCTTTGGAAACAAGCAGGGTGCCAAGAAAAGAAATTAGTGGCCATTCAAGGAAATGATTCAAGGGATAATTCAATTCCATTAGTTCATGAACAACTTGTTTTTTTTTTAAGGCTGTGATAAATCTCTCCCCAAACATGTTTTGTCCAAGAGCAGTATCTATTCAGATCATAAAAGGAGGGGTAAAAACTCCATGGTTCATTTAAACATCCTTCGTAATGTCAGGGATTTTTAACTGAAGAAAGCTATTGCTGTTATTGCTAGCTTATGCTGGATGAATAATTCAGAATGAAAGCCATTGCAGCACAATAATAAAATTATATAAATCAAACAGAAGCTGCTGGAGCCAAATAAGCTAAAGGAAAAAAATCACATTTCCCACTCCCCCATTTACTTATATCATTATTGTGTTTGTGCAGAAGACTTCTAAACCATCTCCAGTGCCTTTCTTTCAAATATTTATGACCTATTTGAAATATTTGCTGTCTAGAGATTCAATACCAACTCCTTCTATTTATTCTGTTTTATCATTTCCCTCTCCCCTACACTTGCCACTTCCTTGAATTCATAAATCAATGATAGATGATGAGCAGTAGAATCTGGATATTCACCTATAAACTAAGTTAACTAATTTATAAACTATCATTAAAAATATCTTTGGTGGCTATAGGTATATCAATTGAGAGTTTGTTTAGATATAGAAAATTTTATTTCAGAAATATTAATATTCTAAGTAGAGAATTACTATACTTAGAATTTCAAAAGAAAATAACTATTGTCTTTCAGAAGGTTGGGCTGACATTGTTGGGATAAAAGTATAGAGTAGAATGTGTAGTTAATTTCAAGATAATGATAATGAACAAAATAAAGAAGATGAAGACAACAGATCTTGGATTCAGGAAGAACTAGGTACAAGCTCTGCATTTAATACTTACTAATTCCAGAAACCAATTATCTTTCTTAAAACTACTAGTTAAAGGTGACTTGGTGATTTACATCTTTGGAAGATGTTGTCACAGTGGCAGTTTCCTCCATTGATGAAGTCACAGGTCTCAACAAGAGGATACTGTTGATGAAATGGAGGTAATCTTCCAATGTTTATGTTTATCCTGAGAGACTACAAGCTTTAGCATGTTTTCTAAGCTGGAAAAGTATTAAATGTAATCTTGGTGAAGGACTCCATTAGCTATCTGAGACCTAGCCTGGTTTAATACAGGTAAGTTCATCATTAAGATGTTGGCCACTAGGTAATGAATTCTTTGGCCATGAAAACCCACAAATATTTTGTAACTATAAGTCATAGTCAATTCTAGAAAATTTGAAGTCTTCTTCAGAATAAAGCAGTGGGGTTTTTCTACTGTCACAAGTACTAGCATTTTCCCTGGCAAAGACTTCAAGGTACTGACTCAGATTGGATTCCCCTTATCCCATAAGAGGTGGGAGACACTGATTCTTACTAGCCATACAAAGGAAAGGAAAAGCAGCTGAATAATGAATGCTGCAGAAGGTGGTAGTATAAAGCCAAATATGGGGGAAACTATTGTTATTGAGCAAAAGGGAATTCAAAATTCCAGCTAGGATTATTCTTCTTTCATTAAGGTCTGCTCTGTTCAAGGGCCTAGGTCAGGGTCCCATAGCCCTGATTAGTGAAGACATACAATTTTGGCAAGAAAACATACTTCCTTTCGAAGAAGGAGGATCCAAAAAGTGAAAAGAGAAATGAGATATAACCAACTAGGAAAAAGATAATGGATGATTAAAATATTCATGAGTGACTTCTCAAGTTTAAACTTAGCTTATAAACAAGAAAACCAAAATACAAACAAGACAAAAGAAATAAATAAATACAAATTGAAAGGGAAGTCAAATCACAATGTTCAAGTGTTATAGTATGAAGGAACATGAAACAAAAAAACAAAAACTCAAGTTGAAAAAAAATATTGGCAGTCTGCAGAAGTCATGGAAAAATATCAAGAAATTCCAAAATCATTGAGAATAGATTGTTTATGTTAGGGCAGAGCCAAGATGGTGGAATAAAGGCAACATCTCTGCTAAATTCTCTTAACATTCCACTCTGAACAACTTTAAAATAATGCTTCAAACTGAATTTTGGAGCAGTAGAGAAAAGAAAAGATCAAGGTGGTATATTTCCCAGCCTAAGACAACTTAGGAGGTCCTCAACAGAGATCTGTGACACTAGGATGGGACCTAGCCCAAAGCAAACATGGAAGAAGTGGCAGTAGTGGGCCTTGAAGATGACTGTGACAGCTGCAACAAAAATGGGCAATAGCCCAGAGATGGAAAAAAGGTCAGACAATTTGTCAGATAGATTACAGGGGGCCTCTTTGGCACTGAATACATCTGGTACTGATTAACAGCTATGTCACTCATTAGAATTTCTGGGTTGTAGAGTGGAGAGGAGGATATGGTATGTCATGAACAGGGTTCTTGTCTGCTGTTCCAAGACAGAGAAGGACAATAGTACTTGTGGTTTTACAAGACAGCAGAGGTCACCGTTCACTGGTCACAGTTCAAGAGTCAAGGAGAATGCTAGTACTTGTGGCAGTAGAGGAGCGGGAGACTTTCCTGGGTAAAGACCAGAGTACAGACAAATATAGTAGTGACCACATTTTCCCCCAGATTGAATCATGTTGTAAGCACCAAAAAAAATTTTAAATGTCCAGAACTAGCTCTAAAAACAGCAGTGCAACAAAACCTGAAGCTTGCGAAAGTACTTTCCCAGTTCCAAGTGAGTGGAGCTCAACTTTAATATAACGTTAAAAGTCAAGAAATAGACTGGAAAATGAGAAAATAACAATAACAAAGAACTTGACCATAGAAAGCTACTATGGTGTAAGGAAACACCAATACATAAACTCAGAAGAACATAATAATATGAAAACATCTTTATGCAAAGCCCTGAAGGAAAAGTTAAGGATGGTAGAAAAACATTGGAAAAGAAATGAGAGCTATGCAAGAAAATTATGAAAATAGAATGAGGGGTGGCTAGGTGGCACAGTGAGTAGAGTGCTAGCCCCGGAGTGAGGAGGATCTGATTTTGGATCTGGCCTCAAACACTTAACACACACACACACACACACAAAACCTAGCCATTTGATCTTGGGCAAGTTACTTAACCCCAATTGCCCTCCAAAAAGAAAACAAAAAGAAAATAGAATGAACAGTTTGGTAATAAAGGCACAAAAACGTGGAATAAAATAATACCTTAAAAAACAAAATTGAGCTAATGGCAAAAGAAGCACAAAAGTTCAATGAAGAAAATGATTCCTTAATAATTAGAATTGGGCAAGTGAAAGCTCCATGAGGCAGTAAGAAACAATAAAATAGTAAAAAATAAAATAAAACAATAGAAAACATCTGAATTATCCCATCAGGGGAAACAAAACTGATGTGAAAAATAGATTGAGGAGAAATATTGAACAGTTATTGAATTACTGGAAACCCATGGTAAAAAGAAAAAAAAAATGTGTGTAGATATAGTTGCAAGAAATTATCAAGGAAAATTGCCTTAGTATCTTAGATAGAAAGGGTAAAATAGAAATTGAAAGAATATATCAATCACCTCCTAAAAGAGATCTCTAAATGTTTCTCCCAAATCCCCAAATTCCAAAGCTTCCAGGTTAAGGAAAATATATTGCAAGCAGGAATATCATGGAGCCCATAATCACATAAGATTTAATAGCTTCAAAAGAGTAAAACATTTAAAATATTATATTCAAAAAAGCAAAGGGGCTATTATAAGCAAGAATAATCTATTCCCACAAAAAGAAGTATAATACTTCAGGGTAAAAATAATAGATAATTTAATGACATAGAGGACTTTTGAGCATTTGTGATGAAAATACAGAAAATTGACATTCAAACAAAAGATTCAAGAGAAGCATGAAAAGGTAAACATGAAAGATAAATCATAAGATACTCAATAAGATTAAATTGTTTACATTAATAATTGTGAAGATAATACATGTAATTCTAATAACTTTATCATTATTAGGGTAATTTGAAAGACTACATAAAAAGAGGGCATTGCTGTGAGTTGAGGTGAATTGATCTCCAAAATAAATAAGGGGTAAGAGAAGGATGCACAAGAAGAAGGAAAGGAGAAAAAGAATGAGGGAAATTATCGCTGATAAAAGACAGAAACAAGGGAGAGCTTTTACAGTGGAGACCATTTAGGCAATGTTTGAACTTCAGTCTCACTAGAATTGTTTCAAAGAGAAAAGAAGAGCTGGATGGATAGATATAAGGTACCATAGACTAATAATATTACAGTTTTACAAGTTTCTCTGATAAAGGCCTCTTTTCTCAAATATAAAAAGAAGTGTCAAATTTATAAAAATTTGTCATTCATCAAATGATACATTATCAAGGGATATGAAATGGAGAGTTTTCAGATGAAGACATCAAAGCTATCTGTAGCGATATTAAAAAATACTCTAAATCACTATTGATTAGATAAATGCAAGTAAAACAATTCTGAGGTACCACCTCACATTTATCAGAAATAGCATATCCTGAAAGAGATGAGGAAAAATAGGTACATTGATGAACAGTTGTAATGGTAATTAATTTGAATTTGAATACCCCTTTTTGAATTGGCAAGTAAGCAGGTACTTAGCACTTAGTAACTAATCAAACCTCTGTGAAATAAACTGAAGATATGAATGCCTCTTCCTGACATAACAAGAAGGGGTTGGCTAAAATAGGAAGTAGCTAATGCTGTGTGTATATAAGGAAAAGCCCCAGCAAGGAAGAGTCAGAATTTCTTGGGACCAGCATCTGGAGGTAGGGCAGCTACAGAAGAGAAATGAGAATCAAAAACTGAGTCAGTATTTCATGAGAACTTGTGGTGGCAGAGCTTCTTATGAAGAGGAGCACAGGAGCACAGAAGCCCAGGAGCCCTCCCCACCCTGTGCCAGGCTGGATAAGGTGAGTCTGATTTTTTGAACAAGCTGCAGGAGACTGAGGAAGCATTACCAGGATGCTAAGACTTTGTGGCTTGGTTGAGATTTGAATTCCTGGGAACAGAAATTGTGAAGGATTTGAGACACTGAGCTCCAATATGGAGCAGGAACTGCCAGGAGAACTGGACAAGGACCTTGGTGCTGAATTCCTCTGAATCCATGTGACTGTTTGGTGTATTTAGGTAGGAGCTGGGACCATGGAAGGGGATCCAGGGAATCTGAGAGACCACCCCTTGTCAAGCTGAAAGAAAACTTTACTTGGATACTGTATACTGACTGAGGAATTATAAATTTGCTAGTGAACTAGAGGGTCTATGTATTTTCTAATGATTGTACTTAGTGATTAATGATACTTAGTAAATGATTGCTGAACTGATTGAGTTAAATTAGTGTGTGCTATGAGTGGAAGATTTTGACTATTGTACTTTGAGATGATTGTTCTTTGTTCAAAACTTTGTGGCCCCTATGGTGGAAACTATGTGACCATTTTAATGATAAGCTGTTGTGAATACTATATTGTGGTTTTCTATGATAAGTTGTAATATTTTGAATGCTGTACTTTGATTTACTGTGAATGTTTTGCTTTGATTTGTTACTGAATAGAGTGTTCACTATACTGTGTAATCAGAACCTTAAAAGCTGTTCACAGTAGCATTCTTCTGCAAAACTGCTTGTACATGGCATTACAACTGTAGGTGGAATTATGAATTAGTCCAATCATTATAGAGAACAGTTTGGAACTGTGCCTAAAGGTCTATAAAACTGTGTATACTCGATGCAGAAATACCTGTACTAGGTCTATATTCCACAGGGATCAAAGAAAAGGAACAAGGACATAGATAGATAGATAGATAGATAGATAGATAGATAGATAGATAGATAGATAGATAGATAGATAGA
>NW_027186473.1:39453993-39487244 GCF_028583685.1 Petaurus breviceps papuanus
AGATAGATAGATAGATAGATAGATAGATAGATAGATAGATAGATAGAGATATATCAGCTCATTTTGTGGTTACAAAACATTAGAAATTAAGGGCTGCTCATTAATTGGGAAATCACTAAACAAGTTGTGGCATATGATTGTGAAAGGATACTATCATGTTCTAAGAAGTGAAAAAGAGATGATTTTAGCAAGAAAAAATCTTATCTGTATGAATTGATGGAAAATGGAGTAAATAGAAACAGGATATCATTGTGTGAAGTAACAGCAATAATGTAATGATGATCAACTGTGAAAGACTTAGTTATTCTGGTCAATACAATGATCCAAGAAAACTCTAAAGGATTCAGGATAAAAAAAAAATGTAATTCACTTGCAGAGAAAGAATTGATGAACTCTGAGTGTAAATTGAAGTATAGGTTTTTTTTTTACTTTATTTTTCTGCTTTTTTTTTGAATGATATTGCTAATATACAAATGTGTTTTTAATGATTTCACATGTATATTGATATAATATTGCTTGGCTTCTCATGGGGTGGGAGAGATAGATAATTTTTAAAATGTTAACAAGAAATATGTTATATATTTTTGTATGTGGATGTGTGTGTGTGGAGAGAAAGAGACAGAGAGACAGACAGATAGACATACACACACACAAAGGCAGAGAGAGAGACAGAAACAGAGACAATTAAATGTTTTCTCCAAATGTTACAAATTCTTAAAACTCCTCAAAATAAAAATTACATGCACAGTTTAAAGTAAGTGCAGCTCTTCTCCATAGGTTATGACAATAAGAAATCTAATGAAGTATCAGCATAATGAATAAAAAGCAAAGATACCCATTTAATGCCTTACATGC
Source organism: Petaurus breviceps papuanus (assembly GCF_028583685.1). Classification (NCBI taxonomy): domain Eukaryota; kingdom Metazoa; phylum Chordata; class Mammalia; order Diprotodontia; family Petauridae; genus Petaurus; species Petaurus breviceps. The sequence goes on from NW_027186473.1 coordinate 39,454,849, forward strand.
TCACTAAATATCCTCAGCTTAACTACCCTTAAATCTCTGGTGGGCAAATGCAATATGTGCTCAGATATTTCCTTCCACACACATTCTCTCCCAAGAGGTGGATGCATAAGGAAAGAGGAAGTGTATTGTGATAGTAATCCACTGTACCGAAGCAGCACTCAGTCAGAAGAGGAAACGATAAAGGGACCTAGAGATGGATGTGTATGTGTGTATGACTTTACCAGGCCTGAAAGAATATGGGTATTAGCATTCAGTTAGGGCCAGGCTTGTCCCCCCAGAGTCACCTGGAGAAGGGTCTGGGACTGAAATCAGTATGGGAGGAATATGAAGAAACTTTGAAGTTGATATTTTGAATGGGTAGGTAGGGTCTGCCATAGGAGGGAAAGCAGTGAGAAATTAAACATCAGGGGAATAAAAGAAGAGAAAAGAATTAAATTGCCAAGGATCTTTTTGAAAAAATATTCAGATAAAAATAATGATCACAAACACATTAAACAATATTAAAACATAAGGGATTTGGTGGCTAGGTGGCACAATGAATAGAGTACCGGCCCTGGAGTCAGTAGGATCTATGTTCAAATTCAACCTCAGACACAACACAAAAACTAGCCATGTGACCTTGGGCAAGTCACTTAACTTCAATTGCCCTCCAAAAAGCAAAAAAAAAAATACAAAAGGCATGATGAACACCAGGACATTAAAATGACTTCAAATTTCTCTAAATAAATATTGTAAAATAAAGAAAATTGAACCAAGATCTGATAAGACAGAATATTCCATGGGTTTCCAAGAGGGTACAGAAATGTAGCATCATGTTATGAAATATCTTAGGAAAGAAATAAGAATTATGAAAGTAATACATATTGCCTGAACAACAGAATTATCAGCAAGATACAAAATTTAAAACAAACAAAAAAAAACCTGGAATACAATGTAGTAAAACTGTTCTACAAAGCAAAGGATTAATAATTTTGGAGAACAAAATATATAGATAGAAAGAACAATCTGCAAAATGAAGAAGTAAATAATGTTAAAAGAAAAATGATTTCCATGCAGCAAAGCATATTGGATTCAAAGACAAGATATGTCATGATGATTTTTTTTTTTTTGGTTTTGGAGGGCATTTGGGGTTAAGTGACTTGCCCAAGTTCACATGGCTATTTTTTTGTGTTAAGTGTCTGAGGCTGGATCCAAACCCAGGTCCTCCTGACTCCAGGGTCGGTAGTCTATTCACTGCACCACCTAGCCGCCCCATATGTAATGACAAATTTAAGAATGTACAGAATCATAGGTATCTCAGAAGAACATAACAAGAAAAATAACTTGCAATAAATATTATAAAAATATTGACCAGAACTTCCAAAAGAAAAAAAAACAGATTATTAATCAAAAGAATGAACAGATCACCTCTAGAATTGGTTTAAAATAGAAATGAAAGGGGTAGCTAGGTGGTGCAATGAATAGAGAACCGGACTTTGGGTCAGGAGGACCTGAGTTCAAATCTGGACGCAGACACATAAGACAAAAACTAGTTGTATGACCTTGGGCAAGTCACTTAACCCCAATTGTCATCCAAATAAGAAAAAAAATTCAAAAGTCAAATATAAATGAAACTTCTAGGGAAAAAGAATACAACACAAAGATCTTAATGAAGAATAAATGCAAATAAATAGAAGGATAGAAAAACATTGAAAAAATAGTAGTGAGTGTATCAATAGAAGTAGAAGTGAGCCAAGAAGGTAGCATAGAAGCAGGAAAACTCCCTGAACTCTCCCCATAACCACTTCAAATACCTATAAAATATGACTCTAAAGAACTTTAGAGCTACAGAACCCACAAAGTGACAGAGATAAACAAATCTTCCATTGAAGGCAGCCTGGAAGGCCTACAGGATGGGTGCATAATACTGTGCTGGGAGCCAAGCCCAGCGCTGTGTGAACCCATGGTTTTAGCCTCAGGGAGGCCCTGACCAGCAGTACCTGGAGTGGACTTCAGGAGAGTGGATCACCAGCAGCTCTGGCAGTTTACAGAATTATCAACCCATAAGTGGAAAAGAAAAAGTAAAAGGTCAGTGTGAAACTCTGTTGGAACTGGCAGGGATAGAGGAGCAGGTCTTGCTCTTGCCCCCTAGGGTGAGAAGTGGCAGAGCTATGGCGGCCTTGCAGCCACTATTGCATGGCTCCTTTAGACCTCCTGGCCTTCCGATGGTAGGGGAACCAAGCAACCATTCTGAGGGTAATCACTCTTGGTTTTACCTGCTTGGATCTGGATTGCTGTCTTGGGTGGAGATCCTGGGTTGTGTGACCATGTGCCAGAGCATGTGGGAGCTGCAGAGGAGGTACACCACTAATAGCTCTGGCAGCTGTGAAAACCCCAGTGATTTGGGACAAAGTCCTCCTCTCCAGAAGGAGAGTTCTACTGTGGTTAAAAGCTCAAAAATCAAGGAATTGAGTGGCAACATGAACAAGAAAAGGAAGCAAAGCAAGCACAGCAGTCAAACCTTAGATTCTTTTTGGGGGGATGAAAAGGATCAAAGCATGGAATGGGAGGAAGACAATGAAGTCAGAACTCCTGCACTAACATCTTCCGAAAAATATGAATTGGTTAAAGGCCATGGAAGACTTCAAGAAACAGAAATGGGGGAAAAATTGGGAAGAGAAATGAGAATGATGCAAAAAAATCATGAAGAGAGAGTCAACAACCTGACTGAAGAAACACCATAAAAAAATAGGCTAACTCAAATGGCAAAAGAGGCCCAAAAAGCCAATGAGGAGAAGAATGGCTTAAAAAGCTGAATTTGCCAAATGAAAAACAAATTTCAAAAGCTCACTGAAGAGAATAATGCCTTCAGAATTAGATTGGAGTAAATGGAAGCTTGTGAGAAATCAAGATACTATTAAACAGATCCAAACAAATAAAAAACAGAAAGCAATGTGAAGTATCTCATTGAAAAAAAAAAACACTGACCTGAAAATAGATCCAGGAGAGATGATTTAAAAATTATTGGATTACCTGAAAGATATGATCAAAAAAAGAAATAAACCTTCAAGAAATTCTCAAGGAAAATTGCCCTGATATTTTAGAATCAGAGGGCAAAATACAGGTTGAAAGAATCCACAGATCACTTTCTAAAAAATATCCCCAAAAGAAAACTCCTAGGAATATTATATCCAGGTTCTGGAGTTCCCAAATCAAGGAGAAAATATTGCAATCAGCGAAGAAGAAACAATTTGAATATTGTGGAAACACAATCAGGATAACACAGGATCTAGCAGCTTCTACATTAAGGGATTTAAGGGCTTGCAATATGATATTCTGTAGGTCAGAGGAGCTAGGATTAAAATAAAGAATCGGGGGGGTGTAGAGTTAAGACAGCAGAGTAAAACAGGACTTCCATGGAGGCTCCTACTTCCACCTCCAATTATTCATGTAAAAAATGACTCTAGACAAACTTTGGAGCTAGAAAACCTGAAAAATTACAGCGAGAAGCTAACCTCCTGCTGCAGAAAGCCTATCAGGCTGGCAGGAAGGGGCCAGCACAGTGCTCTGGGAGCTGATCCCAGCCCTGGAAATTTTAGCCTCAAGGAGGCCTGACCAGCTGCTGGCTGGAGGGACTTCAAATAACCAGCAGCTATGGTGGTTTCCATAATTATCAGCCCATTGATTCCAAAGACAAAGTGAGAGGTCAGTGTAGACTTTGTGGGAACAAGGAGTTCAGGAGTGTGATCCAGCCTTTACCCCTGTGGGAAGAAGCAGCTGAGAGTCCACAGCAGTGCTGCTTCAGAACTCCTGGCCTTAAAATTGTAGGGGCACCAAGCAACCAGTCTGAGGGGGTAATCATTCTTGCTCTAACCTGCTTGGATCTGGATTGCTGTCTAGAATGTAGGTCCTTTGGTGCATGACCAGTTTGCCAGAATGTGCTTAAGCTTCAGAGAACGGAACCCAATTAATATCTCCAGCAGCTCCAAAAACCCCAGTGATCGGGATAAAGCTCCCATTTCTGGTAGCAGACTTCTACTGTGATATAAGACTCAAAAGTCATGTAATTGAGTGGCAGCATGAGCAAGCAAAGGAAGAAAAGCAAACAGAGCAATTCGACATTAGACTCCTATGTGGGGGACAAAAAGGATCAAAGTATGGAACAGGAGGAAAACAGTGAAGTCAGAAATCATGCACCAAAAGCTTACAAGAAAAATATGATCTAGTTACAGGCCATAGAGGAGCTTAAAAAGTATTTTGAAAATGAAATTAGGGAAGTGGAGGAAAAATTGGGAAGAGAAATGAGAATGAAGCAAGAAAATTATGAAATTAGAGTCAACAACCTGACTGAAGAAATAATACCTTAAATAACACCTTAAAAATAGACTGACTCAGATGGCAGAAGAGGCTCAAAAAGGCAATGAGGAGAAGAATGCCTTAAAAAGCCAAATTTTAGGGGCAGCTAGGTGGTGCAGTGAGTAAAGTGCTGGCCCCAAAGTCAGGAGGACATGAGTTTGGTTCCGGCCTCAGACACTTAGCACCCCCTCCCACACACACACACACACAAAACTAGCTGTGTAACCTTGGGCAAGTTACTTAACACCAATTGCCCTCCAAAAGGCAAAAAAAAAACAAAAACAAAAACAAAAAAACAAATTTGCCACACGGAAAGTAATCTCAAAAGCTCACTGAAGAGAATCATTCCTTCAGAATTAGATTGGAGCCAATGGAAGCTAATGACTTTATGAGAAATTAAGACATTATTACACAGATTGAAACAAATAAAAAATAGAGAGCAATGTGAAATATCTCATTGGGAAAACCACAGACCTGGAAAATAAGTCCAGGAGAGATAATTTAAAATTTATTGGACTACCTGAAAGACATGATCATAAAAAAGAACCTAGAAATCATCCTTCAAGAAATTCTCAAGGAAAATTGCCCTGATGTTTTACAACCAGTGGGCAAAATAGAGGTTGAAACAATCCACAGATCACTTCCTGAAAAAGATCCCCAAAAGAAAATCCTGGGAATATAATAGCCAGGTGCAGAAATTCCCAGAGCAAGGAGAAAATATTACAAGCAGCCAGGAAGATACAATTTGAATGTTGTGGAAACACAATCAGCATAACACAGTATCTGTCAGCTCCTACACTAAGTGATCAAAGAGATTGAAATATGATATTTTGGAGGTCAAAGGAGCTGGGATTAAAACCAAGAATCACCTATGCAGGAAAACTGAGTATCATGTTTCAGGGGAAAATATGATTATTCAATGGAATAGGGGACTTTAAAGCATTCTTGATGAAAAAAACCACAATTGAATAGAAAATTTGACATTCAGATACAAGAAGCAGGAGAAGGATGAGAAGGTCAAAAGGGAAAAGAAAGGATAAACAACTTATCAAAGTTGCACTATTTACATTCCTACATGGAAAAACTATAAATGTAAATTATGAAACTTTTATCAGTATTAAAATAGTTAAAGGGAAGAGAAAAACACAGACACACACATACACACACATATATATATATAAACACATACCTACATACATATATCTGTCTATATAGGAGTGTATATGGACGTATGAATATATATGTGAGTGTGTGTATTTATGTGTACAGGTATACATAGACAGAGGGCACAGGACCAATTGAATAGGAAAGGATGATACTTAAAAGGTAAAATTAAGAGGTGAGAGGAATATAATGAGAGGAGTTGAGGAGACACAGAATGTGGTAAATTATCTCACATAGAAGAGGCAAGGTAAAACTGTTACGATGGAGGGGAAGAACAGGAAGGCAAAAGGGAATGAGTAAAAATTATTCTCATTGAATTTGGATTAGAGATGGGAATGACATACACACTAAATAGGGTACCTCACCCTACTGGAGTGCAGGGGGGAAGGGGATAAGAGAGGAGATAATAGAAGTGAGGGCAGCCTGGGGGTGGGAGGGAATATGGAAGCACCCACTTTTGAAAAGGGACAGAATAAAAGTAGAGAATAGAAGAACTGGGGGTGGGATAGGAGGGAGGGAAATATAGTCAGTCTTTCACAGTATATCCAGTATGAAAATGCTTTACTTAGGTACACATGTACAACCTATATTGAATTGCTTATCTTCCTAGTAAGTGTTGGTGACAAGGGAGGAAGGGAAATATTCTGGAATTCAAAGTTTTAAAATCAAATGTTTAAAATATATTTATATACTATTATTACTATTACTTTAAATGCAACTGGGAAATGAGATATACATACACTGGGGCATAGAAATCCACTTTACCCAACTGGAAAGTCTGAGGGGAGATTGGGGAAGATATGGGAGAGAGCAGATTGGGGGAGGGGATATTCAGTGGGATCACTGATTTGGTGGGTAGGGGAAAAATGGGGGGAAAATTTGTAACTCAAAATCTTGTGGAAATGAATGATGTAAACTAAAAAAAATATATAAAGAGACAAAACATTCAAGCAATCAAACCAAACCAAACAAAACAAACAAAAACAATCACCTACCCAGCAAAACTGAGCATGGTGTTTCAGGGGAAAATATTGTCATTCAATGAAATAGAGGACTTTCAAGCATTGTTGATGAAAAAAAAAACATAGTTGAATAGAAAATTTTACATTCAAATGCAAGAAGCAAGAAAAGCATGGGAAGGTAAACAAGGAAATGAAATCATAAGGAACTTATCAAAGTTGAACTATTTATATTCCTACATGGAAAAATGATATTTGTAACTTATGAAACTTTTTCTTAGTATGAGGATAGTTGGAAGGAATAAAAATTTCTGTGTGTGTATACATATATGTCTATATAGGAGGGTTTGTGGGCATATGAATACTTATGTGAATATGTGTATATATCTTTAGAGCATAGACAGAGGGCACAGGAGCAATTGAATAGGAAGGGATGGTATTTTAAAAATAAAATTAAGAGATGAGAGAGGAATATAATGAGAAGAGATAGGGAGAGACAGAATAGGGTATATTATCTCATATAAGAGAGGCAAGTGAAAACTGTTACCAAGGAGTAGAAGAACAGTAAGACAAAAGGGAATAGGTCAACCTTTCTGACATTGAATTTGGCTTAAGGAGGGAATTACTCATTTGGGTATTTTACCCTACAAAGAAGTAGGGAGGAAGGGGATAAGTGGGGGGATGATAGAAGGGAGGGTATATTGGCAGGGCAGGGTAGTTAGAAGCATACACTTTTGAAAAGGGAGAAGGTCCGAGCAGGCCGAAGAGGCAGGCCTGGAACAACAAATACTCCTGATGCTACCATTTCATAGCCCAAAAATAAAAAAAAAGCCCCTATCAGGACCTACAAAGACCAGGATGACAGAGTGAAGCCTGCCTGCTCCAACTCCCTACTACCCCCTGCCACCCGACCCTGAAAACATAGTAACTATTGCCCCAGGGCAAAACCCTCTACAGTAAAGGCTTATGATTCCTAGAGGAAGGGCGTGGCTAGGGCCATGACTCAAAATGGGTAGAAAGCAGACTACAAAGACTCTGGAGTTCTGCTATCCTCAAAGGGAGGAGCCAAACTCAGAGGGAGACAATGTGGACTCCACACCCACAACTGAAACATCAACTGGGAACAGGTCCAAAGCACAGAAAGCTGTCCTAGATGACCTTTTGAAAACCAAATGAGAGAGAAAGAAGGCAAAATGAATAAATCTCTCAAAACCAAATTGCAGAATTAGAAAAAAAAAACCATTATAATGAAGAAAAAATCTCTCTAAAAAGAAAAGTGTATGATATGGAAAAGGAGCTCCAAATATTAACCAAGAAAAATGATTTGCTAAAAACTAGAATCAACCAAATTGAAACAAATAACTCTTATGAGCAACCAAGAATTAGTCAAACAAAAACAACAAGAATGAAAAATTAGAAAAAGAGATAAAATACCTCAATGGAAAACAGACCCAGGATAGATAATCTGAGAATCATAGGCCTACCAGAAAATCATGATGAAAAAATTATCCTGGACAACATTCTCCAAGAGCCTATTGAGGACAACTGCCCTGAGATACTAGAATCTGAGGGCAATATAGAAATCGAGAAAATCCACCAGACACCTGCTGAAAGAGACCCCAAACTGAAAAGTCCTCGAAATGTTGTGGCCAAATTCCAGAAATATCAGACAAAAGACAAAATACTTCAAGCAGCCAGAAAGAAACAATTTCAAATATCAAAGGTCCACAGTGAGGATCATACAGGATTTGACAGCCTCTACACTGAAAGATCGAAGGCAGTGGAATACAATTTTCCAGAAGGCAAAAGAGCTTGGGTTACAACCAAGATCACATACACAGCAAGACTGAGCATATTATTCCAGGCAAAGAGATGGTCATTCAACGATATAACAGAGTTCCAGACCTTCCTGTTGAAAAAACCATAGCTCAATGGAAAACTCAAACTCCAATTACAAGATGCAAGTGTTACATAGAAAGGTAAACAAGGAAAACACACACACACACACACACACACACACACACACACTGCTACTTAATAAGAGCAAATGGTTTACAAACAAGTGCAGGTTATGAGTATAAAATACACAAAATGGTAATTAAAAAAATCTTATTAAGGGCTACAAAGGGAATGCAATTGAAGAAGAGGAATGAATGAAGTGGAAAATGGGTAAATTGTGCCACACAAAGAGGCATAAATCAATATAGCAGAGGAAAAGAAGGGAGGGAGATGAAAATCATATGACCTTTTCCCTCATTGGTTCTGGTGCAAGGAGGGAATAACAACCAGTTAAGCATAGAACTTTATGCAGAAGAAAGGCAAAAAGCAACATTTTAGAGGAAAAGAGGCGAGGGGGAGGAGCTTCACATGAGATTTGTTCCTGTCATTCCTGGTGCAAAGAAGAAATAACATACTTCATTAAGAATAAAAATATCCTACAGGCAGTAGGAGGGGGAATGGGCTACGAAAGGTGGGGGTGTAGTAGGGAGGGAAGAAGTTATGGGGAAGAGGAGGTAAAGGCAGGGGGGCTGATAAGGGCATACTGAAGGAGGCAGTGATCAAAAGGAAAACTATTAAGGGAGGAAGGGAGAAGGAAGAAAAATATGAGCATTTAAGAGGGGTGGGAATAGGATGGAGAGAAAGAAAGAGATAACAATCATAACTGTAAATGTGAATGGAATTAACTCTCCCATAAAATGGAGACAGATATCAGAATGGATTAGAAATTATAATTCTACAGTATGCTATTTATAAGAAACACATCTTAAACAGAGGGATACACACAGGGCAAAGTTAAAAGGCTGGAGTAAAATATTTAATGCCTCAGCTAAAGTAAAAAAAAAAAAGCAGGGGTAGCAATCCTTATGTCAGATAAAGCAAAAGCAAATTTGACGTAATTAAAAGAGATAAGGAAGGAAACTATATCCTTTTAAAAGGCACCATCGAGAATGAAGCAATATCATTACTTAACATATATGCACCAAGTGGTATAGCATCCAAATTCCTAGAGGAGAAGGTAAAGGAATTAGAGGAAGAAATAGATAGCAAAACTATACTGGTGGGAGACCTTAATCTCCCCCTCTCTGAACTTGATAAATCCAAACTCAAAATAAACAAGAAAGAAGTTAAGGAGGTGAACAGGATTTTAGAAAGGATAGGCATGATAGATCTCTGGAGAAAACTGAATGGGGATAAAAAGGAATAAACTTTCTTCTCAGTGGTTCATGGCACAAACTCAAAAATCAACCATGTTCTAGGACATAAAACCTCACAATTCTATTCAGTAAGGCAGAAATATTAAATGCATCCTCCTCAGTTCATGATGCAATAAAAATTATATGCAATAAATGGCCATGGAAAGGCAGACTAAAAACTAATTGGAAATTAAACAATTTAATCCTAAAGAATGAGTGGGTCCAACAAGAAATTAGAGAAACAGTCAGTAATTTCATTGAAAAGAATGATAATAATGAGAAAACATACCAAAATTTGTGGGATGCATTAAAGACAGTTCTTAGGGTTAATTTTATATCCCTGAGTGCATACATGATTAAATTAGAGAAAAGGGAGGTCAATGAATTGGGCATGCAATTGGAAAACCTAGAAAAAGAACAAATTCAAAATCCCCAATTAAATATTAAATTAGAAATATTGAAAATCAAAGGAGATATTAATATAATTGAAATTAAGAGAACTATTGAATTAATAAATAAAACTAAGAGCTGGTTTTTTGAAAAAAAAACAATAAAATTGATAGACCCTTAGTCAATATGATTAAAAAAAAAGAAAGAAGAAAACCAAACTATGAGTATCAAAAATGAAAAGGGTGAATCTACCTCCAATGTAGAGGAAATCAAAACAATAATTAAGAATTATTTTTCCCTATTGCATGCACATAAATTTGACAATGTTAGGAAAATGGATGAATTTTTACAAAAATACAAGTATCCCGGAATAACTGAAGAGGAAGTAAATTAATTAAATAACACCATCTCAGAAAAAAAAGAAATTAACCAAGCCATCATTAAACTCCCTAAGAAAAAATCTCCAGGACCAGATGGATTTACTAGTGAATTCTATCAAACATTTAAAGAACAATTGATTCCAATACTCTACAAACTACTTGGGAAAATTAGTGAAGAAGGAGTCCTACCAAATTCTTTTTATGACACAAATATGGTAATGATACCTATATCAGGAAGAGATAAAACAGAGAGAGAAAATTATAGACCAATCTCCCTCATGAATATAGATGCAAAAATTCTAAATAAAATATTAGCAAAAAGACTACAGCAACTTATCTCAAGAATAATACGTGTTGATCAGGTAGGACTTATTCCAAGAATGCAGGGATGGTTTAATATTAGCAAAAACATCAGTATAATTGATCACATCAATAATAAAACTAGAAAAAACCACATGATCATCTCAATAGATACAGAAAAGCCTTTTGACAAAATGCAACATCCATTCCTATTAAAAACATTAGAAAGTATAAGAATAAATGGACCCTTCCTTAAAATAATAGGTAGTATATTTTTAAAGCAATCAGCAAGTATTATATGTAATGGGGAGAAGCTAGAAGTATTTCCCATAAGATAGGAGTGAAACAAGGATTTCCACTATCACCTGTCTTATGCAATGTGGTACTAGAAATGTTAGCAGTAGGAATTAGAGAAGAAAAAGGAATCAAAGGAATCAAGTTAGGCAAAGAAGAGACCAAGCTATCAATCTTTGCAGATGATATGATGATATACTTAGAGAATCCTAGAGAATCAAATAAAAAACTATTTGAGACAATAAATGAATTTGGAAAAGTTGCAGAATATAAAATAAACCCACATAAATCCTCTGCATTCCTATATATTTCCAGTGATATTCAACAGCAAGAGATAGAAAGAGAAATGCTATTTAAAGTTACTGTAGACATTATAAAATATTTGGAAATCTATCTGCCAAAACAAACCCAACACCTATATGACCACAACTGCAAAACACTTTTCACACAAATAAAGTCAGGTCTAACTAATTAGAAAAATATCAATTGCGCATGGCTGGGTCGACCTAATATAATAAAAATGACAATTTTACCTAAATTAAATTATATATTTAGTGCCATACCAATTAATTTACCAAAAAAACTACTTTATGGAGCTAGAAAAAATAGTAAAAAAAATCATTTTGAAGAATAAATGGTTCAGAATATCAAGGGAATTAATGAAAAGAATTCCTGAGGAAGATAGACTAGCTATACCAGATTTCAATCTGTATTATAAAGCAGCAGTAATCAAAACTACTTGGTACTGGCTGAGGAATAGAGGAGTGGATCAATGGAGTAGATTAGACCCATGAGATTCAGAAGTCAAAGACTATAGTAATCTATTGTTAGATAAACCCCCAAGCCCCAGTTTTTGGGATAAGAACTCACTATTTGACAAAAACTGATGGGAAAATTGGAATCTAGTATGGCAGAAACTGGGCATAGACCATTAACTAACACCATATATGAAAATCAAGTCTAAATGGGTGCATGATCTAGGTGTAAAGGTTGATACTGTAAGCAGTCTTGGAAAAAAAGGAATAGTTTACCTGTCAGACTTGTGGAGAGGGAAAGACTTAATGACTAAACAATAATTAGAAAACTGTATAAAATGTAAAATGGATAATTTTGACTGCATGAAATTGAAAAGCGTCTGTACACACAAAGCCAATATAACCAAGGTTAAGTGGGAGGTGGGAAATTGGGAAAGAATTTTTACAACCTATGTTTCTGACAAAGAACTCATTTCTAAAATATACAGAGAATTGAGTCAAATTTATAATAATACAAGTAATTCCCCAATTGATAAATGGTCAAACGATATGAACAGGCAATTTTCAGAGAATGAATTTAAAGATATCTATAAGCACATGAAGAAATACTCTATATTACTATTGATTAGAGAAATGCAAATCAAAACAACTCTGAATACCACATTTCACCAGTCAGATTAGCTAAGAAGAAAAAACAGAAAAATAACAAATGCTGGAGAAGATTTGGGCAAATTAGAACACTATTGCATTGCTAGTGGAGTTGTGAACCGATCCAGCCTTTCTGGAGAGGAATCTGGAATTATGGCCAAAGGGCTATAAATACTTTTATATCCTTTGACCCAGCAATACCAATCCTAGGGTTATATCCCAAAGAGATCATAGAAGTGGGAGGAAGACCCATATGTACAAAAGTGTTTATAGCAGCTCTTTTTGTGGTGGCAAAGAACTGGAAATTAAGGGGGTGCCCATCAATTGGGGAATGGCTGAACAAGTTGTGGTATATGCATGTTATGGAATACTATTGTGCTATAAGAAAAGAGGACCAGATGGACTTCATATTTATATGGAGAGGCTTATACGAGCTTATGCTGAGTGAGAAGAGTAGAGCCAGGAGAAATTCGTGCACAATTACAGATACAACGCATGTATGATGAATAACTTTGATAGACTGGACTCTTCTCAGCAATGCTGTGATATATGTCAATCCAAAAAGACTCATGATGGAGAGAAATGTGTGCATCCAGAGAAAGAACTAGAAAGAACTGAGTTTATATCCAGATGGAAGCAAAACACCTGATATTTTTCCTTTTCTTGTTTGATTTTATGTCCTCTTTACCATTTTTCATTCCATCTGATACTATCTGTCTTTATAACTTGACTAATGTATAATTTGAAAGTATTTAAAGATCCTATACTTGACTGCATGCCACCATGGGGGGGTGGGCAGGGAGGGGAACAGAATGTGAAACTCAAGGATTTGTGGAATTGAATCTTGTGAACTAAAAATATACAAACAAATTTTAAAAAATAAAGGAAGCTCAATGAGAAGCTAAAAAAAAAAAGAAAAAAACAGAAAAGGGAGGGGGTTAAAGTAGAAAATAGAACCAGGAGGGGTGGGATAGGATGGAGGGAAATATAGTCAGTCTTTCACAATATATTCACTTTTGAAATGTTTTGTGTAACTACACATGCACAACATATATTTAATTATTTTTTCAGTAAGGGTGGGTGAAGAGGGAAGAAGGGAAAGAAGCTGGAATTCAAAGTTTTAAAGTCAAATGTTTAAAAAAATTATTATTATTATTATTCTATATGCACGTGGAAAATAAGATATACAGGCACTGTTATATAGAGATCCATCTTGCCCTACTAGAAAGGCAGAGTATAATAAACGAGAGGGTAGAGTGGGGGAGGAGGTATTCAGTGGGATCACTTTTTGGGGGTGGTCGGTACGGGAAAGTTGGGGAGAAAATTTGTAACTGAAAATCTTGGGAAACGAATGCTGTAAGCTAAAAACAAACATAAAATTTAAAGATATTTAAAAATAGTTAACAATTAGAAAAAATAATTACATTAACTTAAAAAAATCCTGTTTGAACTTCAGTTTTGTGACATGTAAATTGGGCATCCTTTTTCTGTCTAATTCAAAGCCTCGTTGTGAGCATCCTATGAAATACTGTATTTGTATCTGTTGTATAACCATAAAATACTACAGAAATTTAACTGTTAATTTAAGATCAAAAATAAAGAAATTACACAAATAAAAAACATAGAAATAGAGGCTATGAACAGAGAATTACAGATTGGCAATGAAAAATGTACATAAAGCAAATTGCAACACCTTCAAGAAAATATAAGAACTCAGTTAAAGTCAAAGTAACTGGCCTAGAATAATGCAAAGAGGATTATAGGTGTAAAAGAACAACAGCACAATGAATCAAAGAATGTGAACACCATATTTCAGAAAATCATGTATGGAAATGACTAGAAATATTTGATTATACATAAAAAGGAATTCTTAATTAAAGTCAAATTTTGCTACCAGAGAATAATCACCTGTATAGATTTAAAGATAGGTAGTGGTTAATTTCACAATTTCAATCAAAAACTACATTTTTATAAATATCCAATAGAAAGAAAACTTCATTTATGCTAGTACATAAATCAAATTGCTCAACTAGACTACAGAAAGAATAATGTTAAAAGAATAGAATCTCCCTTTACCCCCTAAATAACCCCACTATCTTCAACAACACAGAAATAAATCTTGAACTAGCAAAAGACAAAAGAATTACATCAAGCACTACAACTAATAAAAGAGGAATTAGCATTAGGAAAAAAGCAAGATCAAAAGCAGAAACCAAGAAGCAAAGAAGAAAGGAAGGAAGGAGGGAGGGATGAAGAAGAGGAGAAAGACAAAAAGGAAGTCCTTTACTCTAGTAACGACTTCTTTACCTACCAATAAAACAAGTTTGAGACGTAAGCTTAAAATATTATGTAGGGCGTGGCTAGGAGGTGCAATGAATAGAGCATTGACCCTGGAGTCAGGAGGACCTGAGTTCAAATCTGGCCTCAGACACTTAACATTTACGAGCTGTATGACCTTGGGCAAGTTGCTTAACTCCAATTACCCAACCTTTTCCCTCCAAAAGAAAAAAAAAAAATAACCCCAAACATTATATACATATAATATAAAAGTATGATTATTATTGCCATTATTATTACTACTAGTATAATTATTAAAGTGAAAAGATATTAATTTTCTTTAAAATTCTATATTTGCATAATAGATTTTCCACCTTTTTAAAAATTTCAGTACTATAGTGGAGACTATGACCTTCCTGACACAGGAATACCAACTATTATGCTCTGTTTATAACTCATTCATACCTTTGCTGACTTTGTCATTACTTTCAATGTTCTCCCATAATCTTATATAGATGACCAGTCCAAAGTAATATAGGCCTAGGGCTGTCTTTTAGTACTTTGTGGCTATCTTCTACTCTAATTATTTATTGCAAAAATTAGGAGTTCTTGGAAGCCTTTATATCACAGATGTAGTGAAAACATCATCGTTTAAATTTGTCATTTTCTGAAAGAAGACTGTCTGATTAATGTGTTGAACATCATGTCAGTCTTAATATCCCATGTAATTAGATGCTTAATAAGTCATGTTCTACCTACTCTTTATCTACTAAAAGAAAACAATGAATTGAAGCAAGGGTTGGGAGAGGGAAACATATAACTTAAATTCTCTCCAACTGAAGATTTTCAGAGACTTCAGACTACCAACATCTGCACTGTGGGGAAGAAGGACAAGGTATTAATGCTCTTCACCTAAAGTCATAATACATATTCCGAAGACTTAGTATGGAACAGTAATCTGAAATAGATGACAGGCATTTGGTTTGTTTATATTACTCAATTTTTGCATTTTACAGAATTACATTCATCATGTGTTAGATATATTCTTTTGAAATAATAAGCTGATTAAAAAAAATCATCTTAGGTAAAATCTATTCAGTCATGTTTTCCTTCAGTAACAATCTGCCTTGTACCACTTAAACCTCATTTAAATGGAATTCAAGGAATCTAGATACAGAGAAATAATTAGTTACAGACCTCACACCATTTCCTTAAAGGTCTGAAAATGGTCCCATTTCTAATTCAAGTATCATGTTACACAGGGCAAAAAAAAAAAAAAATTAAAGTCCTTTGGAATAAATCCACACTACAGACTTTAAACTAAAGACCTAAACTTTTTATAAAGGGGAAGTGTTTGTTAATAAAGACAAAGAAATTAATGATTTATTGGGTAGTGCATACCACAGTGAAAGTAATTCTCAAGCTTTAATTTTTTTTGCATGTGCTGGAATGTTTTCATTTATCTCAGAAGATGTCAAGAATTTCTCCATTTTGTCAAACTTAAATTAATATTTTCACTTTAGTTATTAAAAAAATAATGTCACAGAATTTTGGAGGGTAGTGACAAAGGAGAATAAGTGGGAGAAGTATGGCAAACAAAAATTGAATGACATGGCAATGAAATACCTAAGGCTTGGGAGTTACTGATATAGGGAATGACATAGAAAGTAATTAATGTTGTATACCTGAAGGGTCTCTTGGCTTCATGTGTCATGTTGTTCATCTGTACCTTTTCCTTTAGTATACTTAATTATACATACATATATAAATAAAAACACCAGCCTATTCATATATAATGCAAATTATTATGTTATGTAAATGTACATATAATTGGCATCTATGTATAATATTGTGTATTTTACATGGATAGGACAAATTATGCACACGTTTCATGCCTGTGAACAATACTTTCTATTTTACAAGGATAGGTATATATCAGGCTATACTATTGTTTGTAATATTCTCTATTGCTCTTGAATAGGCAACTTTCTACTTTTGCTCTCATGGTATAAAATACTTATTAGGAATTAGAAAAGGTATAGTTCAGTCACGTTAGTCATGTCCAATTCTATATAATCCCATTTGGGGATTTCTTAGTAGATACTGAAGCAGTTTGCCATTTACTTCTTCTGGTCATTTTACAGATGAAGAAATTAAGGTAAATAGGGTTAAGTGACTTGCCCAGGGTTACACAGCTAGAAGTGTCTAAGGCCAGAATGAAACTCGATTCTTCCTGACTCCAGGCCATGCACTCTCTCTATTGTGGCCCTAGCTTCTCATGGGATTAGCACTTCTGAAGTGATGTCTTGCTAAAGTCCTTTTTGGAGCAGTTTCTCCACCTTGGATATCCACCTTTGACTCCACTCTCACCTATGACTTCAAGAAGCTATAACAGGCTTTGTGGATCATATAGACTTTGGTTAGATATGGAGGATACTACAAACATCCACCACAGTCTTGCCCATCTGTTGCCAGCCATCTTGCCACAGGACTTTGATGACTCTAGAAGAGAGAATAAGGCTGATGTCTTTGCACACCTCTGCCCCACTGAAATCCAGTACATGGGCAAATCAAGATGTCAGATTCATGGTGTTACATGTTTTCTGCAAAAACACAGGACAGTTCAAGGTGGTGGAGTAGCAATAGGGCTCCTGCTGGGCTTCAGCTGCCACCACCTCCAATTCATGTAAAAGGTGACTCTGAACAAACTTTGGAGCTACAGAACCCACAAAATGACACAGAGAAGCTAACTTCCCACTGAGGATAGCCCAGCAGGCTGGCAGGGAGCAGCCATCACAGCACTCTGGGAGCCAACACCAGCCCAGCCCCACCTCCCCCCCTGGGGGGGTGGTATCAAAGGAGCTGGGATTAAAACCAAGAATCACCTACCCAGAAACACTGAGTATCATGTTTCAGGGGAAATTATGGTCATTCAGTGGAATAGAGGATGTTCAAGCATTCTTGATGAAAAAACAAGAATTGAATAGAAAATTTGACATTGAGATACAAGAAGCAAGAGTAGCATGAGAAGGTAAACAGCTAAAAGAAATCATAAGGAACTTATCAAAGTTGAACCATTTACATTCCTACATGGAAAAATGATAATTGTAACTTATGGAACTTTTCTCAGTATGTAAATAATTGAAGGCAATAGAAATGTGTGTATACACACACACATATGTCTATATAGGAAGGTATAAGGGTGTATGAATACATAAGTGAATGTGTGTACATGTGTACAGGTATACATTGAGGGCACAGCACCAGTTTACTGGGAAGGGATGATGCTTAAAAGGTGAAATTAAGAGGTGAGAGGAAAATAATGAGAGGAGATGGGGAGCGACAAATTGGGGTAAACTATATCATATAGAAGAGGTAAGGGAAAATGGTTACAATGGAGGGGAAGAACAGGATGTCAAAAGGGAATGGGTCAACCTTATTCTCATTGAATTTGGCTTAGGGATGGAATGACATACACACTAAATACAGTAAGTATCTCACCCTACAGGAGAGTAGGGGGCAAGTGGATGAGAGTTGGGTTGATGAAAGGGAGGGCAGGCTTGGAGAGATGAAATTTGGAAGCACCCACTTTTGAAAAGGGACAGGATCAATGTAGAGAATAGAAGAAGTGGGGGTGGGATAGGAGGGAGGGAAATATAGTCCGTCTTTCACATTATATCCACTATGGAAATGCTTTGCTTAGCTACACATGTACAACCTATATTGAATTGCTTATCTTCCCAGTAAGGGTGTGTGACAAGGGAGGAAGGGAATGAATCTGGAATTCAGAGTTTTAAAATCTAAAGTTTAATACATATATATATATATATATATATATATATATATATATATATATATATAATCAATATTATTTTACATGTAAATGGAAAATAAGATATAAAGGTACTGGGGCATAGAGATCCACTGTGCCCTATTGGAAAGTTGGAAGGGTTATGGGAGAAGATGTGGGAGAGAGCAGATTGGAGGAGGGGATATCAAATGGGATTGCTATTTTGGGGAGGTGGGTAGGGAAAAAATTGGGGAGAAAATTTGTAACTCAAAACCTTGTGGAAATGAATGATGCAAACTAGAAGTAAATAAACCATTTGATAAAATAAATTTTAAAATAAACCAAAAAAACAACAACAAAGGACAAACAATAATAATAACAATAAAAGTACCTGACTTGATAGTGAATGCTTCCAGAAATAGGCGTCAAAAGTTACTCACTCCAACATATAATTTAGCTTAGTGAGTTAGAAGAATCTTCCCATCTTAGAGAGTTCTGTTTAATCTGAAATTGAGGGTTAAATCAATTTTATCAGAATATACTAAAAGATAAGACATAAAAAAATAGGTAAAAAACCAGCTTTAACGTGAAGAAGACCTAAGTTCTAGTTTTATCTCTAACACATATTTATCTTTTGGTGTTCTACCCATATAGGGTTGCAACCCCCAGTTTAAGAAGAGCTGAAGGAGTCATGAGTGAAAAAATTTGAAGAAGCCCTGTCCTAGGCAACACTCTAGGAAGTAAGTTACTTAAGAATCATCATCGATCTCTACTCTTTGATAGTATTTCCACGTTAGATATTCACTAAACGGATGAAATCACAGGTCTAAACATATAGAATATGATGAACTACCTTGAATAAAGCCAACTTCCATAAATTTCATTTGTTGGATTTGAGAGAGACTACTTTAAAAAAAATAGGATTGTAAAAGTCATTTATTTCAATCTCCATTTTTATCTTTTTTAAATTTTTATTTGCTTTTTGGAGGGAGAAGGCAGGGCAATTGGGATTAAGTGACCTGCCAAAGGTCACATGGCTAATAAGTGTTAAGTGTCTAAGATCAGATTTGAACTCAGGTACTCTTGACTCCAGGGCCAGTGCTTTATGCGCTACACCACCTAGCCGCCCCAAGAGATTTTTTTTTTTTGATCAGTTGTCTTCAACTAAAATTCAAAAGCATAGTATATTGAATATTGAATCTAAATTAAGATGATTTGGAGGAAAATTCTGGACTTCAGGGAGAAGATCTAAGTTCTTGTCCATATTGTACCAACTGAAAACTTAGGGTAAACCACCCTCACTTCATGGATCTTATCTTCAAACTGAGGGCAGTGAATTAGATGATTGTCAAACCTTCTTGTAATTCTAACATTCTGAGTCTATGAAATGCTGAAGAAGACTAATGCCATGTAGACATTTGGATGTATTGGTAAAGCAGGAAATGAGTGAGGAATGATGACCTTGAAACTTCTTTTCCTCCGTGTTCTTTTCTTTATAGGTTTTCATAAAATTATTGTCTCTTAGCTCTTTTCCTACATGTCTGATGTCTCCTTCTCAGTATCCTTTACTGCATCATCAATCATATTCTATCATCTAATTGTAGGTATTTTGTTCTGCCCAAAGGGAAGTAAATTGTGACCACTGAAATTTACATGGTTATCTTGGGGTTTACTAGCTAGATTTCTTTCTTAAAGCCCATGCCTTAAATCCAATTCACTCTGGCTCTCATTGGTAGGACAACATTAGGTCCATGCCCAATCACATTTCAAGGATTACTTTTTGGGCCCTCCTGGCTCTGAGTTAATGCACATAGTAATTGTTCCTATTTTGGGAGGGCCTTCTCCTTCCAGTTTATTATTTTTTTAAGAGGACATTACTTGGGGCGGCCAGGTAGCACAGCAAGCAAGAGCATTGGCTCCACTGTTGGGATGACCTGGAGATCGAATCCTGGGCACAGACACTTAGCACCCACCCAGAAACACCTGGCCGTGTAACCTTGAGCAAGTTACTCAACACCAATAGCTTTAAAAAAAAAGAGGACATTACTTGATTAATTTCTTAAACAGGCCTTTTCACTGAATGGACTTTGCCTCATCCAAAGTAAGAACTCAGAAAGACCTTAACCTAAAAAGTTCAAGGTCTCCCATAGCATCCTGGGCTATCTCCAGTCATCCCGATCTATATCTGTCCACTGGACCCAGATGTCTCAGAAGGAGAAAGTGAAGCCAGTGATTTTTCACAGCCCTCCTTCGCTCAACTCCAGTTCAATTGCAAGTCATGTCATCATTTTCCTGATGTCATGGTCCTGTTCGAGAATGAATGACAAACCACAATGTCCTACAACCTCTTCTTATCTCCATCTTCCCTCTAGCCTCATTAACTCACACAAGTCTAAATGTCTCTATGTAGATTCTTCCCAATCTTTACTGAATTAAGCCTTTTTTTTTCTCAAACTCTCTTCTCACATCATCAGTTAGTTATGGTACATTTCAAACTGTAATTCCCAGGGCATCTCAATTTAAACTGTTATTCATCATCTGTTCACCTCTGTAGCAACAAGCACCCCAGGGTCCCCAGGGTGGCTGCCAGCACACATTCTTAGATCTGCTTTGTTAAAGGAAAGCAACTCAAAATGGGTTAACAAGCTTACTTTAATCAGTCAAATATGTATCATTTACCTAGTTCAGGGGAAAAAAGGTCAGCACCCCGAACTTCAGAATATGCAGACAGAATTATCAAGACAGAGAAAGAGATCAAGTAGACACTTTCCAAACTGTCCAACCATTACATACATACCAAATCAACATCTGGGTTTTTTTCAAAGCCAGGGGACTCTCAACAATGGCTTCCCAGAGTTTCATCTGATCAAATCACAGAACACTTCTCAAAGTGAGCCCCAAAACAAAGCTACACATCAGGGCTTATATAGCCTTCTCCTGGCTCAGAAAATGTAACAACCTTCTGAACCCACTGGCCAATCAAAAAGTATCTACTGAAAAACAAGCCTCCCACCCCAGGCTACAGGTGCACTTTAGCCTAGGGGCAGGGAAGATCTTAAAAATTTACATTCCCATTACAACCTCCCACACCCAACATCTTTCTCAAATTTCTCTGTTCCTGTTGTGTGTACTACCATCCTCCCAATCACTCAGTTTTGAAACTTCAGAGTTATCCTTGATTCTTCATTCTCTTTCATTATATCATCACCATATTTTCAGGTTTTACTGATTCTTCCTCCACAACATTTCTATGATTTATCACCTTCTCTCTAGGCACATAATAATGGCCCAGGTTGATACTCTCACACCTTTTGCTTTAGTATTGAAATAGTCTGCACACTGGTCTCCCTGACTCAATGCATCTTCCAAACAGTTGCCAAGTTGATATTCCTAAATCACAAGCGAAATCATGTTTATCCCCACTCAATAAATAAATAAATTCAGTGGCCCCCTCTTACCTCCTTGAACAAATACAATTTCTTTTCAGGGACACTAAAAACCCTCCATATTCTAACTCTGACTTACCTGTCCAGTCTTATTATACATTAAATATTCTCCCAGATTCCATACCTTCCAAACTGTACTTGGTGTTTCTCACACATGACATTGCATTTTTCTTTTCCATGCATTTGCACTGTCTGTTACCATGGGTGGAATTAACTACCTGATCAACTCCAATTCTTAAAATTCCATGCACCATTTAAAACTCAAATCAGATGTCATCACCTACATGAGGCATTTCCTTATTCTCCTAGCAATATATACACCTCTTAACAAAATTATTTTACATTTATTTTGTCTTTATTTGCATTCTTCAAACAATTGCAATGTTCTCTCCCCTAATGAAACATTAACTCCTTCAAGGCAGGTGATATTATTTGAATCTTAATATCATTAGAGTTTAGCATAGTGTCTGCCACATAGTAGGCACTTAATAAGAGTTTGTTGAGGGAACATAGCATTAGCCAGAAAAAAAAATAGTTCAGAACCTCATCCAATAATCAAAACTATCTTTAAAGAATGCACAAATAAATAAGCAGTGGAATAAGAGTACTAATGGTTCCACTCAATAACATTGACTTTATTTTTTCCCATTTGAAATATATAGAGGAGAGCTTTATTGTCTTCCACTTTCAGAAACACCTTTGTTTAATGGCAGGGTCTTCCATTCACAGAAACACCTCTACTTAATGTCTGTGTCTTTCTTGTGGAAGTTTCTGCCTATGGATCAATTTGGGTCTCTTGGCTTAAAGAGACCCAAATATCACAAATATATATCACAAATAATATATATATACATACATATATATATATATATATATCAAACAAATATATATCACAAAAATAGTACACACAACTCTGTATGTTGGAGAAGGGTCTCCTTGCCAAAAGAAAAAAAGACAACCCTTTTCTTTTGTGTGGCATAACATAAGGTTTGAGATGGGCGAAACTACAAAATCAAAGGGAAAAACATAAATCCTTACAACTCCAGAAAATAAATGGAATCTTTATTCCATTGGGGAGTAAAATAAAATCAACTTTTAAGGACAAATGCAATTGATGTGGAGCCTTGGGGAGGAATACATAATAGGACACAAGGGACTGAGACCCTGGGTACCACTCATGTATGACAAATGGGGGAGGGAACAGTTTTCTAAATTTCATTTTTTTGCACCATAACTTAAGTGTTCCTACATTAGTTATAAGTCTGTTTTCATTCTCAGAATAAACACTCAATAAACATTTGCTGAATTAAATATTTTGGAAATACATAATTGGGGAAGACAGAATATTTGGAGATAGTTTAATTTTTACAATTTAATATTCTCTAAGCATGCTTTCAACTTAAATTTGACAACAATATGTCTAACTTACTAATTAAAATGTGGGAAATTTCTTTGAGAGAGTAATTGTAATTCTAATTGGCTAGAGATGGATACTTCTTTGAAACAACCAAGAGAAGGGAGGCATTTTATAGAGTTCAGGATTAGGTTTTTCATGTTATTGAAGTCTGATCTCCAAACTGAGAATATGAATAGATGAAATTCCAGGCATGTCTGCCAGTGTTCAGAGTATGGGTTACTTACTCTGCCCATTAGTTTGGGGAGTACTAAAAAGAAATCTATATGGAGTAGAAATTAAGTAAATTAAAATGAAAGAAATAAAAATGAAATAAAATGCTGAGATGTAACAAAGGAGAAGCAAAATGTTGGTTGCTAGTAACCTATTATTGTGTGGACTCTTCAGAATGTTGAAACCTATGCTATATTTACCAATTATATTTTTTAAATTAACAATATTTTACATCATTAGAGACACTCATATTTGCAATCTGTTCAGAAGAACTCAAAGGAATTTTAATAAGCTCCACAATATATTCAACACATTAACCAACTACTTTGTCATTTAATGTACCAGCTATTTCTAGGGAGATCCCCTTCTTTCATGATATTACAGAATGATATGATAGGTCTAAATGAAATACTTAGTGGGTAGAATAGAGAAGCTTAAAATTTTTGGCAGTTTTTTCCAGTTTAAACTGCTTCATTTTTTCTTCTCCATAATAGAACTATTTCCTTGATTAAAATAAAATGAACTACATGGATACTATTATGGCTCCATGAAAACTGAGGTTTGGAGATAGGAATATTTATTTGAAGACTTTTATTTCTTTTTTTAAAGCAATTGGGGTTAATAACTTGCTCAAGGTTACACGACCAGTTATTTTTGTGTGGGTGCTGAGTCTGTGTGGGTGTCTGAAGCCGGAACCAATCCCAGGTCTCCCGAGGCTGGGGCCGGCGCTCTTACTCACTGCGCCACCTGGCCGCCCAGAAGACTTTCTAATGACATTAGAATTTTGAAAGTTAAGGTTAGTGAATTTGAAAAATCTCTAATTATATTAGAGATTAGAGATATTATATCAGATTGAGTATAATGCATACATGACCATTTGAAGGACAAAAACATATAACTTGCATTTATTTATATTTTAAGATTTGCAAATTCCTTAACACAGATTATTTCATTATTACATCAGCCCAGTAACAACACATTTGAAACACAGTACAACCTCAAAGGATATAAAAATGCCAAATAGTTGTAGTAGTAGTAGTAGCAGTAGCAACAGCAGCGGCAGCAGTACAGGCAGCAGCTAGTTTTATTAGAAATAAATATATTTTATTGGAAAGAACAATTGAATGGTAGGAATGTAGTGTGATGGAGAGAACATGAAATAATAGAGAGAATAATTATAATTTATTTTTATTAACTGTGTGACCCTGGGTAAGCCACTTAAACTCTGATTGCATTGGTGTCCTCATCTGTTAAAAAAAAAAAAGATAGCACTTACCTCCCAGGGTTGTAGTGAGGATCAAATGAAATAAATTTTTGTAAATAACTTAGCTTAGCATCTGCTTCATAGGGAGTGCTATATCAATGCAAGTTAATATGGTGATGATGATGATGATGATGATGATGACAAAGAACTCTCTTTCTTGCCTGCAAATATCACTTTTCCAAGAGACACAAATTATTAAGCATATATTTTTTTTCAAGTATGTAGCAGTCATACACACACACACACACACACACACACAATCATACTTGCACCAAATAGATTCTGGATGAAATGGATACTTTTAGAAGGCAATTCTTTAAGCAGATTATCACTTTAGTAGCAAAACAATAAATCTCCTAGTGTAATGTTTGCCAATTTAGATTTATTCTAAATTCAGCAAGTGACTTGACACAGCTCTGCCTTTCATGCATGTATCAGACATTTTTTTATTAACATATATCTGTTTTAACACTTAACTGAGTATCACAATAATTGAATTAGTCAATAAAATCTCATTTCATTGAAGTTTCCCTTTTGTTTTATGCATTTACATGCCGATTAAATGTTTCTCATTGTAGTCATACAAATAATAAATGTTTCTTACATTTACATAGATCACAATATTTCTGCCAATAGCTTTGTAAAAAAGTACAGATAAATTATATACATACATATATATATATATATATATATATATCTCAAGATAAAATAAATTTATTTAAAGAAATGAAAGGTGGTTAGGAAGTAGCTAGTATGTTTTCTTAAATGCAGGCTAATACTACATAATGTAGCAGTTTCCTTCTGATCTTCTTTTGTCCAAATCCCATTTGAATAGTAGTATGCAGAAATGTGGATATTGGTTGCCATGACAACTGCATCTCAAACTTAAAGCTTCAAGTTCTAATTCTCAGTAGGTTCACTTAAGAAAGAAAGCACACAATAAGAGACATAAAATAAGTCCTTTAATCTTGATTTTGATGTATCAGAAATGAGTACTTTCCACCTAAGATTTAATACAGTTCAATTAAACTATTCTTAAAAGTTTTGAAAACAAATATTAGAACTCAAGTAATAGACAATCAATGGCAGGTGATTATGACTACTTCAAAGACAACTATGGTTTGAAAATGCCAAGCTTTGATATTAAAATTTCTAATTAAATAATTATGCTATAAGATTATAGACTTCAAAACTACCCTTGATATAGATTACTACATCTCCACAATCTCTCCTTAATATTAGACATCTGACCAGCATAGTAGAGAGAAATGCTGAGTATTAGTAGAAGTGCCAATAAATAATATTTATGTGACCTTGGATCCTTTGCTCGGTCTTTTTTTCTAAATTGCTTGCATAAATAGCAATCTATGACAATATCATAATTGATAGCTAACATCATTTAACTTCTGTCTAGTTGAAATCAGAAGTGAGGCAAAATACTTTCCTGGATATTCAATACAGATAGATCCCAAATAGTGATAACATTTAATCATATGGAGTCAAATTATTTGAATTTATGGTATTTGAATTTGTATTTGCATGTAAAATCCAATTCCAATAAACATTCAAGTAGTGCCTGCTATATACTAGTAGTAGTTACTATGCTAAGCACTGGGGATACAATTAATATGAAGAAAGAAACCCCTTGCCCTCAACAAGCTTACAATCTAAAGGTAAAGACAACATACAAAAGAAAGCAGGAAAGGGGGATTGGGACAGGATCAGGGGATACCTAACCTCGCTCCTATTCCATGTAGATGAAACCTGCCAGAGCAACGGGAGTAATATGAGAATCTATTTTCTGCCTTCTATGGATGAAGCTATTGGGACAAAGATCAAACTCCACTCTCCAGCACTCTAAACAAAGGGAAGAAGAGACTGAAGGGGGTTGAGTAAATCAAGAATTGAGTTAGAAGCAAGGTGGTGAAATTAGAAGTAATGAATTTTTCCTGGGGGGAGGGGGAGACCTTTTTCCATGGAGCCGAAACCAGGCAGGCAGATGCAAGGTGGAGATGCATAAAATAAATTAATAGGTTATAGACCAATAAAAATATATAATGAAAAAAATTAAGTGTGTATTAGGGGTCAAGGAAAACAAAATTTTCAAAAAAACTATAGATTAAAAATACTGAATAATATGCCTAAAGATAAGGTAATATAATAACAACAGAGAAGAAAATGGAAACAAAAAGTAAGTTTAAATGAAAATAAAAGCAATGGGTATTAAAAAAAACTACAATACTCAAAAAAGACAAACAAATTAGCAAAATCTAAAGGGAACAAATTGAATTTCAAAAAGAAGAGAATTTAATTTGTGAAAATTATCAAGTAAGAAAAATCTATGTGTCATATACTTCTGATTAAAATCTGATATTTGAAATCCATCTTGGGGAAATGGCACAAACATACAGTACTAAAATTATTCCTTAATAAATAAGTGGCTGAAGGATATGAATGATTCCCTGAAGAATACTTGGAAACTCTTAACAACAATATTTTTAAATGCTCCTGATTACTATTAATAGGAGAATTTTGAATGAAAATAAGCATGTTATCATCTCTCCTTACTACCTATCAAAGTTACCAAGAAAACAAAACAGGAATTATTAATATTGTAGTACATCTTCTTTGTGAGACTGTGGATTAGACTGAATATTCTGGGGAATAATTTTGCATTCTAATATTTATAAGCTTTGGTCCAGTGATTAGTAACATATAGCCAAGGAGATAAAGATTCAGAAATATTCACAGCAGCACTTTCTATAGTGTTAAAGGAGGAGGTGTCCATTCTTTGGGAAAATAGTGCCACACCTTAGACCACCATATAGTAATATAATGGCATACTATTGCTTCATAAGAAACATCAAGTATTTGGCATTTGGAAAACATGGGAAGATCTGTGGGCATTAATGAAAAGCAAAGCAAGACAGTATATATAAGATGATTAATAAAAAACAACTTATTTTAATAATCTAATATACACCTGAATCTTGAAAAAAAATGTAATGAGCATTTTCATTCCAAGAAAACACCCTTCGTTCCTTTATTTCTTCCAGTAGAGAGGGGGAGGGGGACTATAGGTGCACAGCGTCACATTATTACACAAAACGTTTTTCTTAATTTTTCTTTGATGATAAAGGACACTTCAATTGCTCATAGAAAGGAGTGGTTTATCAGGAAATTACTGGTATAAAAGCTAACAAGAATCACTTCAATTTAATGAAAAACATAAATTGTTTGGGGGTGAAAGAATTGAGTATTTCATATGATTTTACTTTATTCTTATCACTTTTAAAGTAAAATTATCTTATCTCTACTTCTAAATTCCCTGATATTATTCTGGGTATTGGTTGCACTTGAGATCTTGCTTATCTTCCTCCCTCGTACCTGAAAAATGAAAACCCTTTTTTGGAGAACGTGGTCTCCCAATGAACAAAGTATGAACCATTTTCAAAACCACAGGAAATGTTATAAGGCACCTGGGTATTATAGGATTTGTGTAGGCCTGTGTCCCCACTATCTCTAAACTTTTATTTTCTGTCTCTATAATTTCCCATTGCATTCTCATTCACAATATCAATTCTCTTATAAGGATATCAGGATTAAATTTATGAGATGTTAGTGCAGCTGTATTTCCATGATTCTTTAGTTTTCTCTTAAATCTTTATCCTGCCAAATCTTTTTGTCTCCATAATGTCCCATTTCCTACTTCTGTTTTATCCCCCAGTTCAATGTCTTTTGCTAAAAAAAAAAAAAATGATTGCATTACCTAATTACATTAGGCAATTATATTTGTACTTTTCTCCTTCATTTTCTTTTTTCTTTATCCCCCCTTTAGAATTACCTCAGATTCTTCTCTTTGCTGATTGTCTAATTTCTAAAATTCCTTATTAGGCCTATATTTTTTACAAGATGTGTCACTTTGAATTGCAACTTCAGTTCCTTTTCCTGTCTCTTTGGAGTCTGTTTATTCATAACGTTTCTTCAACCTACATTTTTTTCTTGTTCACTTCTTGTTCTTTTTATTTTACTATATATTTCTCCTTTGAAACTTTAATAAAACCCTCTCTTTTATAGCCTTCACTTTGGGGAAAGGGTGTCTTTTCTTCTTTAGGGGACTCTGGCAATCTGGGATGGACTCAAATGTGACTTCTAGTTTTGTTACCTTTCTGGACTTCTTTGTTCCATTGTGTGAAAGATGATTTTATTTCCTGATAACGTGGGAGGTGAGAAGCATTCCTCCAACCCTTTCACTCTCTCTTCTCAGAGAACCAAACTGTAGTTTGTGCAAACATAAATGTTATTTGTTATTGCCAGAAACTCGTTATTCAGATCATTGCAAAATTCCTCTGCATTCCACAGATTCCTCAACACTTTGTTGCACTTGTCATTAGCTTTTATGGCTTGCTCTCATTTCAAACTGATGTGGCAAACTAACTGTTTGACATACCTGTTCACTGCACTGGGAGCTTAATTCCTGGGAGATGCTTAATATATTTATGTCAGGCTTCCCACCTTTTCTCATAATAATACTATCTCACTCAGGTGGCTTTGATTAGCAATTAGCATATTCTTACCAAATCCTAACATAAACAGAAGCTGCCCCCAGCTGTACTCAGTGTGAGGGACTCAAAGAGAAATCCAATTACCAGAAAGGCTTTACTTAATTAAATATAATTATCTACTTTTTTTCTCCTCTTTACTTCTTCTTAGTGATACCTAAGATAGAGCACCAAAGTTGTTCCTCAGCATTATAAAAGATTTCCTTTCCAGAGTGTAAAAAGGAAAATGCTTTCATATAAATGATAATATTCTCCATCTACTTCTATTTGTAAATGTACTAATTTCATCAAGTAATTGAATATTTTGGCTTCTTCATTGAGGACCATAACTATTAAGAGGTTAAGCTTGTGAAATTATCCTTGCAACTATATAGGATATATATATATATATATATATATATATATAGTGTGTGTGTATATACATATATATATACACATATCCACACATATATATTTATATACATATACATACATACATAGAGCCCATCAAGTTATCCTATTAGTATATGAACAAGCAATACAGATAAATAGTGATCTAGGCCCAGACTCAACAATCATCATCATCATCAACATCATTGCCATCATTGCTAACATTTATATGGCACCTACTATGTGCAAAACACTGTGCTAAGTGCTTCTGAAATACTATCTCACTTGATCTTCACAATCAAGTTGGATCTTAAATAGGAAAAAAGCAGATCAGATTACATGTCAGTAACTACTATGAGCTTATTAGTATGCATACAGTATAATGAGAAAGTATCATTTCTCAAGAAATTTATAGAATACAGATTTTACCAAATTTTCCAAATTACACATTATTTTAAGTAATCAATAAGTTGCTCCTCAAAACAAAAGTCCATCTTTTTAAAGATATTATTCTCTACTGAATCTACATGGCTATAAAACTGAGAGTTAATCAAAGGGAAATAGAGGAAACAATGGTATACAGAAATACACTGTAGCATGAGATGAATGCAAAACAAAAGAACTTTGAATTTTTCATCTCATGTCCAGTGAACTGTAGAAAAAAAAAGGATAGAGGGAAGGAAGGGGAGGAACAATCTTTTATTTAGTACCTACTGTGTCCCAGGCAAAATGATAAGTACTTCGTAAACATTTCATTTGTTCCATGTGTTGTTGATAGAGTTGTGAATTGGTCTAACCGTTCTGAAAAACAACTTACATTTATGCAAATAAAGCAATTAAAGTGTCCATGCCTTTTGACAGAAAGATTCCATCTATGTACATAGGAAATAATCTACAAAAAGAAATCCTATACAAATAATAAAATATTTATAACACTATTTTTGTAGTAGTAAAGGCCTGGAAACAAAGTAGATGTCCATCAGTTAGGGAATTGCTAAAGTAATTGTGGAACTTGAAGGTAATGGAATATCACTGTCCTATAAGAAGTGACATATAGGATGAAAACTGAGAAATGTGGGAAAAATGTAATAACCAAGACTAAGTGAAGCAAGCAGAGGTAGAAAAATAAGATACACAAATACTCTAACAATGAAAATAAAGGTCAACCTCCATAACATAAATGCAATTGAATGTTGTTAAATTACTGTGACCAACCTTATGGCTAACCTCCACTTGGCTCCTCTGTAGACTTGGGGATCCATGAGTATAAATATTGCATATTATGTCATTTTTTCAGTGTTTTGACAGATTTCACTGAATTGGAAAAAAAAAAGTTTTCCTTTTAAAAAAATTCTTAAGTAGGAAGATTCCCTAGAAAAGAGTAAAAGGAAAAAAAAATGAGAGGAAATGTAGATGATGTAAAAAAATACATCAATGCATCTATGTATTTTTATAGATATATTTAAATTATTATAGTTCATCCAAAGGTCAGTAGGGGAATACATAATGGAATCACAGAGCTCTAGAATATTGTGATTGATGACTTTTGCTCAAAGTGTAATACAAAATATCAATACATATGTAACTGTAAATAAAGTTCAGGTTAATGAGAGTTATGGTCAATATATGGTTAGATCGAATATTGCTCTATTCTTCTCAAAATATTAAAAAACTCAAAACATCTTGTGGGTACCATAGTTCCTACAAGTAATTGAGGGAAATAAATGAACAAAAGTGATAAGTATGAGAAGGTATTTTCCACTTACACAAACAAGAAAAGGTTAAGTATATCACTTTCAGCCAAGGGTGAAGATCAGGGCAAATTTGGCAATAACTGGCACACTTTGTGATGTGTGCATTTCTGCCACAGGCAAAACTTTATTCCCAAGTTCAAGTTAATCTCCCTCTCAGATGAAGAGGGAATGGTTCAAGAACCATCTCTTTGGCTTTAGTTTATCAAGGGCAATACAGTGACTTTTTATAGTGAAATGTGAAAGTAGAAGGAAAAAAAAAAGATCTTAAGATGCAGAATGGAATATTGGCATTTGCTGTGAGGTTAGAGGATGGAAGAATGTGACCAAGATTGGAAAGAAAACATCTGTTATTGAACATTCACAACTCAACGACATATATGGGGCTCGCCTGAGACATAGGGAACAATTATTTTTTTTGGGAGAGAAACAACTTAAACTCCAAAGAATCAAGATACATATGCACAGATGCTGTACAGAGGTCACCCAGTAAGTTTCAGGAAAGAAGAGGAGGAATAGCGAATGGTGACCATCTTCCAATGAGTACTGAAAGAGCTATTTCTCAGCCCAATAATAACAAAAGGAAGATTTATTATTTTCTGTTCATGTATACAAGATATTATTGAGAATCTCTTAACATTTATTAGACTGGATGATTACTACTCATTTCTGGTAACTCACAAAGACTTTAATTTAATATTCAAGACTTTAATGCCACCAAATATAATGTAAAAAGTTTTGTCAGAAATCATGACATCTAAGTGTATGAAATTTAAGTCAAGAAGGTAACATGGACATCAAAAATAGTGAGATTATTTTCCCACCACTGTTATCTATCAAAGACGAAGAAGAAGAAGAAGAAGAAGAAGAAGAAGAAGAAGAAGAAGAAGA